>NC_091958.1:44045033-44345033 GCF_031021105.1 Erythrolamprus reginae
TCGGCCCAACCTAGAGCCATTTCCAAGGCAGTTAATTTTATTGATAGCCAACAATTCTATCTATATGTGTCACATGTTTTTTGCTGAATTTGAAAATCAAGGGAGACTAGGATAGATCTATTTCGGCCTTATTTTGGCCTCATCAGCTAGCCATACCCACTGGGACTTGAACCTGCAACCTTTGCTTGTAAGGCAGAGAATTATCCTCTAGGCTACAGTATCCAATCCCTTCAGCTCTGCACCAGGGAAAGGTTACATATTTTTGTGTCAAATAAATATATATATACAGTATATATATTTATATTAAGGGGTTTTAAAATTGTTTTTAACTATTGGATTTGTACTGTTTTGTTGTTGTGAGCCGCTCCGAGTCTTCGGAGAGGGGCGGCATACAAATCTCATTAATAATAATAATAATAATAATAATAATAATAATAATAATATAATATCCGGATATGATTGTTACGCTGCCTGTTTGTGGCATGAGACGTTGGGTTGAGGTTGTTGGAAGAAACGTCCATCTGGTTCAGTCCCAAGCTTGGAGAAAGACACTATTTCCTTAGCATCCACAAAACTAGCACATGTAGTTGAATTAAACGTTCTGTTTTTCCTCTGAAACGTTTCTTTTCTTGGATTTACCCATGGTTGGCCTACCGGGGTTCAAAAAGCTCGATAAATTGCATGCCAGCGGGTATCACATGTTGGTGGTTGTGCCAGATATTTTGAGTGACGGAGGCACAGCAGAAGAAGGAAAGAGCCACATGCAGCTCCAGAGCCACAGGTTGCCGACTCCTGATCTGGATCAGTGTTTCGCAACCTTGGCAACTTGAAGATATCTGGACTTCAACTCCCAGAATTCTGGGAGTTTAAGTCCAAATATCTTCAAGTTGCCAAGGTTGGGAAACACTGATCTAGAGCAGGGGTCCCCAAACTTTTTACACAGGGGGCCAGTTCACTGTCCCTCAGACTGTTGGAGGGCCGGACTATAAAAAAAACCTATGAACAAATCCCTATGCACACTGCACATACCTTATTTAAAGTAAAAAACAAAATGGGAACAAATACAATATTTAAAATAAAGAAGTAATAAGTAATTAAGTAATTAATAATTAAGTAAGAAAGTAATTTATACATCTTTATTAAGAAGTAAATTTAAACTTAAATCAACAAACTCCATTTCTCCTCCCTCCCTTCCCTCCCTCCTTCCTCTCCACTTCTCTCTTCCCTCTTCCTTTTCTCTCATTTGTTTCATTTTCCTCTCCCTCATTCTTTCCCTCCATCATTTTCTCATTTCTCTCTCTCTCCCTCTCTATTTCTTCCTCTTTCTCTTCCTTTTTTTCTCTCTGTCCCTCTCTCTTTCTTTCTCTCTCTCTTCTCTTTCTCTCACTCACTCTCTTTCTAACTCTCCCTCTTTGTATCTCTCACACTTTCTCCCTCTTCCTTTCTATCTCTCCTCTTTATTTCTCTCCCCCTCTCTATTTCTCCCTCTTTCTCTCTCTTATTATATTGATCGGTAAAATCTTGTGTGCTGCCGCGGGCCGGTTAAAATACCTCAGCGGGCCACATCCGGCCTGTGGGCCGTAGTTTGGGGACTGCTGATCTAGAGCAGTGGTCCCCAACGTTTTTTCCACCAGGGACCAGTTTCAGCAAGACAATTTTTCTATGGCCCAGTGGGGGCGGAAAGGGGCGTGGTTGGGGGCGGGATTAAGCATGGGGGTGCTGGTCCTCCCCGCCCCTCTTTCCCGCCATCGTCCTGTGGCCGGCAGAACCTGCCTCCCAAGCCCTCTTGCCCAGCGTGAGCTAAGCGCTGGAGAGAGGGGGTCAGGCTGGCCCTCCTGCCTCCCCCCAGCCAAAAACGCAAAAGCGCCCCGCGGCAGAAGCCAAAAGAGGCTTGAGCCTCTCGGTCCTTCCCGCCCCTCTGTCCCATCCATCATCCTGTGGCCGGCAGAACCTGCCTCCCGAGGCCTCTTGCCCGGCGGGAGGCGAAGCGCTGGAGGGAGGGGGTGGCGGCATGAGGGCCGGCAGCTGCTGACTCCACGGACCGGTGCAACATGCCCCGCGGCCCGGTACTGGTCCGCGGCCCGGTGGTTGGGGACCCCTGATCTAGAGGGACTGATTTCACCATCCCTGTAGCCATCAAGCCAGATTCATGGAGATCGTAGCACCAAGAATAGTCCGCAAACCTAATTTCCTCTCCGTTCCCTGATTTCGTTCCTCCGCCGTGAAACTTACTAAGCGGCTATCAAACACTGCCCCCCCCCCTCATTTTTCCCAGCAACAATTAAAATTTGGGGTTAAGAGGGATGACAGTCGGAGTGGTAACCTTTTTCACGAGTTGGAAATTATCTGGAGAGGATCTCGCAATGTTTTAACCGAAAGAAAAGATGATTGGGGGGGGGGGATGTGTGTAGAGGAGGAAAGAAGGGTGTTGAAATCTGCCATGTTGTGTGCTAAGAATATTGCAACTTATGATTAATTCTGGCTTTTTATAGCATTTCTTTTTACTTGTTGAAGCGCCATGTGCCTTTCTTAGTTTGTAGGCTGCCTTGTTGAAAAACAGCAAGTTCCTCTTTCCTCTGAGCTGCCACGTCTTGGGAAAAAATTGTTTGTGTGTGTCTTTTGCTTGTTGTTACTAGGATCTTTGAGTTTATGTGTATCTGCTATAATAGGCAGACTTGGGGGGATCTTTCTGGCAACATGTTCCTGGTTTTTGTTGGTTGGTTTGTTTTCATTTACAAGATGGACCTTGAGGTTTCTTCCAGAGTTTCAGTCAGTATTTGTTCTTTTTAATCAGGGGATTAGGAAGTGAACAATATTGAAAACAAACTCTGTTTTAACCTTGTGTTACTCTCTGTGCTGCTTCCCAATACGAGCTTTCCTCCTCCTCCTCCTCCTCCTCTTTCTTTCTTCCTTCTTTATCCTCCTCTTCTTTCTTTGTTCCTCCACCTCCTCCTCCTCCTCCTCTTCTTCTTCTTCATCCCCTCCTCCTCTTCTTCTTCTTCCTCCTCTTCCTTCTCCCCCTCTTCTTTCTTTTTTCCTCCTCCTCCTCTTCTCCTCCTCCTCCTGCTCCTCTTCCTCCCTCCTCCTCCTCCTCCTCCATCTTCTTCTTCTTCTTCTTCTTTCCTCCTCCTCCTCCTGCTCCTCCTCCTCCTCTTGCTTCTGCTACTCCTCCTCCTCCTCTTCCTTCTTCCCCTCCTCTTCTTTCTTTTTTCCTCCTCCTCCTCCTCTTCTTCTTCTCCTCCTCCTCCTCCTGCTCCTCTTCCTCCTCCCTCCTCCTCCTCCTTCATCTTCTTCTTCTTCATCCCCTCCTCCTCCTCTTCTTCTTCCTCCTCTTCCTTCTCCCCCTCTTCTTTCTTTTTTCCTCCTCCTCCTCCTCTTCTTCTTCTCCTCCTCCTCCTGCTCCTCTTCCTCCCTCCTCCTCCTCCTCCTCCATCTTCTTCTTCTTCTTCTTTCCTCCTCCTCCTCCTCTTCCTTCTCCCCCTCTTCTTTCTTTTTTCCTCCTCCTCCTCCTCTTCTTCTTCTCCTCCTCCTCCTCCTGCTCCTCTTCCTCCTCCCTCCTCCTCCTCCTTCATCTTCTTCTTCTTCATCCCCTCCTCCTCCTCTTCTTCTTCCTCCTCTTCCTTCTCCCCCTCTTCTTTCTTTTTTCCTCCTCCTCGTCCTCTTCTTCTTCTCCTCCTCCTCCTCCTGCTCCTCTTCCTCCCTCCTCCTCCTCCTCCTCCATCTTCTTCTTCTTCTTCTTTCCTCCTCCTCCTCCTCTTCCTTCTCCCCCCTCTTCTTTCTTTTTTCCTCCTCCTCTTCCTCCTCCTGCTCCTCTTCCTCCTCCCTCCTCCATCTTCTTCTTCTTTTTCTTTTTTCCTCCTCCTCCTCCTCTTCCTCCTCCTGCTCCTCTTCCTTCTCTTGCTTCTGCTTCTCCTCTTCTTCTTCTTCTTCTTCCTCCCCTCCTCCTCTTCCTTCTCCCACCTCTTCTTTCTTTTTTCCTCCTCCTCCTCCTCCTCCTCCTCTTCTTCTCCTCCTCCTCCTGCTCCTCTTCCTCCACTTCTTTCTTCCTTCTCCTCCTGCTCCTCTTCCCCCCTCCTCCTCCTCCATCATCATCATCATCATCATCATCATCTTCCTCTTCTTCTCTCCTCCTCCTCCTCCTCTTCTTTCTTCCTCCTCTTCCTCCTCTTCCTTCTCTTGCTTCTGCTACTCCTCCTCTTCCTCTTCTTCTTCCTCCCCTCCTCCTCTTCCTTCTCCCTCCTCTTTCTTTTTTCCTCCTCCTCTTCTTTTTTTGTTCCTCCTCCTCCACCACCTCCTTCTCTTCTTTCTCCTCCTCCTCTTCCTCCTCCTGCTCCTCTTCCTCCCCCCTCCTCCTCCCCCCTCCTCCTCTTCCTACTTCTTCTTCTCCCCCCCCTCCTCCTCCTCTTCCTTGTCTGTGAATCCTCCATGTGACTAGAGAGGAATAAAAAGTGAAGCAGGAAGATAAACTTTTCAATAGCACCGTTTCAGGAGGAAGCCCGGCTTCTAAGCCAGATTCCCCCCAAATCGTAAATGGAAAAATGTGTACAGGAAGATTAGTTCTCTGTGCACATAGTGGCTTTTCTTTCATCCAGCAATTTCCAATATCCAGTTTTGGGGCTTAAAGCCGAGAGACTATTGGCATTGTGTGCATTGAATTCAGACTTCTACCTGATTGGCTTTGTGAATAGCAACAGCATTCCAACAAGTGCATATTTTGTGCAGTTAATATTTTTCTCTCTCTAATCCTAAGGTTATTTTGGACACACTGGAAACAGGGGAAAAAGTACTTGCTCAGTCAGGTGGTCCTTGACTTACGACTGAAATTGAGCCCAAAATTTATGTTGCTAAATGAGGCAGTTGTTAAGTGAGTTTTGTCACCCAGACTCGGAGAGGGGCAGCATACAAATCTGATTAATAATAACAACAACAACAACAACAACTATTATTATTATTATTATTATTATTATTATTATTATTATTATTATTATGTCAATACAACTCAGCAAACGAGATCACTATGCTGGATTTCATATTTCATCACCAGTCGGGCGCTTCCCAAGCACCTAGGGCTGCGTGATGTAGTGGCGAATTATGTTTTGCAATTGACAGGTGAAGATTTTGCCAATTCCGATGGTTTTCAAATGTCCACTGAGATCCCTTGGCACTGCGCCCAGCGTGCCAAGGACCACTGGGACCACTTTCCCTGGCTTAAGCCAGAGTCGTTGCAGCTCGATTTTTAAATCTTCATATTTCACTAATTTCTCTAGCTCCTTCTCCTCAATTCTGCTGTCTCCTGGGATTGCGATGTCGATGATCCATACTTTCTTTTTCTCCACGATCACAATGTCTGGTGTGTTATGCTTCAGAATTCGGTCAGTCTGAAGTCGGAAGTCCCACAGTAGTTTTGCTTGCTCATTTTCGACCACTTTTTCGGGCTTATGATCCCATCAGTTCTTTGCCACTGGTAAATGGTAGTTCCGGCACAAGTTCCAGTGGATCATCTGTGCCACAGCATCATGTCTATGCTTGTAGTCAGTCTGTGCGATCTTTTTGCAGCAGCTGAGTATGTGATCGATTGTTTCATCTGTTTCTTTACAGAAGAGAATTATTATTATTATTATTATTATTATTATTATTATTATTATTATTATTATCTTCTGACTTTGCTTGCCACCGTTGTTAAGTGAATCACTACAGTTCTTATGCTAGTAACACGGTGGGTGAGTGCACCTGGCTTCCCCATTGCAGGGAAAAGGCGAGGAAAAACCTCTGTGGGGCCTCTCTAGGAATCTACCGGGAGGAAACAGGACCGGAAAAGGCAGGGAGAAGCCTCTGTGGGGCCTCTCTAGGAATCTACCGGGAGGAAACAGGGCCGGAAAAGGCAGGGAGAAGCCTCTGTGGAGCCTCTCTAGGAATCTACCCGGAGGAAACAGGGCCGGAAAAGGTGGGCAGACGCCTCCGTGTGGCCTCTCTAGGAATCCCCTGGGAGGAAACAGGGCCGGAAAAGGCGGGGAGAAACCTCTGTGGGGCCTCTCTAGAAATCTACCAGGAGGAAACAGGGCCTCCACCCTCCCTGTGGTTTCCCCAATTGCATGCATTATTTGTTTTTGCATTGATTCCTATGGGAAAAATTGCTTCTTCTTACAAACTTTTCTACCTACACAGAACAAATTAAGTTCATAAATAGAGATACCACTGTATCTGCAGTCTCCGAACACTCTTCAAGGGTATCCCCATGTAGAGCTTAGCAAACATTTCGCTTAGCAACAGAAGTGCTGGGCTTAATAACGGTCGTGAGCTGAGGACCACCTCCAGATATTACACTGAGCAAAAGGTTAAATGCCTCGACTGGCAAAGTTGGCAAACACCGGTGGAGTTAACTCTGGTGGGGTTAAGACGTCACTCTTTCTTTGTCCTACAATGACGATGAATAAAAGCAATCAAGACTTGCTAAGGTCATTTTCTTGTCCTTCTGCTTTAAGTATATCCATTTTTCACAGTTTGTTGCTGCCAATTGCTTTGACTTTTCTGCCCATTTTTTTTTCTCGGTTGCACACAAAAGCACCCTTCTGCACATTCGTACATTACTAATGGAGTTATTCAGGGTCTGTTATGTTCGCACAGTTGAACCTCCCCCACCAGAGAATTTTTCTCAAGCCTTTGTAACCCATATTTTATTAGAAAGCCAGATTTGGAGGCGGGCAGAGGGGGATAGGAAAAAAAAAAAGAACATGTCAGAAGTCCTGGAAAAATGCAACCCAAATATATATAGATGGGAGTAATTTTCAGGACAATGCAAGCCAAGAACAGTCTGTATTTAAAAAGTGTGGAGAAAAACCAGAGGGCAATTAAAATACCTCAATAGAAAGAAGAGGGAGAAAACACTTCCTTTTAAGGTAGGCGTGGAAAGATGGGGAAAACCCTCCCCAAAACAAAACAAATAGAACTATAGCATCTGTCCTAGCTGCAGTTGTAAGGGGTTTCTCCCCCCCCCAAGTGGAACTAGTTCAAAAGTTTTAACATAAAAGCCCTCCTGTCAAAATTAGCCATAAAATCATAATGTTTGAGCAGATATTTAACTTCTCTAAAGGTCTAGTTAGAAGCGTGAAAAACTCAGAAGGGATGAATTTAAAAAACAAAACAAAACCCAGGCATGATGTACAGTGTTCCCTCAAGTTTCGCGGGGGATGCGTTCCAAGACCACCCGCGAAAGTCGAATTTCCGCGAAGTAAAGATGCGGAAGTAAATACACCATTTTTGACTATGGACAGTATCACAAGCCATCCTTTAACACTTTAAACCCCTAAATTACCATTTCCTATTCCCTTAACAACCATTTACTCACCATTATTACTGGTACTCACCATTGAACAAGACACTTAGTGATCTTGATATTAATAAACATAATTATTTGTTAACAATAATTATTTTTTTGTTATTTATTTGCAAAAAATATTAGTTTGGTGATGATGTATGACATCATTGGGCAGGAAAACCCGTGGTAAAAAACAAACAAACCACAAAGTATTTTTTAATTAATATTTTTTGAAAAACCGTAGTATAGGCTATTTGCAAAGTTTGAACCCACGAAAATCGAGGGAACACTGTATTGCAGAATAACAAATTTGGAAGGCACATTAGAGGTCTTCTAGTCCAACCCCCTGCTCACGCAGGAGATATGCAGGGGACCCTATATCATTCCAGACAAACGACCGTGCCATCTCTTGAAATCCTCCAGTGATGGAGCAGCCACAATTTCTGGAGGCGAGCTGTTCCACTGATTAATTATCCTAAGGTCTGCAGTTTGCCTGCTCAGCATCTTGGTGACAGAGACTAGTAACTGGATACCTGTGCTTCCGCAACAAAACTATGTGGTAGGCTTGATAAATTGACAGTTAAAGCTTGAAAATGTTCCAGCTTTATTCCAACTGCCAGTTGCTTTTTATTTTCCTCCCTTCCTTTCCTCCCACTCTTTTCCCCTTCCTTCCTTCCTTCCTTCCTTCCTTCCCTCCCTCCCCCTCTCCCCCCTCCCTCCCTCCTTTCCTTCTTCCCTCCCTCCCCTTTCCCTCCCTCCCTCCCTTCCTTCCTTTGTTGTGCTTTGTCTAAAGGCTGGCCACACCCATGCAAAACTGGCAGTTGGAACAGAGCTCTTTTCGGGTGGGGAGGGGTAGTAGAATGTCTAACTAATCACAACATGATGGTGGTGATGATGATGATGATGATGCTAATAATAACAACAACAACAACAACAACAACAATAATAATATAAGGAATACAGTAATACCTCGTCTTACGAACCTAATTGGTTCCAGGGGGAGGTTCGTAAGACGAAAAGTTCGTAAGACGAAACATTGTTTCCCATAGGAAACAATGTAAAATCCATTAATCCGTGCAACGAAAAAACCCCCGCAAAAAAACGCCGCCGACCGGCTGTCACCTTTTAAAACAGCCGGGGGGCTTCTCGGAGGCCTCCCGAACGCCGAACCCGGAAGTTCGGGTTTGGCGTTCGGGTTCAGGAGGCTGCTGGGAAGCCCCCCCCCCCGGCTGTTTTAAAACGTGACAGCCGGGCGGCGGGGCTTCCCAGCGGCCTCCCAAACCCGAACTTTTGCTGAACCTTCGGGTTCGGCATTCGGGAGGCCGCTGGGAAGTCCCGCCGTCCGGCTGTCACCTTTTAAAACAGCCGGGGGGCTTCTTGGAGGCCTCCCAAATGCTGAACCCGGAAGTTTGGGTTTGGCGTTCGGGTTCAGGAGGACGCTGGGAAGCCCCCCAGCTGTTTCAAAAAACGACAGCTGGGCAGCGGGGCTTCTCGGCGGTGGCGGCGGGTTCGTAAGAAGAAACAAGTTCGTAAGAAGAGGCAAAAATTTTCTGAACCCCGGGTTCGTATCTCAGGTTGTTCGTAAGACGAGGGGTTCGTATCATGAGGTACCACTGTACTAATGATGTCATGGTCATTTTGAAAAATCCTTTCTTAGCGAGCATTTAGAAGCCCAGAGCAACATATGTGCCAAGTTTCAAGTTTGTGAGCTTTAGTTTCTGGAGATTTTGTGATGATGCATGAGTGGTGTTTGGGTGATTTGGAATTACTGAGATAAAATGGGGAAGGGGAGGATGAGCAGGGCAGGGGAGAAGAGAAGAGAAAATAGAGAAAATAGAATAGAGGATGGGATGGGATAGAAAATAGGATAGGACAGGACAGGATAGGATAGACTGAAGAATAGAATAGAAAATAGGATACCGGACAGGATAGGACACAATATGATATGATATAATGCAATACAAATCCAATAATGCATACAAATCCAATCAATCAATCAATAAAATAAAGTAAAGTAAAGTAAAATAAAATAAAATAAAATAAAATAAAATAAATTCACAACACAACACTTTATTGGCCGCACACACACTTGTGTGTCCTTGTGTGCTCTAGAAATAGGTTCATCTTGTTGAGCGTTAAGCAAATTCCAAGACTTGCCCAGGGCCACTGGGAATAAAGAAACAACTGAGTTGTTTCTTCCATGTTACATCCAATAGCACAGTGGTTCTCAACCTGGGAGTTGGGACCCCTTTGGGGGTTGAAAGACTGTTTCACAGGGGTCGTCTAAGACCATAGGAAAAGACAAATTCCCCATGGTGTTAGGAACTAAAACCTCTATTCTGGCGCCTTGGAACATATTTTTACAATCCGACCAATCCGGCGTTTACAGTGGGGGCGTCCCTCTGACCTTCCTGCCAATCAACTTAAAGCTCTGTTAGGAGAATTGGCGCTAGACTTATGGTTGGGGGTCACCACAACATGAACTATATTAAGGAGCCGCGAAAGTGGCCACTGCGATGGCACTTTCTGTCTTCCGCCATCATCGCTACCCTTTCAATTCCTTAAGAAGCGAGAACAATGAATTAGAGGGCTTTTATCTATAAAACAGAATTGGAGCTTTATTTTAGCCAGCTTATTAGATAACAGAGACATTAGGAACCACTTTAGAGCGCATTATCTCTCCTCGTGGGAAGCATGCGCTTTCTGGGCTTAATCCCCTGGTTGCACAGCAGCCAATTTTCCCGATCGAGGGAGAAGATTCTACTTTGAACGCAGCCACAGTCATCTGATGTATAGTTAAGATCTCTGTACCCTGAACCAGGTCTACAAACTGTTCTGTCGGGCTCCCTGGTAGAATCCTCCCAAAAATTCACAGGTACAAATTTTAGACACACCCACGTTTGAAAATTCAAAACAATGTTCTTTATAATGAAAATTCACTTAAACCAAGCCCTCTTTTGGTACAGCCAAGAGCACTCGTCTCCAAACAAACTGGTAATTTGTACAAGTCCCTTATCAGTTCTGTGATACTTATCTTGCAGCTGTGAGGCAATTCACAGTCCTTCTTCTTTCACAAAGTGACAGACACTTTGCTCTGGTTTAGTTTCAAAGCGGGGAAACATCAGCACACAAAGAGTCAAAGTCAGTAAAGCAGTCAGGAAACACAACGATCAGATAATCTTCCACAATGACCAAACCCACAGTCTGCTATTTATAGCAGCCTCACTAATGACCACAGCCCCACCCAACCACAGGTGGCCTCATTTTCTTTGATAATAATCTCTCAGTTGTTGTTGCCTATGCATCGCTCTCCGCATGCGTGGCTGTATCATTAACTCTTGTTCCGAATCCAAGGAGGAGCTAGATAATTGATCTCCTTCTGAGCTGTCTGCCACACTCTCCTCCTCCCTGTCACTCATGTCTTCTTGGTCAGAGGAGCCTTCATCAGCAGATTCCACCGGGGGCAAAACAGGCCTGCGGCATGTGGATGTCTCCCCCACATCCACAGTCCTTGGGGCAGGAGCAGGGCCAGAGCTAACCACAACACAAACCATTTTTTTAAAACTTCGAACGAGTGGAACAAGGAAGCTTAGTGATGGGCATTTCGGCCCTCTTTTGTTGAGCCGGCTTCTCAGTCGCCTTGTCAAAAAAAAAATCTCTTTTCCCAACAGGCTGTGTGATTTCTCCAAAGCTGGAGAAGACCTTGGCTTCTCCTGCGAATCTCTTATCGTTCCAACCAGGCTGCCGAGTTTAATCTACAATGGCTGGGGAGACAAGGCTCCCGTTCATTGTTTCTTTCCCTGAGTATTAATTAGACCTGTGTTGTGTTTCCAAGCAGAGCACGATAAGGTGTGTGTGTTTGTTTGTGTGTGTGCGGAATTGTCCAGTTTCTGACTAGCTGGGATAACATCAGTGCAAGCATGACTATGGGAGGAGAGGGGAGGCACCCCTGTTTTAACTGTTTTAAAACCCAACATGGCATCGGACCAGATTACTTGTGGGAACACCTCCTGCCGTATGAGTCCCAGTGACCGGTCAGGTCCCACAGAGTCGGCCTTCATCAGGTCCCATCAACCAAACAATGTCACTTGGCAGGGCCCAGGGGAAGAGCCTTCTCTTTGGGGCCCCCAGCCCTCTGGAATCAGTTCTCCCGGGAGAATCACACTGCCCCAAGCCTCCTCGCCTTCCAAAAGAGTCTTAAGACTCATTTATGCCGCCAGGCGATTAGATCTTGACCCTCTGGCCGACAAATGTTATATATGGGTGATGTCTGAATGGGTACGATTGTTTTTTTAGCATAATTGGGGATTTTAAATTAGTTTATCTAGTTTTAATGGGTGTAGGGGTTGGACCTGATGACCTTCAGGGTCCCTTTCAACATAGATAGATAGATAGATAGATAGATAGATAGATAGATAGATAGATAGATAGATAGATAGACAGACAGACAGACAGACAGACAGACAGACAGACAGACAGACAGACAGACAGACAGACAGACAGACAGACAGATAAATCCAACCATCCATCCATATATCCATCCATCCATCCATCCATCCATCCATCCATATATCCATCCATCCATCCATCCATCCATACATACATACATACATACATACATTCCTACATACATACATCCACCCATATATACATACATACCGTGTTTCCCCGATAGTAAGGCAGTGTCTTACTATCTTTTTACCCCCAAAAGCCCCACTGTGTCTTACTTTGGGGGTATGTCTTACATTGTCCCGGGCACCGGGGCCGGCTCGTCTTCGGGCGCGGGGAGCTGCCGGAAAGGAGGCGGGCGCCGACCTCGACATTCGGCGGGTTGCGGGGAGCATCCCCTCGCCGCTCCCGGCAATGTTTCTCGGCAGGGGAGGCCAACTCCGCGGCGACACGGACGCTCGGCTGGCTGGCTAAAGGCAGGTCAAGGGGTGGATGGGCAGTCAAAAAGGGTGAGCGGCCGCCGCTGTGCCCTCCTTCGCCCGCCTCCTTTCCGGCAGCTCCCTGCGCGCCCCTCGCCTTCGCTCGCCACGGCGCCACCCGCCTCTTCCCCTGCCGAGGCTCAGCTGCAAGCGGCCAGCGAGGCCGAGCGGCTCCGAGGCGAGCGGAAAGGAGGCGGGCGAAGGAGGGCGCAGCTCCGGCCGCTCGCCTCGGAGCCGAGCAGCCTCGCTGGCCGCTTGCAGCTGAGCCTCGGCAGGGGAAGAGGCGGTGGCGCCGCGGCGAGCGAAGGCGAGGGGCGCGCAGGGAGCTGCCGGAAAGGAGGCTGGTGAAGGAGGGCGCAGCTCCGGCCGCTCGCCTCGGAGCCGCTCGGCCTCGCTGGCCGCTTGCAGCTGAGCCTCGGCAGGGGAAGCGGCCAGCGAGGCCGATCGGCTCCGAGGCGAGCGGCCGGAGCTGCGCCCTCCTTCACCAACCTCCTTTCCAGCAGCTCCCTGCGCGGCCCTCGCCTTCGCTCGCCGCGGCGCCACCGCCTCTTCCCCTGCCGAGGCTCAGCTGTAAGCGGCCAGCGAGGCCGCTCGGCTCCGAGGCGAGCGGAAAGGAGGCGGGCGAAGGAGGGCGCAGCTCCGGCCGCTCGCCTCGGAGCCGATCGGCCTCGCTGGCCGCTTCCCCTGCCGAGGCTCAGCTGCAAGCGGCCAGCGAGGCCGAGCGGCTCCGAGGCGAGCGGCCGGAGCTGCGCCCTCCTTCACCAGCAGCTGAGCCTCGGCAGGGGAAGAGGCGGGTGGCGCCGCGGCGAGCGAAGGCGAGGGGCGCGCGGGGAGCTTGGAAGCAATGTCATCGCCCCCCCCTCTGCAATACCGTTTATCTACCGTGTTTCCCCGAAAGTAAGACATATGTCTTACTTTCGGGGTATGGCTTATATAAGCCGACCCCCCTGAAACCCCCCATATGTCTTACAATCGGGGGGGTCTTACTATCGGGGAAACACGGTACTTACATACATAGATAGATAAAATTTAGCCATTGTGTTTTATTGTTTCCTTTTATATTTATTTTATTTATTTATTTATTTATTGGATTTGTATGCCGCCCCTCTCCGAAGACTTGGGGCGGCTAACAGCAATAACAAGACAGCATATAATAATAATCCAATACTAAAAACAATTAAAAACCCATTATAATAAAAGCCATACAGCCATACCATGCATAAAATTGTAACGGCCTAGGGGGAAAGAGTATCTCAGTTTCCCCATGTCTGGCGGCAGAGGTGGGTTTTAAGAAGCTTATGAAAGGCAAGGAGGGTGGGGGCAATTCTAATCTCTGGGAGGAGTTGGTTCCAGAGGGCCGGGGCCGTCACAGAGAAGGCTCTTCCCCTGGGTCCCGCCACGCGGCATTGTTTAGTTGACGGGACCCGGAGAAGACCCACACTGTGGGACCTAACTGGTTGCTGGGATTCGTGCAGCAGAAGGCGGTCCCTGAGATAATCTGGTCCGGTGCCAGATTATGTTGTAAGTCACCCCGAATCCTCAGAAAGGGGCAGCATATAAATCCAAGAAAGAAGGTAGGTAGGTAGGTAGGAAGGAAGGAAGGAAAGAAAGAAAGAAAGAGAGAGAGAGAGAGAGAGAAAGAGCACAAAACTGGATTGTGTTTATTTTGCACGGGTCCTGTGCATAAATGTGATATGACCTTAGGCCCCTGCTGCTTACACATTGTGTTGCTTGCTCATCCCAGATCTGCCCCATGCGTCTAAAAGCCCCACGCCTGGAGGGATAGCTTTGTAAACAAATGGGTTGTTTAAGTTAGCCTAGCGTAGAAAATTCTAATTGTTCAACTTTATTGTACTCTGCAGTCCAAAAGAGCCGTCTTTCCTCCGAGATATCAGACTTGGGAATGTTATCTCGGCTCTTCTCCGACTCCCTTCTGAGATCGCTCTGTTTTGACTTGATGCAAACCATGAAAAAGCTGGTTTTTTAAAAAAAAAAATTTTTATTTGTTTTTATTTGTTTGTTTGTTTATTTATTTATTTATTTAGTTAGTTAGTTAGTTAGTTAGTTAGTCCAATACACAATGAGGGTTTTAGTGGGTATATATCTATATACACATAGTAAAATACATGATGAAGGTTATAGAGGAGATACTCATAGTAAAATATATCTAAGTAATGATAGAAAGGAAGGTATAGTAATAGAACATATCAATGAAAGAATAGAAGGGGAGATATAGGAATAGAAGAAAGGTATAGGAGATATAGGAGAGCAATAGGACAGGGGACGGAAGGCACTCTAGTGCACTTGTAGTCGCCCCTTACTGACCTCTTAGGAATCTGGATAGGTCAAGCGTAGATAATCTAGGGGTAAAGTGTTGGGGGTTTGGGGATGACACTATGGAGTCCGGTAATGAGTTCCACACTTCGACAACTCGGTTACTGAAGTCATATTTTTTACAGTCAAGTTTGGAGCAGTTAATATTAAGTTTAATTCTGTTGTGTGGTCTTGTGTTGTTGTGGTTGAAGCTGAAGTAGTCGCCGACAGGCAGGACCTTGCAGCATATGATCTTGTGGGCAATACTTAGATCTTGTTTAAGGCGTCTAATTCTAAACTTTCTAGGCCCAGGATTGAGAAAGTCTAGTCTCGTAGGGTATTCTATTTCGAGTGGAGGAGTGAAGGGCTCTTCTGGTGATGTATCTTTGGACATTTTCAAGGGTGTTAATGTCTGAGATGCGATATGGGTTCCAAACAGATGAGCTGTATTCGAGGATGGGTCTGGCAAAAGTTTTGTAAGCTCTGGTAAGTAGTGTGAGATTGCCAGAGCAGAAGCTATGTAGGATTAGGTTTACAACTCTTGAAGCCTTCTTGGCTATATTGTTGCAGTGGGCTTTGGCACTTAAATCTTTTGTTATTAGTATACCAAGGTTTTTAACCGAGTGGGGATTATCTGTGATAATTTGATTTTTCAGTTCGTATAATGGCCAAAGATGTTCAAACGCAGTCGTTGGTTCACTCACTCATGTTTGTGCCTCTGAATCCTAGCGCTCTTTACAGCTGCCATGTTATTTTGGTCTCTTTTTTTCCCTGGTTTAGCCTCGGGGGGGGGGGGGAAGGTGGAAGGTAAAACTGTGAAAATACTACTCGTTTGGGAAGAAGTGGGGGTCATGAGGGCTTCATCACCAGCATTTGCAAAAGAGTCCCTGGGCTGGACTGGTCATTTCCAGTGTAATTAATACAAGAGGGCCTCTGAATTCTAGTGCTTCCTGGAGGGAATAAGTAGAAGCAAGCTGAAAACGGAGGCATCTGGAACAAAGACAATATAAATTATTTTCAGTTTGGTATTCAATTTGCCTTGGTTCCTCCAAGGCAAATTTTAAAAAACCACACCAATCTAATGTATTTTAACTTCCAAGGTCCTTCCTTCCTTCTTTCTTCCCTCCCTCCCTCCTTTGCCCATGAACCTTTTCTCTTCACCCTCCCTCCCTTCCTTCTTTCCACACTTACATTTTATATCTTCCTTCCTTCCTTCCTTCCTTCCCCACTTACCTTTCTCTTCTTCTTCCCTCCCTCCTTCCTTCCTTTCTTCTCTACCTATCTTTTCTCCTTCCTCCCTTCCTTCTTTCCACACTTTCATTTTATCCTTCCTTCCTTCCTTCCTTCTTCCCTCCCTCCCTCCCTCCCTTCCCCTCCCCTCCCCTCCCTTCCCTTCCCTTCCTTCCTTCCTTTCTGCCGGCGTGTCCCAACCACCTGTAATGGTTGCGGGCAAGATGCTAACTCTTAAACCAGTAAGAAAGGGCTGTAAAGCACTGTGAAGCAGTATATAACTCTAAATGTTTTTGCTACTCAATGCCATAATTTGTTTGTTTGTTTATTTATTGGATTGATATTCCGCCCTTCTCCAAAGACTCTGGGCGGCTTACAGCATTCGATTAATTTTAATTGTAATTAACTTATCTAATCTAAAATCCCCAATTATGTTAAAACTCAGGCACACATGCCACACCCATCCTCATGCTCTAGTGAAGTATTTGGTCTTGGAACAAGACGGAAAACCTAGCACCTTACCTGAAGTCTTAAGAATAGCATCTACCGCATCCCAGACAATTTAGAAACCTGGTTTCTTGCCAACTGTGGTTACCTGCCTATGTTTAGTTTCCTAACAGTTCTGGTGTTCTCCCAGCCCTGGGCCCATAACCTGTCGGAGTTGTTTTGTATTTGCATTGGGAAAGTGGTGGATACCAAGGACAAGGTAGTTTTCTCAATAAAGACACAACAGCAGGAGTTCTTTCTTCAGAAGGCTCTTTTACTTCTTCAGTAGTATCAGAAAATAACTATTTACTCTACACTATATTACAGAACAAACCACCAACGAACCACACTATAATAAACCACTAAACCAAACCATCAAATCAGACCAGACCACACAAAAGGTGTATTGCATTATATACATGTAATGACCAATCAAATCATAGAACAGATTGCATCATTCTGCCTGAAGCACCATGACTCAGCATTCACTTTACTTCTAATGTACAGTGTTCCCTCGATTTCCGCGGGGGATGCGTTCCGAGACCGCCCGCGAAAGTCGAATTTCCACAAAGTAGAGATGCGGATGTAAATACACCATTTTTGGCTATGAACAGTATCACAAGGCATCCCATAACACTTTAACCCCTAAATTACCATTTCCCATTCCCTTAACAACCATCCACTCACCATTATTACTGGTGCTCACCATTGAATAAGACACTTGGTGATTCTGATATTTATAAACATAATTATTTATTAAGAATTATTATTATTTTTTTGTTATTTATTTGTAAAAATTATTAGTTTGGCAACCGTGGTATAGAAAAAAACCCGTGAAGTATTTTTTAATTAATATTTTTTGAAAAACCGTGGTATAGGCTATTCGCGAAGTTCAAACCTGCGAAAATCGAGGGAACACTGTATACATGTACTGACCAATCAAATCACGGAACAGATTGCATCATTCTGCCTGAAGCACCATGACTCAGCATTCACTTTACTTCTAACGTACTTACAATATCACTTCAGGTTTATATCCTGACATGGCAGTGTGCTAATGTTACCTGTCCATAATTAACAGCCATTAGGGCTCAACCAGCAATGGGGGTTGGAACCTGGATAGTTAACGGATCTTAATTTGTCTTCAGATCTCAAGAGGTCCCACAGAGTGGGCCTTCTCCGGGTCCCGTCAACAAAACAATGTTGTTTGGCAGGGCCCAAGGGAAAAGCCTTCTCTGTGGCAGCCCCGGCCCTCTGGAACCAACTCCCCCCGGAGATTAGAATTGCCCCCACCCTCCTCGCCTTTCGTAAGCTCCTTAAAACCCACCTCTGCCGTCAGGCATGGGGGAACTGAGATAATCTTTCCCCCTAGGCCTTTACAAGTTATGCATGTTATGTTCATAATCATTCTTTCTTGGCCCATTCTACCTTAACAAGACTGTTAAGCAGGGGTTGGACTAGAAGACCTCCAAGGTCCCTTCCTACTCTGTTGTTGTTGTTGTTGTTATTATAATAATAATCATTATACCTTCATCCATCGAAGCTTCATAATCATTCTTTCTCGGCCCATTCTACCTTAACAAGACTGTTAAGCAGGGGGTTGGAGTAGAAGACTAATTACTGTTAGCCGCCCCGAGTCTGCGGAGAGGGGCGGCATACAAATCTAATAAATAAATAAATAAATAAGACCTCCCAGGCCCCTTCCAACTCTGTTATTTCATTTTAAGAAAAAGCAAACTAGAGTAGCTCCAAATTCCACCGGGATTGCCTGTTTTCTCAATCTGACGAGAGGTCACGCTATTAAATTTTTGTTGTTACTTGAAATCCAAAGCTGTCTTCGGTGGGGGGGGAAGGGGTTTCCAAAGAATGATAGTCCCCATCCATCTGAACCGGGTACCAGGCTGGGGAAGAACTGCTAGTCTCCATCTCACCCACAGAGCATCCTTTGTTTTCTCCCCTTTTTCTGTCCGCCTCCGAAGAGAAGGGTTACAGCTCAGTCACAGACCGCTTGCTTCGCATGCAAAAGATGTCCGAGTTTAATCCCCAATATCCCCAAGTAGAGGCTGGGAAATTTCCATTTCAATATCTGGAGAATTGCTGCTAGCCTGTAATAGGATGCTGAGCTTAATGGAGCATCAGCCAGGTTTCACTTAAGGTAAGGCAGCTTCTTGGATTTCTTCGTTTTAGCCTTGTTCCTTGTAACAAGTTCTGGTTCTTTTAGAAGAAAAAAAACAAAACACTAACCAGCTAGGAATTCTCTATTTACCCAGAAGGAAGATGTACCGAATTTTAAGTTGATCCTTTCGGTAAACAAATAAAAACAGACACGGGTGCAAAATCTCCTTAGCTTTTCTCCCTTGTCAAGAGATTTACACCACCTCTCTTAAACAGTGGGTGGGTGTGATAAATGCTTGTGTATGTATATGGAAAGGTAGGCCGCGATGTACGACTGCTCATTTAGTGACTGTTCAAAGTTATAATGAGCCGGCGTGGCGCAGCAGGTAGAGTGCTGTACTGCAGGCCACTGAAGCTGACTTGTAGATCTGAAGGTCAGCGGCTCAAATCTCATCACCGGCTCAAGGTTGACTCAGCCTTCCATCCTTCCGAGGTGGGTAAAATGATGACCCAGATTGTGGGGGCAATAGCCTAGCTCTGTTTAAAAAAGTGCTATTTCTAACATGTTGTAAGCCGCCCTGAGTCTAAGGAGAAGGGCAGCATAAAATTGAATGAATGAATGAATGAATACATAAATAAATAAATATAATGGCACTGAAAAATGCAACTTACGACCGTTTCTCACGCTTTGGACTTTGGTAGCATCCCTGTGGTTGCGTGAACCAGCTTGGTTGCAACATCCCAGGGTCACGTGATCTCCTTTTGTGAGCTTTTGACAAGCAAAGTCCACAGGTATAACAACCACGAGACTCAATTAACAAATGCCACGATTCACTTGAGAACTCTGGCAAGAAAAGTTATAAAATTGGGGGCAAACTCGCTTAAAAAAATGTTTCACTCAGCAACATAAATTTTTGGGCTCAATTGTGGTCATAACCTGAAGACCGCCTGTATGTATCTAAAAAACAATTGTCGAATAAATGAATAAAAAAAATTTATTCAACCTTTTTTTCCCCTTAGTCCTTATACTTTTCTTTTCCTAAATATTTTATATACAGTGTTTCCTCAATTTTCACGGGGGATGCGTTCCGAGACCGCCCGCGAAATTCAAATTTCCGCGAAGTAGAAATGCGGAAGTAAATACACTATTTTTGGCTATGGACAGTATCACAAGCCTTCCCTTAACACTTTAAACCCCTAAATTACCATTTCCCAATCCCTTAACAACCATTTACTCACCATTATTACTGGTACTCACCATTGAATAGGACACTTAGTGATCCTGATATTTATAAACATAATTATTTATGAACAATAATTATTTTTTTTGCTATTTATTTGCAAAAATTATTAGTTTGGCGATGACATGATGTCATTGGGTGGGAAAAACCGTGGTATAGGAAAAAAACCGTGAAGTATTTTTTAATTAATATTTTTTGGGAAAAAAACCCTTCCCCTCCCTCCCATTTACCCTTCGTTAATTAATAAACTTTATTTTTAAAAAAAATAAAAATAAAAACTATTGTCAGGTTCAAGAAGTCAGGAAGTGGGGATAGAAGAGTTCAAGAGTACTAAAAGTTGATTCCATGCTACCCTACTACTAATGGGCAAGGCGAATTGGCACCAGACAAGAGTCAAGAGACTTCAGGGGAGGCTGGACTTACGTCTCTTACATGGTGGGTTCAGCCTATGCTAGTTAGCCAGAAGCCACCTGTCCGCTTGCGTCCTGCGCAATTAGTAATGGACCCAGAGGATGTAGAGACAGTGGAGGCGCAGTACAGGCATCTTGTGGTTCCTGGCACATGAGATGGACAGTGAAGAAGCTGAAGAGCAACTTCTGCACCTCCTGAGATGAGTGACTCAGGAGAAGAGGAGGAGCCTCTTATGGATGCTAGGATTCGCAGGGCCTCTAGAAGGCAGGAGTGGTTACTCAGGAGGAGGTGAACTCATGAGTAGCACTGCTGACTAATGGGGCCACGCCGTCAGGGTATTTAAGACAGTATAACACGCTGCTTCTGTGCAGATAACAACGTGGTTCATTCTAGCATCTAGTTTCCAGCTCTTGTTTCTTCGGCTTGCGATTTGGAGAGACACATTGTTGGCTTTCTGAGGAGCTCCAGTCTTCCAGCTAACTTCTGAGCATCTCTGAATATTTATTTATTTATTCGATTTTTTTAAAATGCTGCCCTTCTCCTTAGACTCAGGGCAGCTTACAACATCTTAGCAATAGCACTTTTTAACAGAGCCAGCTGTTTAATATTAATATTAAATATCGCCCCCACAATCCGGGTCCTCATTTTACCCACCTCAGAAGGATGGAAGGCTGAGTCAACCTTGAGCCGGTGATGAGATTTGAACCTGCAGATCTAGCTGTCCGCTGTTATTCCAGCTGGGTAATTATTGTCGTGTTTATCTCTTTCTGGGATTAAAGCCAGCTGATAAGACTTTGTAAGCAGTATGAGGAAGCCGTTACAGACTTTAGTTTCATTTTGAAAAGACTTTAACTGCAGATACTTGTTGTAAATAGAAAAATCCCTTTTTATTTAAACCCGGTGGTGTGCATCTGATTTTGGGGGAGGGAGGGGGCTCCGTGCTGGAACAGAACACAACCTTTCCTAAAAGGGCTGGATCAGAACCAGCGGTGGGCTATGAGCCAGAACGCTAAATTGCGCTTGCCGCTGCGGCTTGTAAATTCTTGCGGGACCAGTGTGGTTTTGCTGCTGCACCTGTGGAGGTAGCAGAATTGCGCCCGTGTTTCAGCGAGGTTTTACCTGTGGCTCCATGCACAATTTTGCTACCTTCATAGGTGCAGCAGCAAAATCCCGCTGGTCCCGCAAGAACGTACGAGCCGCTGCGGCGAGCGCAATTTAGCATTCCGGCTCGTAGCCCACCGCTGATCAGAACTGTTGATTTGTCATACGTGTTTGAGGGGCTGCTTGTTAAAATGAGCAGCCCCACATCTGTACCTAGGCACTGCCTGACAATGCACAGTTCCTTCTCGTACATATAGGCTGTTCTGTCTCAACGCACATACACAGACGCACTCATGCGTAACGTGCGCACAGGGCTTTCTAGCAAAGAAGGGGAGAAAAATTAAGTGGCGATTAAGACAGGAGAGAAAAGCAATCTGGGAAAGGAAGGGAATGAGGACAAACTAGGAGAGGGAGAGAAAGAAAGGGAACAAAAGGAAAAGAAGAGAAAAGGGAAGGAAATGAGGACAAACTAGGAGGGAGAAAGGGAAGGGATGGAAGAGAAAAGAGAAGGAAAGAAATGGAGAGGAGAGGGAAAAGAAGGACAGGAAAGAAAGAGAAAAGAGAAGGAAAGGAAAAGAAGGGAAAGGGGAAGTGAAGGAAAGAAATGGAAAGGAAAGAAAGAGAAAAGAGAAGGAAAGGAAAAGAAGGGAAAAGGGAAGCGAAGGAAAGAAATGGAAAGGAAAGAAAGAGAAAAGAGAAGGAAAGGGAAGGAAGAGGGAAGAGAAGGAAATGAGGACAAACTAGGAGAAAGAAAGAAAGAAAGAAAGAAAGAAAGAGAACGGAAAGAAAAAGGGAAGGAAATGAGGACAAACTAGGAGAGAGAGAGAGAAAGAAAGAAAGAAAGAAAGGAAAGGAAAAGGGAAGGAAATGAGGACCAACTAGGAGAGGGAGAAATGGAAGGGAAGGAAGAGAAAAGAGAAGTAAAGAAATGGAAAGGAGAGGAGTGGGAAAAGAAGGAAAGGAAAGAAAGAAAAAAGGGAAGGGAAGGAAAAGAAGGAAAGGAAAAGAAGAGAAAAAGGAAGCGAAGAAAAGAAATGGTAAGGAAAGAAAGAGAAAAGAGAAGGAAAGGGAAGGAAGAGGGAAGGGAAGGAAATTAGGACAAACTAGGAGATAGAGAGAAAGAAAGGAACAGAAAGGAAAGGAAGAGAAAAGGGGAAACCAGTGACCATTATGTGAATGTCTGGAGTCCATTAGAAGAAGATGCTCCCCATTCATGGACTTCTAACATTTTTCTGGAGTCCTGAATCTCGGCAGGATGGAAATGGCTTCTTTTTTAAGTAGCTCCTTTTCATTTTCAACTTGGTTTGCTTGGTTTTTTTTAAGAAAAGATGGGTCACCATGGTCAGGTGACCCAAATTCCGACCCCTGGCAATTGGACCCTCTTTCTGCTGGTGCCCCAGGGTCATATCCCCTTTTGCGACCTTCTAACAAGCAAAGTCAGCAGGGAAGCCAGGATTCACTTAACAATCACGTGACTGACTTTAACGACGGCAGCAACTCGCTTAATGGCGGTGGCGAGAAACGTTGTAAAAGGGGGAAGCAAAATTCTCTTAATCGACGTTTGGCTTAGTGACAGAAGTGTTGGGCTGGATGGTGGTCTTGGCCTGCAGAATGGGGACCTCTGCTTAACTTGGGGCTGCCCTGGTAGATCATTTTATCTATCTATCTATCTATCTATCTATCTATCTATCTATCTATCTATCTATCTATCTATTTATTATGTTTGTATGCCGCTCCTCTCCGAAGACTCGGGGCGGCTCACAACAATATAAAAAGACAATGTAAACAAATCTAATATTAAAAACAATCTAAAAAACCCCAATTTAAAGAACCGCTCATACATACAAGCATATCATGTATAAATTCTATAAGCCTAGGGGGAAGGGAAAATTTCAATTCCCCCATGCCTGACGACAGAGGTGGGTTTTAAGGAGCTTGCGAAAGGCAAGGAGGGTGGGGGCAACTCTGATATCTGGGGGGAGCTGGTTCCAGAGGGTTGAGGCCGCCACAGAGAAGGCTCTTCTCCTGGGTCCCGCCAAATGACATTGCTTAGTCGACGGGACCCGGAGAAGGCCAACTCTGTGGGACTTAACCGGTCGCTGGGATTCGTGCCGCAGAAGGCGGTCCCGGAGATATTCTGGTCCGATGCCATGAAGGGCTTTATTTGATGCTACAGCTGGCCAAGAAGGCCACTCCCGGAGTAGAGAATTTATTGATTGATTGATTTTGTCCAATATACAGTGAAGGTTTTAGTGGGTATACACATAGTAAAATACATAATGAAGGTTATAGAGGAGATACTCATAGTAAAATATATCTAAGAAAGAAGAGAAGAGAAGATATAAGAATAAAACATATCAATGAAAGAATAGAAAAAGAGATATAGGAATAGAAGAAAGGTATAGGAGATATAGGAGAGCAATAGGACAGGGGACGGAAGGCACTCTAGTGCCTTCAACAGTAGTGACTGTGAGAGGGATCTCGGAGTCCTAGTGGACAACCATTTAAATATGAGCCAGCTGTGTGCAGCAGCTGCCAAAAAAGCCAACACAATTCCAGGCTGCATTAACAGAGGAATAGAATCAAGATCACGTGAAGTGTTAATACCACTTTGTAAGGCCTTGGTAAGGCCACACTTGGAATACTGAACTCAGTTTTGGTCACTATGATGCAAAAAGGATATTGAGACTCTAGAAAAAGTGCAGAGAAGAGCGACAAAGATGATTAGGGGACTGGAGGCTAAAACATAGGAAGAACGGTTGCAGGAACTGGGCATGGCTTGTTTAATGAAAAGAAGGACCAGGGGAGACAGGATAGCAGTGTTCCAATATCTCAGGGGTTGCCACAAAGAAGAAGGAGTCAAACTATTCCCCAAAGCACCTGAGGGTAGAACAAGAAACAATGGGTGGAAGCTGAACAAGGAGAGAAGCAACTTAGAACTAAGAAAAAATTTCCACTTTATAAGGCCTTGGTAAGGCCACACTTGGAATACTGCACTCAGTTTTGGTCACCACGATACAAAAAGGATGTGGAGACTCTAGAAAAAAATGCAGAGAAGAGCGACAAAGATGATCGGGGACAGTTATGAACAATTAACCAGTGGAACTACTTGCCTCCAGAAGTTGTGAATGCTCCAACACTGGAAGATTTTACGAAGATGTTGGATAACCAATTGTCTGAAGTAGTGTAGGGTTTCATGCCTAAGCAGGGGGTTGGACTAGAAGACCTCCAAGGTCCCTTCCAACTCTGGTTGTTGTTGTTAAAGATGGATGTTTCTGTTTTCCCTAGAGAACTCCCTAGTTTCCGTTCAGCTTCCTGATAAGATTCAAGCGGCTAGTTGTCACTCTTAATGGGTCTCTGGAGCTGGATCTCTCTAGAGATCCTTCCTCCCACTTAATTGAAATTCAGGGAGGCAGTCAAAATCTGTTTGTTTCAGCAGGCTTTTGAGAAGAGCAGACAAATTGAGCGAGATTCCTCCAGTGTACGCAGACTGATTTTATTAGCTTTTATAGTTCCTCAATGCAGGGATATTTGGCTATTAATTTGTTAACGTTAACGTCTGATATTTATAGGGGATGTATTTTTCCCCTCTTAATTCTTTAATCCTGTACACGTATGGCAGGATTGTGAGCTGCTCAGAATTGGTCAGTGGTCTAGAGTGGCATGTTAATAAAATAAGCATGTATTGCTTATTTAGTATCCCATGACTATCACTAAGTGTTGAATCTTATGATTTAGGATGAAAGTAATTTTATGATGACTGCGGTTTATCACTTATAGCTTTTATGTGCAATAGTCTGGAGGACAGAAGGAAAAGGGGGGACATGATCGAAACATTTAAATATATTAAAGGGTTAAATAAGATTCAAGAGGGAAGTGTTTTTAATAGGAAAGTGAACACAAGAACAAGGGGACACAATCTGAAGTTAGTTGGGGGAAAGATCAAAGGCAACATGAGAAAATATTATTTTACTGAAAGAGTAGTAGATCCTTGGAACAAACTTCCAGCAGACGTGGTTGGTAAATCCACAGTAACTGAATTTAAACATGCCTGGGATAAACATATATCCATTGTAAGATAAAATTCAGAAAATAGTATAAGGGCAGACTAGATGGACCTTGAGGTCTTTTTCTGCCTTCAGACTTCTATGTTTCTATGTTTCTATGAGAGCTTATGCACCAAAGCAAATTCCTTGTA
Source organism: Erythrolamprus reginae (assembly GCF_031021105.1). Lineage (NCBI taxonomy): Eukaryota > Metazoa > Chordata > Lepidosauria > Squamata > Dipsadidae > Erythrolamprus > Erythrolamprus reginae. Next base: position 44,070,372 of record NC_091958.1, read on the forward strand.
TGCCATGTCACACTTGGCCAATCAAGAATTCTATTCTATTCTATTCTATTCTATTCTACAATAATGATGATGATGATGATGATGATAATAATAATAATAATAATAGTAATAGTAATAGTAATAATTTATTAGATTTGTATGCCGCTCCTCTCTGGAGACTCGGAGCGGCTCACAACAATATACAAATCCAATATTTAAAAAAGAAACATTTTTTTTAAAAACCTATCATTAAGAACCATTCAATACAATCATACCATTCAGAAAACGATACGTGCTCAGGGGTATCTCAGTTACCCCATGCCTGGCGACAACGTGGGTCTTAAGTAACTTGAGAAAGGCAAGGAGGGTGGGGGCAGTTCTGATCTCCCGGGGGGAGTTGATTCCAGAGGGCCGGGGCTGTCACAGAGAAGGCTCTTCCCCTGGGGCCTGCCAGACAACATTGCTTAGTCGACTGGAGAAGGCCGACTGTGTGGGACCTTATCGGTCGCTGGGATTCGCGTCGCAGAAGGCGGTTCCGAAGGTTCCTATTCTATTCTATTCTATTCTATTCTAGACAAATGTATCTTTTCTTTTATGTACACTGAGAGCATCTGCACCAAAGACAAATTCCTTGTGTGTCCAATCACACTTGGCCAATAAAGAAATCTATTCTATTCTATTCTATTCTATTCTATTCTATTCTAGACAAATGTATCTTTTCTTTTATGTACACTGAGAGCATCTGCACCAAAGACAAATTCCTTGTGTGTCCAATCACACTTGGCCAATAAAGAAATCTATTCTGTTCTTGTTCCTGTTCCTATTATATTCCATTATACTATTCCTATTCCCATTCCTACTCCTATTCCTATTCTGTATATACAACATGCTTGTAAATACTTAAAGCAGAATACCTGTTTTCTTCATTTCCAGTTTTGGCATGTCTTCTCCATTTGTGGAGAATGAAGATGTTAAAGTGCCTGCGTTGTGTACAGTTGGGTTGTGTACAGTTTCCAGCATTAATTAGATCCGTGTTTCATATGGACTTCAACTCCCAGATTATCCCAGCCAGTCACACTGGGGAGAGTTGAATAGTATTTTATTTTATTTTATTTATTAATTTTGTCCAATACACAATACACATTGAAGAGAATAGACAAGTAGTAATATATATAAAGAAAAGGATAGAAGAAAAGATATAAAAATAGAGGAGAAGATATATGAAAGGAAGTAAAGATAAATTAGATAAAGGACAGGGGACTGAAGGCACACTAGTGCACTTATGCACGCCCCTTACTGGCCTCTTAGGAACCTGGAGAGGTCAATCGCGGAGAGTCTAAGGGAGAAATGTTGGGGGTTAGGGGTTGACACTACTGAGTCCGGTAATGAGTTCCACACTTCGACAACTCGATTGCTGAAGTCATATTTTTTACAGTCAAGTTTGGAGCGGTTAATATTAAGTTTGAATCTGTTGCGTGCTTATGTGTTGTTGCAATTGAAGCTGAAGTAGTCATTGACTGGTAGAACGTTGCAGCATATGATCTTGTGGGCAGTACTTAGATCGTGTATTAGGCGACGTAGTTCTAAGCTTTCTAGACCCAGGAGAGTGAGTCTCATTTCGTAGGGTATTCTGTTTCGAGTGGCGGAGTGAAGGGCTCTTCTGGTGAAGTATCTTTGGACGTTTTCGAGGATGTTGATGTCCGAGATGTGGTATGGGTTCCAGACAGATGAATTGTAATCTTTCCAATGGGACTTTTGGATGATATTTGTCCGAGGAGGCTTTGATCTAAAGTGTCCAATCGGACGTTTTGCAGGACCAGTTAAAGAGTCAGGTGGTTTTTAGATCAAAGCCCCATCATTATTTCAATGCTCAGAGTTGCTGGGAGGTGAGGCCAGCCTGTTCAAGCCATGGATTACCCTGAAGCGTCTGAAGGCTCCAATCTATAACGACTCCCACCCCCCACTTAATTGCTCTAATCAATCACAATGCAAGGATGGCTTAAGAAAACTAAAGGACTGAAGGTCAGAATTTCAGCTTAGCAGTTTCATTGCCTTGGTGGGTGGGAGGGAACAGGGGGGGGGGTGCTGCTAAGGGTTTTTTAATCTGTTGCAAAGTGTGGGGTGAGAAGCAAAAACACTACACTGCACATTAAACACAGGGGGGGATTTATTTTATTTATTTCTTTATTTTATTCAATTTTTGATGTCCCCCTCCTCCTTAGACTCAGGGCGGCTTACAACATGTTAGCAATAGCACTTTTGAACAGAGCCAGCCTATTTCCCCCACAATCCGGGTCCTCATTTGACCCACCTCGGAAGGATGGAAGGCTGAGTCAACCTTGAGCCGGTGATGAGATTTGAACCGCTGACGTACAGATCTACATTCAGCTTCAGTGGCCTGCAGTACAGCACTCTACCTGCTCCACGGGGTGTGTCCATGGTAGACGAGGGAGGCAGTGTGGGTTTGTGTGCTCATGTGTGGGGCGGAGGGAATGGGTGTGAGCACGTGCCTGCATGCCATCACATGCGCGCACCCCCTTTTGGGACACAAACCAAAAAGGTTTCACCATCATTGCTATAGAATATAGAGAATAGAATGTAGAGAATAGAGCAGAATGGAATAGGATTAGGAATAGAATAGAATAGAATTATAAATAGAATGGAATAGAATTAGGAATGGAATGGAATGGAATAGAATAGAGTAGAATAGAAATAGAAATAGAATGGAATAGAATTTGGAATGGAATAGAATAGAATAGAGTAGAATGGAATGGAAAAGAATAGAATTAGAAATAGAATGGAATTGAATAGAATACAATTAGAAATAGAATGGAATAGAATAGAATAGAATTAGAAATAGAATGGAATGGAAAAGAATAGAATTAGAAATAGAATGGAATGGAATAGAATAGAATTAGAAATAGAATAGAATAGAATTAGAAATAGAATGGAATGGAATGGAATAGAATTGAATAGAAATGGAATAGAATAGAATAGAATAGAAATGAATGGAATGGAATAGAATTAGAAATAGAATGGAATTGAATAGAAATAGAATGGAATAGAATAGAATAGAATTAGAAATAGAATGGAATTGAATAGAATGGAATGGAATAGAATAGAATTGAATAGAATTAGAAATAGAATGGAATGGAATAGAATAGAATTAGGAATAGAATAGAATAACTATGTTGTCACTTTAAATGTACACTAATCAGCATACTTTAAAATGAGATTTTGTTGCATACAGCTGTCAATATACACTACCTAAACATGACAAAAAAAATTGTGCATATACCCACACACACACACACACACACACACACACACACACACACATATGACCCAGAGAAACAACACAGTATAATTCTGATGTACACATGAACCCAGGACATTGCAACTGCCATAAATATGAATCGGTTGTCAAAAAAAGTGTTTGAATTTTGATCGCGTGAATGTGGGAACGATGCTTGGGTTGTTAGGTGTGAAAAGCGGTCGCTTTTTTTCAGGGCCGTCATAACTTTGCACAGTCACTAACGGAACCGTTACAAGTCGAGGACTACATGTGCTGCTAAAGGCCAACTAAAGTGGCTCGACTGACTACCGCAGCTGTGCCGTTTCTCTGATTCCGCATCCCAACAACTGTGATTTTCGATGTGTCTCTTGTTTTGTGTTGTGCGTTGTGGCACTTGGGTTTCCTTGACCCTTTGCTGTCTTCTCCTGCCTGTTTTTAATTGCTTGAGTTTAATGTCCTCGATGGTGAAGCCTCCCAGAATCTGCTGGAGTGGGCCGCTAGAATACATTTAGCGAGATAATAAATAAATACTTGGTTGCTGCATGACAAAAAAAAAAAACGGTTCCGGGGTTGGAGATGAGTAGCGAGCCTGAGAAGGTTAATACAAAACATTGGCTTCTCCAAGCAGCTGAGTCTCCTCCGAGAGGCAGAAGAGATAATTTGGGCAGTCAGGGCAAGGATTTCTCTCCCCCTTCCACCTTGAGGACACAGTTTGCAGTTGCCCGGAGAACCACTTGCTTTTCGGGGTCACCATCCCACTCTCCCCAAAGCTACTGAGCAGGGGCACACACTGGAAGAGCTGCAGGTTTGGTCTCTGTTGAGATGCCGTCCTTTCCGAATCGCTTAGCAAAATGTCCAGAATAACAGTGTAACAGAGCTGGAAGGGGACCTTGGAGGTCTTCTAGCCCAACCCAAAAGGGAAAGGAGTCCATAAAATTGAATGTGTCCGAAGACAGGCTACAAGAAGGGTGGAAGGTCTTAAGCATAAAATGTATCAGGAAAGACTTAATGAACTCAACCTGTATAGTCTGGAGGACAGAAGGAAAAGGGGGGACATGATCGAAACATTTAAATATGTTAGAGGGTGAAATAAGGTTCAGGAGGGAAGTGTTTTTAATAGGAAAGTGAACACAAGAACAAGGGGGCACAATCTGAGGTTAGTTGGGAGAAAGATCAGAAGCAATGGGAGAAAATATTATTTTACTGAAAGAGTAGTAGATGCTTGGAGCAAACTTCCAGCAGACGTGGTCGGTAAATCCACAGGGAACTGAATTTAAACATGCCTGGGATAAACATAGATCCATCCTAAGATAAAATACTACAGGAAATAGTATAAGGGCAGACTAGATGGACCAGGAGGTCTTTTTCTGCCGTCAATCTTCTATGTTTCTGTGTTTCTAACCCTCTGCTCAAGTGTGGAGACCCTAAATCAGGGGTGTCAAAATCAAGGCCCACGGGCCAGATCCACTCCACAGGTTGCTTAGATCTGGTCCGCGGGCCCTTCCTGGAAACAGCAAAGAACTGGCCCTGCGGTGCCTCTGCTAGTGAAAACAGAGCATGGGAAGGGCCTCCTGCAGCCCTCTGCCAGTGGAAACAGAGCCTGGGCAGGCTGCACACAATCTCCCCAAGCTACATACATATACATTGTCCCCTTATATAAGCCTTACATGCATCCCAATGAATTGATTGTTGAATATTGTTGAATATCGCTTACCTCATTAATTCTCAAATATTCACATAACTCTGTCTGCAATTTATTTTTATCTTGTTCATTAGAAGTTACAACTGCATTATATCTCCAAATTCTTTGATTACATTCCTGACCTATTTCCAATTCTGGCAGTAGTGGGGCTTGATCTGACAACCAAATACTTTTTATATCTACTTTTTTAACTTGTATATTGCCCACCCTGTTCATTAATATATAGTCAATGCAACTAAATGTATGATATCTTGCTGAATAGTAAGTGCCTCTATTTGGTATATCTGCATGGAGATCCACCATATTAAGTCTATTTAAATGTAGCATCCTGCTGTTTTAGATCCCATTTGTTAATTGCATATTGAAATCTCCAGATGAGTGACATCAAGCTGGCTGTGCTCCTCGCTGTCCCCCTCCCCCATGTCCCCCTGAGGTCAAATGCAACCTGGATGCAGCCCTCAATGAAATTGAGTTTGACACCTCTGCCTTAGACCAGGGTTCTCCAACCTTGGCAACTTTAAGCCTGGCAGACTTCAAGTCCCCAAATTCCACAACCAGCTTTCTACTGTACTATTTGACAGGCTGCCATAAAGAAGAGGGGGTTAAATTATTTTCCAAAGCACCCGAAGAAACAATGGATAGCTAGAGGTATAACAAGCAGGAAGAGGGAGATTGTGATCCCCTTATATAGAGCGCTGGTGAGACCACATTTGGAATACTACTGTGTTCAGTTCTGGAGACCTCACCTACAAAAAGATATTGACAAATTGAATGGGTCCAAAGACCGGCTACAAGAATGGTGGAAGGCCTTAAGCATAAAACGTATCAGGAAAGACTTAAAGAACTCAATCTGTATAGTCTGGAGGACAAAAGGAAAAGGGGGGACATGATCGAAACATTTAAATATGTTAAAAGGTTAAATAAGATTCAGGAGGGAAGTGTTTTTAATAGGAAAGTGAACACAAGAACAAGGGGGCACAATCTGAAGTTAGTTGGGGGAAAGATCAAAAGCAACATGAGAAAATATTATTTTACTGAAAGAGTAGTAAATCCTTGGAACAAACTTCCAGCAGACGTGGTTGGTAAATCTACAGTCACTGAATTTAAACATGCCTGGAATAAACATATATCCATTGTAAGATAAAATACAGGAAATAGTATAAGGGCAGACTAGATGGACCATGAGGTCTTTTTCTGCCGTCAGTCTTCTATGTTTCTATGTTTCTATGGATTAAAACTACCATAATAAAGGAAAGAACCAACAATTAACCAGTGGAACAACTGGCCTGCAGAACTTGTGGGGTCTTCATCACTGTCGGTTTAAAAACTGGACAGCCACATGTCTCAAATTGTATAACTTCTCCTGCTTGAACAGGGGGTTGGGCTAGAAGACCTCCAAGCTCCCTCCCAGCTCTATTCTGATATTGAACACTTGAATTGCTGAGTTTTGGCTTGCAAATCACAGGTGCAACCTCCGAGCAATTGCCAGAAAGTACAAGAAGCACTGTTGGTTTTGATTTGTATCTCTGTCAGGTTCCTTCCTTTCCTTCGCCATGGGTGACTTGCTTTGCAGCACAGCACTGGCAGCCAATCTCCAAGGTGGCTGCTTTCAGCAGGTCCTGGAAAGACTCCGCATAACTTCCCACTTGTTGACGTTCTGTCACTTCGCCTCGCTTAGAACAAGACAGTGGAGACCCTGGAAAGAGTGCAGAGAAGAGCAAAAAAAGAGAAGAGCATTGGTTGCCGATCAGTTTCCAGTCACAATTCAAAGTGTTGATTATGACCTATAAAGCCCTTCATGGCACCGGACCAGATTATCTCAGGGACCGCCTTCTGCTGCACGAATCCCAGCGACCAGTTAGGTCCCACAGAGTGGGCCTTCTCCAGGTCCTGTTAACTAAACAATGCCGCTTGGCGGGACCCAGGGGAAGAGCCTTCTCTGTGGTGGCCCCGGCCCTCTGGAACCAACTCCCCCCAGAGATTAGAATTGCCCCCACCCTCCTTGCCTTTCGTAAGCTTCTTAAAACCCACCTCTGCCATCAGAGGGCCGGGGCCGCCAGGGGTTTGTAAGACGAGGTATCACTGTATTTTATATGTTGTGAGCTGCCCCAAGTCCTCAGAGAGGGGCAGCATAGAAATCCAATTAATAAATAATAATAAATTAATAATTTTTAAAAAGGCATGAGAGAAAAAGTTAGTCTTCAACTAGTTATGCAGTTAGTTAACTTTCTCAGCCTATACACAAGTGGCAAGTATGCCCGCATGCTAATATTTGCCCTCGGCGAGAATTTATAATGCAGTTTATGACTCAGATAGTTGTGTTAGTGGGAAGTTCACGTAGAACAGGAAAAAGAATTCAACTCTTATTTTAAAACAGTGAAAAATGCCTTGTTTGTTTTGCATACATAATTATAACAATGCCCTACTTGTGAAAGAGGGAGGTGAGAAAGTATAGAATTTTAGCCACCTAATAAAAGAAGATACAGAAAGGACAAACCAGAACTGTTTTTACTAGGTATCTTTAATAAGGAGTACAAAAAAGAAATAAAATATCTTATCATTCCTATCTTAAGCGCAGAAAGAATTAATACACGCAGTACTGAAGAAATAACGAGGTACTTAATGAGGGAGATATAATTTAAAAAATAATGGACTGCATTGGAAATGGACACATTAACTAGAGAATTGAAAGAAAAAGAGGAGTCTGACTTTTATAAAGTGTGGAACAGATTTTATAATTGGTTGAAAGGTTGAGAGGTAATAAATAAAAGTATTAAGATTTATTCTCGAGTCATCTTGTGAAGTTTTTAGAAGATGTACTGTACAAATAGGATAGATAATTTGAGAGTAATATACTGCATAAAATGTATATGTTAATAGCTTTTGATGGATAGGGGACTATAAATGCCCCACCTGTTTGTTATATGTTTTGTTTCATTTTGTGTGTTCAATTAAAAAACACTTTAAAATCAAATAACTTATTAACTACATAGTTAAAGCAAAGTATATAAGGATTTAGGATAATTGTACGGCGTTATAAATAGGCTGTTAGACAATAGTCAACAGGATAGTTGGGTGTTTTGTGTTAACCTTTTTACTCATGCTTTGAGTAAAAAAGGTTAGATTTGTACATATTTTACTTTTGGTGTGGTATGATTGGGTTGTTTGGTTTATTTTAACGATAAGGGTTTTTAGATTGTTTTTAAGTATTGGATTTATCTACATTGTTTATTATTGTTTTGAGCCGTTGAGTCTTCCGAGAGGGGCGGCATAAAAATATTATTATTATTATTATTATTATTATTATTATTATTATTATTATTATTATTATTATTATTGTTGTTGTTATTATTATTATTATTATTATAATTATTATAATTATATTATATTATTATTATTATTATTATTATTATTATTATTATTATTATTATGTCAATATAACACAGCAAATGAGATCACTATGCTGGATTTCGTATTTCATCACCAGTCGGGCGCTTCCCAAGCACCTAGGACTGCGTGATGTACCGGCGAATTATGTTTGCCCATCCCAGTAAAGCAGCCTTTTGCAATTGACAGATGGAGATTTTGTCAATTACGATGGTTTTCAAATGTCTGCTGAGATCCTTTGGCACTGCGCCCAGGGTGCCAAGTACCACTGGGACCACTTTCATGGGCTTGTGCCAGAGTCCTTGCAGCTCGATTTTTAGATCTTCGTATTTCACTAATTTCTCTAGCTGCTTCTCCTCAATTCTGCTGTCTCCTGGGATTGGGATGTCGATGATCCATACTTTCTTTTTTCCCACAATCAGGATGTCTGGTGTGTTATGCTTCAGAATTCGGTCAGTCTGGAGTCGGAAGTCCCACAGTAGTTTTGCTTGCTCATTTTCGACCACTTTTTCGGGCTTATGATCCCACCAGTTCTTTGCCACTGGTAAATGGTAGTTCCGGCACAAGTTCCAGTGGATCATCTGTGCCACAGCATCGTGTCTATGCTTGTAGTCAGTCTGTGCGATCTGAGTGTGTATAAGTGCACCAGCGTGCCTTCCGTCCACTGTCCTAATGTTTCTCCTTTACTAATATCATGTATATAAACATTGTTATACCTCTGTATACCACCAAATATGTACTTGACAAAACAAACAAATAAATAAAGTCTCCGGAGAGGGGCGGCATACAAATATAATAAATAAATAATAAATAAATAAAATAAGATAAAATAAAATAAAATAAATAGATATTAGATGAGTCAACGATTCTTAACCGTCAAGAAGATGGTGAGGACTGTGAAACTTGGCAGGTCCGGTGAGAGGCTAAATTTTGTCCCCTCTCTTGAGCCAATTCAAAAGCAATGGCCTGTCTTGGCTTCAAAGACAGCCCAGGGAGATGAGTGACATCATAATGTGGCCTCTGAGCTGGTGGTTCGGCTGACTTTGCTGCTGGCCTGGATTGACACCCACTCAAGAAATGGCCTGCCCAGGCCCTGTCACTCCACAGGCACGTCATGAAGAGCAACGGTCGGTGGGCCCCACGCTGCTTGAAGATCGATCGCGGGCTGACCTGGTCTAAGCTAAGAGGTGACTTGGGTGCAGGAGCAGGAAAGGCAGAAGTGGGAGGGGGTGGAACGTGCAAAAGTTTGGAAATTATCCACAGCGGCTTAAGGATTTGTTCTGGTAGCTCTAGGAGGTGACCACTCTATTGCAATTAATTTTGCCATGGGGCCGAGTGAGAAATTGGGATGGTTTTAGATGGCCGGACTAATATAATTAACTCATTTCTACCCAATATTGTATGTATACATATGCTATCTTTTAGAAACATACGGAGAGGGGCGGCATACAAATTTTAATAATAATAATAATAATAATAATAATAATAATAATAATAATAATAATAATAATAATAGAAACATAGAAGACTGACGGCAGAAAAAGACCTCATGATCCAGCTAGTATGCCTTTATACTATTTTTTGTATTTTATCTCAGGATGGATATATGTTTATCCCAGGCATGTTTAAATTCAGTTGCTGTGGATTTACCAACCACTTCTGCTGGAAGTTTGTTCCAAGGATATACTACTCTTTCAGTCAAATAATATTTTCTCATGTTGCTTTTGATCTTTCCCCCAACTAACTTCAGATTGTGTCCCCTTGTTCTTATGTTCACTTTCCTATTAAAAACACTTCCCTCCTGAACCTTATTTTACCCTTTGACATATTTATTTATTTATTATTTATTTATTATTTAGATTTGTATGCCGCCCCTCTCCGCGGACTTGGGGCGGCTCAAATGTTTAAATGTTTTGATCCTGTCCCCCCTTTTCCTTCTGTTCTCCAGACTATACAGATTGAGTTCATTAAGTCTTTCCTGATACATTTTATGCTTAAGACTTTCCACCATTCTTGTAGCCCGTCTTTGGACCCGTTCAATTTTGTCAATATCTTTTTGTAGGTGAAGTCTCCAGAACTGAACACAGTATTCCAAATGTGGTCTCACCATCACTCTATATAGCGGGATCACAATCTCCCTCTTCCTGCTTGTTATACCTCTAGCTATGCAGCCAAGCATCCTACTTGCTTTTCCTACCGCCCGACCACACTGCTCACTCATTTTGAGACTCTCAGAAATCACTACCCCTAAATCCTTCTGAAGTTTTTGCTAACACAGAACTGCCAATAATTATACTCAGATTGAGGATTGCTTTTCCCCAAGTGCATTATTTTACATTTGGAAAAATTAAACTGCAGTTTCCATTGCCTTGACCATTTATCTTGTAAAGAATTTTTCATAAACAAACAGTATGTTAAACAATGCAAAGATTTACAATACAATGAAAATATGGAGGACCTAATTGCATCATTATTTAATGATGAGATGATGAGCTGCAACAAGCAGGAGATAAAAATATTTAAAAAAGAAAAGATTTGGTTCAAAGTTCTGCTCAGATTAAAGAAATTGGAGTTTTACAAGGGTTGATTGGGTGGTAGGAAAAGCAAGTAGGATGCTTGACTGCATAGCTAGAGGTATAACAAGCAGGAAGAGGGAGATTATGATCCCTCTATATAGAGTGCTGGTGAGAGACCCCATTTGGAATACTGTGTTCAGTTCTGGAGACCTCACCTACAAAAAGATATTGACAAAATTGAATGGGTCCAAAGACGGGCTACAAGAACGGTGGAAGGTCTTAAGCATAAAACGTATCAGGAAAGACTTAATGAACTCAATCTGTATAGTCTGGAGGACAGAAGGAAAAGGGGGGACATGATCGAAACATTTAAATATGTTAGAGGGTGAAATAAGGTTCAGGAGGGAAGTGTTTTTAATAGGAAAGTGAACACAAGAACAAGGCGACACAATCTGAAGTTTGTTTGTTTGTTTGTTTATTTATTCATTCATTCATTCATTCATTCATTCATTCATTCATTCATTCATTCAATTTTTATGCCGCCCTTCTCCTTAGACTCAGGGCAGCTTACAACATGTTAGCAATAGCACTTTTTTTTTTTTAACAGAGCTAGGCTATTGCCCCCACAATCCGGGTCCTCATTTTACCCACCTCGGAAGGATGGAGGGCTGAGTCAACCTTGAGCCGGTGATGAGATTTGAACCGCTGACCTTCAGATCTACAGTCAGCTTTAGTGGCCTGCAGTAGAGCACTCTACCTGCTGCGCCACCCCGGCTCATTTGGGGGAAAGATCAAAAGCAACATGAGAAAATATTATTTTACTGAAAGAGTCGTAGATTCTTGGAACAAACTTCCAGCAGACGTGGTAGATAAATCCACAGTAACTGAATTTAAACATGCCTGGGATAAACATAGATCCATCCTAAGATAAAAATACAGGAAATAGTATAAGGGCAGACTAGATGGACCATGAGGTATTTTTCTGCCATCAGACTTCTATGTTTCTATGTTGATTCTCAGATAGCGGGCGGGCCGGTTGCAGACAGCGGGCGGGCCCTTGCCCAGGTCTGCTCTATTGTCAAAAGAGGACCCCAGCTGTCTGTATTCTGCATAGCCAAGTAGATTTTCTACATTCTGTGTCAACAGTGCAAGTGAAGGGATCGGCAGGCAGCCCACTGAAGAGTTCGGCATCTGCTATGTACCTGATGCTGCATTTTATTCCCTTTTGAGATAAGCAGCATTATACCGGGGGAGTGCAGAAGAGGAAGGGACGTGTGGCACGAGATAAGGGAAGGAGAAGGAATCCACCAAAGCTAATTTACAGCAGCCCAGTTCTTCCTATCTCCCCCTGCCTTTTTATCTTTGCAAACCATCCTGCTTCCATCACAACCATCCGTTGCTTCGTACGTTGCCTTTTGACACTGAATGTATTTTTTAGTCGGTGGGATGCAGGCAGCGGTATATTTGATGGCAACACCTCTCGAGCGGTGTTTCTCAACCTGGTCCAACCTGACAGGTGGACTTCAAATAACAAAATAACAACAACAGAGTTGTAAGGGACCTTGGAGGTCTTCTAGTCCAACCCCCTGCTTAGTTCAGGAAACCCTATGCAAAATGGTTATCCAACATCTTCTTTGAAACTTCCAGTGTTGGAGCATTCACAACTTCTGGAGGCAAGGTTGTCATTCTACTGATTAATGTCAGGAAATTTCTCCTTAGTTCTAAATTACTTAGGACTAAGTTCAATACCCAGAATTCTGAGAGTTGGAAGTCCATCCATCTTAAAATGGCCCAGGTTGAGAAAAACTGCCCTGGATTAAGCATCACTTCTGGGAGTTAATAATAATAATAATAATAATAATAATAATAATAATAATAATAATAATAATAACAATAATAATTTATTAGATTTGTATGCCGCCCCTCTCCGAAGAGTCCACCCGTCTTAAAATAGTCTTAAGTTAGAGAAACAGTGCTCTAGATTAAGCATTAAAATGTCCGAATTTGAGTAATACTGCGTCGATTTTGGGAGTTGGATTCCACCCAACTTAAAATGGTCTTGGTATGAAACATTGCTCTAGGTTAAGAATTTTAGATTAAGCTCTGGTTTAAGCATTAAATAAACTTTAGATTAAGCATTAAAATGGCCTAGGTTGTGAAACACTGCTCTAGATTATGCCTAGGTTGTGAAACACTGCTCTAGATTATGCCTAGGTTGAGAAACACTGTTCTAGATTATGCCCAGGTTGAGAAACACTGCTCTAGATTATGCCCAGGTTGAGAAACACTGCTCTAGATTATGCCTAGGTTGGGAAACTGCTCTAGATTATGCCTAGGTTGAGAAACGCTGCTCTAGATTATGCCTAGGTTGAGAAACACTGCTCTAGATTATGCCTAGGTTGTGAAACACTGCTCTGGATTATGCCTAGGTTGTGAAACACTGCTCTAGATTATGCCTAGGTTGAGAAACGCTGCTCTAGATTATGCCTAGGTCGAGAAACTGCTCTAGATTATGGCTAGATTGAGAAGCACTGCTCTAGATTATGCCTAGGTCGAGAAACACTGCTCTAGATTATGCCTAGGTTGAGAAACTGCTCTAGATTATGCCTAGGTTGAGAAACGCTGCTCTAGATTATGCCTAGGTTGAGAAGCACTGCTCTAGATTATGCCTAGGTCGAGAAACACTGCTCTAGATCAAGTGTTCTAGAGCAGTGTTTCCCAACCTTGGCCACTTGAAGATATCTGGACTTCAACTCCCAGAATTCCCCAGCCAGCATTTGCTGGCTGGGGAATTCTGGGAGTTGAAGTCCAAATATCTTCAAGTGGCCAAGTTTGGGAAACACTGTTCTAGAGAAAGCATTGCTCTAGATTAAGCATCAATTCTGGAAGATGAAGACACCACCACCCCTTCTTAAAACAGCCTAGGTTGGAAAACACAACTCCAGATTAAGAAAGACTGCTCTTGAATAGATTAAGCATTGGCATCCCATGAGCATCCTTAAAGTAAAACTAGGCTAGGGTCACCCTTGGGAATACTGGCTAAAATGAGTTAAAAGTGATCTTACTGTTAGCAGGCAGCGGTTCTTGTGACATGAATATGACTGGCAATCTTTCCTGACATACTAAAAAAAATATGATGTGAAAACCTTGATTGACCAAATATCCCCCTGGCCTACCGAGATTTCTAATACTCACCTCTTCACAATAAGTGAACAATCTGCACCAGATATTGAGATTTTTTTAAAATCTCTTGGAAATCCTCGTGATCTTCCGGCATTTTTCTAGCTGTTGCTTGTACGTTTTTTAAGCCACGAGGCTGATATCTTTATATGTTTTGCCCACTTGTCAACAGAATATATATACATATAGTTCTTAGGGCTGGCTAATTTGCTATTGATTAGGAGACCTACCGGAACGAGAAAAATTACTCTTTCTGCCTTGTGCTTGTTTATGTATTCATTGTGCTCTTCTGTTTGGCCTAAGCAACATTACAAAGTACAGTGGTACCTCATCTTACGAACGCCTCTTCTAATGAACTTTTCGAGATACGAACCCGGTGTTTAAGATTTTTTTGCCTCTTCTTCCGAACTATTTTCACGTTACGAACCCAAGCCGCTGCTGCTGGGATGAAGGGGTTTCTTTCCCCCCCCTTTTTTAAAGAAAGAAAAGGGAGGGGCAGCTTGGAGGGGGAAAGAGTTTGCAGAGAACAGCGTGCTTGCAGAGGCACTGAAAGGATGTCTTTTGAAGAAAGAAAAGGGAGGGGCGGCTTGGAGGGGGAAAGACTTTGCATTAACAAAAGTAGGAGAACAGCGTGCTTGCAGAGGCACTGAAAGGGTGTCTTTTGAAGAAAGAAAAGGGAGGGGCAGCTTGGAGGGGGAAAGACTTTGCATTAACAAAAGTAGGAGAACAGCGTGCTTGCAGAGGCACTGAAAGGGTGTCTTTTGAAGAAAGAAAAGGGAGGGGCAGCTTGGAGGGGGAAAGACTTTGCATTAACAAAAGTAGGAGAACAGCGTGCTTGCAGAGGCACTGAAAGGGTGTCTTTTGAAGAAAGAAAAGGGAGGGGCAGCTTGGAGGGGGAAAGACTGCATTAACAAAAGTAGGAGGACAGCGTGCTTGCAGAGGCACTGAAAGGGTGTCTTTTGAAGAAAGAAAAGGGAGGGGCGCCCCCCTTGCCTTTCTTCCTTCCCACTCACCCTTTAGCCTAGCCTTGCTTCTTAAACCCGCCCCCTTTAGCTGCTCCTCCCTGCCCTCTGTTCGCCTCCCTTCTAAAGTGTGGGATTTTCCTGAAGGATTTGCACCCATTATTTGCTTTTCCATTGATTCCTATGGGAAACATTGTTTCGTCTTACGGACTTTTCACCTTACGAACCTCCTCCTGGAACCAATTAAGTTCGTATCACGAGGTACCACTGTATGTCAGAAAGGAGAAAGTAGTAATAGCCCACAAAAGAAAGAAGAAGAGGGGGGGTCATAGTGTTTTAAAAAAACACACATGCAGGGATGAAAAAAGAGGGGAAACGAACAAGTAATGGAACAACTAGAGTTGTGGGTATTCCATCACTGGAAGGTTTGCAAGAAAAGATTGGACACCCATTAGCCTGGGATATTATATAAGGTCTCCTTCCTTGAGCATTGGACTAGAACGCCTCCAAGGTCCTTTTCAGCCCTGGGATTCTGCTTGTTTTGTGCCAAGTCTTACATCCTGCTGAAGAAGGAGGTTCCCCCCCCCCAGCCCCTGAAGGCGGAAAGCAAAAACTAGAACAGACATTTGATTAGAGAGTTGACATCCCCAAAGGTTTTTAATTTATTGCTCGTCTTCCCCAGCAAAGAAGTTTCAAGTTTCAAGTTTTATGGGATTTATATGCTGCCCCTCTCCGAAAACTCGGGGCGGCTAACAGCAATCATAGACAATGTACAATATTTCTATATTAAACCCCTTAATATAGAAAACCAAACACACATACAAACATACCATTCATACCATTGTAACGGCCTAGGGGGAGAAGAAATCTTAATTCCCCCATGCCTGGCGGCAGAGGTGGGTTTTAAGTAGTTTACGAAAGGCAAGGAGGGTGGGGGCAATTCTAATCTCTGGGGGGAGTTGGTTCCAGAGGGCCGGGGCCGCCACAGAGAAGGCTCTTCCCCTGGGTCCCGCCAAGCGACATTCTTTAGTCGACGGGACCCAGAGAAGACCCACTCTGTGGGACGTAACTGGTCGCTGGGATTCGTGCCGCAGAAGGCGGTCCCTGAGGTAATCTGGTCCGGTGCCATGAAGGGCTTTATAGGTCATAACCAACACTTTGAATTGTGACCGGAAACTGATCGGCAACCAATGCAGACTGCGGAGTGTTGGTGTGACATGGGCATATTTGGAAAAGCCCATGATTGCTCTCGCAGCTGCATTCTGCACGATCTGAAGTTTCCGAACACTTTTCAAGGGTAGCCCCATGTAGAGAGCATTACAGTAGTCGAGCCTCGAGGTGATGAGGGCATGAGAAACATGGAAATGTGGGAATTTTCTTTTTTTTTAAAAAAGAAGCAATGTTATAGAAACAGGTATGATGATCTTTTGCGTCAATCAGAAAGACGTTAGAAAAAAAGATAGGTCATTTAATCATTTTTTAGATGTTTGTAGTATTAAAAAGATGTTGAGATTCTAGAAAGAAGAGCAACAACCATGATTAGGGCATTGGGGGCTAAAACATATGAAGAGCGATTGCAGAAGTTGGGTGTGTCTGTTTTAATGAAGAGAAGGACTAGGGGAGACATGATAACAGTCTTTCAATATCTCTAGTAATAATAGTAGTGCAGGCTTAGTAAATAGTTTGACAGTGTTGAGGTAATTATTTGTTTAGCAGAGTGATGGGAAAAAACTATTCTTGTGTCTAGTTGTCTTGGTGTTGTTGTGATTCAGCCTGAGGCTCCTCAGGGACCGGCTGGAGCTCTGCCAGATCCATGCCCAGAGGAGGAGGACAGTGACCAGGAGGGGGAGGACCGTCAGGAAGAGGAGGAGGGAGAGCAGCCTGAGACCCCGGGGGGGGGGCTCTCCCCAGCTAGTAGCCTGGATTCATTGGATGAAGACGCACAGGCTATAATAGACATGAGGCAGAGACGTGCAGCTCAAAGAAGGGGCCAATTAGAAAGATATTTCCATCCCTGAATTGGCAACAGCTGGGTTTGGGTGTGGTTCTCCTCAGCAGGGTTGAAAAGGCAGGCCCGCCCTTACAGTCTTGTGGAGAGTTATCAAGTGGGAGTCCTGTGACCTTGCTTCGATTCTTGGCGTCTCTGATCTTGGCTTGTGGCCTAGAAGGCTGAAAGACTTGGGGGAGGCGTGGGTTTTATTATCTCCAGTGTTGTTTTTGCCAGCAAGAATCCTGTTTTATTGCCTGGCCTTCGTGAAACCTCTGTGAAGCTTCATCGTGTTCCTGTCTGTAAGAACAGTTTTTGTTACCTGTGTTTGCTTTCCAGTATATAAACTGCCTTTGCTTTTTACCAGTGTGTCTGGATACTCTTTTTGGTTGGTGTTGGCATCTGGGGGGACCCAGACAGAACAGGTGTGCAGTGCTCTGTAGCGACGTTTTGAGGGTAGGAGTTGAAACAGTTTGTGTCCAGGATGCGAGGGGTCTTTAGATATTTTCACGGCCCTCTTTTTGACTCGTGCAGTGTACAGGTCCTCAATGGAAGGCAGGTTGGCAGCAGTTGTTTTTTCTGCAGTTTTGATTGTCCTCTGAAGTCTGTGTCAGTCTTGTTGGGTTGCAGAACCAAACCAAAACCCTGTTTCAAAAATAAAAATCTACAGCAGGCAGAATCAATGACGTGCCTGCTTCTCCTGCCAGGTGAGTTCGAAAAGCGAGATGATCCTCGGTCAAAGAAGCCAACCACAGACCTGGGAGACCAGTGAGAGACCGGTGGGGGGGGGGCAGCCCCTGGCTATGACCTTCGCAATAGAGTTGAGTCTCTTTGATCCAGATCACAGTTGTGAGATGGCAGAAGGGGCCGGAGAGCCCATGCCTGGAGGATGAAGTTGCTCCTGGAAGGCAAAACAAAATAGAGATTTCCAATTGAAGGTTCTGGCAAGTGGAAGGATTCCAGCTTTATACCTTGTTAACAAGAGCCATTGATATTTTATTTTATTTTTTGCACTAGAGCAAAGAAGGAAAGTGAGGTTTAAGGGCTTTGTGCAGTTTTGAACTCCGGGAGGATGGCCTCGCTTTCTTCTCGACAATTGAGAGAAGGGAATTTGTTCTGAGGATTTGTTAAGACAGTGCAGGTGGCTTGCTAGGCATGGCCTGAGGTCCCGAGGCTGCCCCGAGGCCTCCTGATGGGAAGCGGAAGGCAAGTGTGCCTGTCCTTTTTTGTGCCAGTGGTGGGAATGTGTGCCCACCGCTTGCGTAGAGATGGAAAGGCCTGGGGCAGGGCTCAGCAACCCGCAGCTCGGGAGCTGCATGCGGCTCTTTCATCCTTCCGCTGTGGCTCCATTGCCGGTAGGTAAAAGGAAAAGACACCGTGCTAGGAGGAGACTCTATGGGGGGGAGGGGGGAAATGGCCTTCCGGTCATCAGATGAAAAGCTAGGAGGAGACTCTATGGTGGGGGAAATGGCCTTCTGATCAGCAGATGAAAAAGGACTCCGTGCTAGGAGGAGACTCTATGGTGGGGGAAACAGCCTTCCGATTGGAGGAGGAAAAAGGACTTCATGCTAGGGGGAAGCTCTATGGTGCGGGAAACGACCTTCCGGTCAACCCCAGAATTGAATGGGGAGCTTCCGGTTAGGACTTTTGTGGCTCTTGGAGTGTTTAAGGTTGCCGAATCCTGGGTTTGGGGAAACTCCTGATATAATATCCCAATGCAGGAGGAAGAACCATTGTAATTCCTATTACAGTGGTACCTCGTGATTCGAACCCCCCGTGATATGAACATTTCGAGATACGAACCGGGGGTTCGGAAATTTTTTGCCTCTTCATACAAACTTTTTTCGACTTACGAACCCACCGCAGATTGCAAAAAGGTGCTCTGCTGGGCGCCGCCACCCGGCTGTCACCTTTTAAAACAGCCGGAGGGCATCTCGGCGTTCTCCTGAACCCGAACCCAAACTTTTCGTGTTCGGGTTCGGGAGGCTGCCGAGAAGTGCTGCCGCCCGGCTGTCACCTTCTGAAACAGCTGGGGGGCTTCTCAGCGTTCTCCCGAATGTGAAGTCAAAGCTCCACCCATGGAATTCCCTATTGGGATTCCCCACCTCCATTTCAGCCTCCAGATCGGCTGAAAACGCCGCTGCCGATCGCAAAAATGGTGCTCCGCCGGGCGGCACCGCCCAACTGTAACCTTCTGAAACAGCCGGGTGCTTCTCGGTGGCCTTGGGAACCTGAACCCGAACTTTTGCCGAACTTCCGGGTTTCAGAAGGTGACAGCCGGGCGGCAGCGCTTCTTGGCGGCCTCCCGAACCCGAAAAGTTCAGGTTCGGGTTCGGGAGAACGCCTAGAAGCCCCCCGGCTGTTTTAAAAGGTGACAGCCAGGCGGCGGTGCCCAGCGGAGCACCAGTTTGCAATTTTTTTTCCCCCTTGCATGCATTAATCGCTTTTACATTGTTTCCTATGGGAAACATTGTTTCGTGTTACGAACTTTTCGCCTTACGAACCTCCTTCCGGAACCAATTAGGTTCGTAAGACGAGGTATTACTATATAGGGAAATAATGCTGAATCATTGTGAGTCAACAAAATATGCTACAACCTGATTGGCTGATAAATATATACACTGCTCAAAAAAATAAAGGGAACACTTAAAAAACACAATATAACTCCCAAGTAAATCAAACTTCTGTGAAATCAAACTGTCCACCTAGGAAGCAACACTGATTGACAATCAATTTCACACGCCATTGTGCACATTCAGCTTTGTACAGAACAAAGTATTCAATGAGAATATTTCATTCGTTCAGATCTAGGATGTGTTCTTTGAGTGTTCCCTTTATTTTTTTGAGCAGTATATAAAATGTAATCACCTTTGCATAGGTGTGGTAGCAGTGGTTGATTAATGGTGGTTGTTGGCTGGTTGTAGTGTGGCTTATGTATAGAGCGATAGTGTAAACAGAAATTATTTTTGCTACAAAGAAGTAAATATTCTTTCAAGAAGATGTTGTAGTTGGCTCTGGCCCAGCTCCTGCCCCAAGGAATATGGAGGTGAATGTGGGGGAAACATCCACATGCCACAGGTCTGTTTTGCTCCCGATAGAATCTCCTGACGAAGGCTCTTCTGACGAAGGAAGCGTGAGTAGCAGGGAAGAGGGGAGTTTGGCAGACAGCCATGGAGGAGATCAATCATCCTTATCATCCCTAGTTTCTGAACAAGAACTTATGACAGATACATGCATGCGTAGAGTGATGCATAGGAGACAACAACTGAAGGATTATTACAAGAGAAAATGAGGCCACCTATGGTTGGGTGGGGCTACTGTAAGCAGCTTGCTGGTTTAGCCTCGTGGCAGTTTATCTGATTCATAGTTTCGTCAAGATCGTGGTTTTTGCTGTTTCTCTGTTCAAGACTATGTGTGGACTTTCTGGACTTTAGAATTGGACTCAATTTCCCAGTTATTGGGTGAGAAATTGGATTGCATTTAACCTGTGCCTTGTGTGTACCAGAAAATCCCTTTGACATTTAAAAAGGGAGCTGATTCTGTTTTTCTGTTGATAAAGACTTTTGGGTTTTCCTTCTATCATGTGCTGTGTGTCTTTCTGGACTAATTACCCTGTAATTACGGGCGGTTGGGACACGCCGGCAGAACAGAAGACGTCAGCTTTTTATATCTTGATGGGTGGCTGGTTGGTTGGGTTGGGTTACCTTCCAAAATCGTAGCTCCAACATTGGCCACACCTACCTAGGCACATGACCACCTATAGTCACGCCTACCCAGCCAGTCATTAGACAGTTCATATTAGTAGTCCAGAGGATTTAAAATGACCAATTCAGTGGTCCCTGAGGTCCAAAAGGTTGGTGATGCCTGCTCTAGGAGGCAAAGCTATTCCATTGTTCTCATTGTCAGGAAATTTCTCCTTCCTTCTAAGTTGGCTCTCTCTCTAACAAGCTTCCACCCCTTCCATCTTTTCTTGCCCTTTGGTGCTTTGGAGAACAAGTCAATCTCCTCTGCGACAGCCCTTCAAGTATTGGAATACAGTTAGCATGTCCCCCTAGAAATCAAACTGATGCAAGAGAAAACAAAAGCACATTCCTCAAACCAGGTTAAATGTGTTAACGCCAACAGATCCAACAACTCCAATTCCATCCGTCCCCCATCCCCAGACTTGCAGTCTTAAAGCAAAGCAATACATGTGATTTTTCTCTTTTCATTTGTCCTGTTCTTTCCTATTCGGGTGATTTGCCATCCCTTCCCATCTGTGCCAAAGCCCACTGCAACAATATCGCCAAAAAGGCTTCTAGAGTTGTTAACCTGATCCTACGTAGCTTCTGCTCCGGCATTCTCACACTACTCACCAGAGCTTACAAAACTTTCGCCAGACCCATCCTCAAATACAGCTCATCTGTCTGGAACCCATACCACATCTCGGACATCGACACCCTCGAAAATGTCCAAAGATACTTCACCAGAAGAGCCCTTCACTCCTCCACTCGAAACAGAATACCCTACGAAAATAGACTAACAATCCTGGGTCTAGAAAGCTTAGAACTATGACACCTTAAACATGACCTAAGTATTGCCCACAAGGTCATATGCTGCAATGTCCTGCCTGTCAACGACTACTTCAGCTTCAACCACAATAACACAAGAGCACACAACAGGTTCAAACTTAATATTAACCGCTCCAAACTTGACTGTAAAAAATATGACTAGCAATCGAGTTGTCGAAGCATGGAACTCATTACCGGGCTCCGTGGTGTCAACTCCCAACCCCCAACATTTTTCCCTTAGACTGTCCATGGTTGACCTCTCCAGGTTCCTAAGAGGTCAGTAAGGGGCGAGCCTAAGTGCACTAGTGTGCCTTCCGTCCCCTGTCCAATTGTCTCCTATATCTCTTCTTACATTCATTTATCTCTCCCTCTTTTCTTCATCAATGTATTTTATTCTCATATCTCTTCTTCTGTCCTTTCCTTGATATATTTTGCTACATGTATATTCTCTTCACCCTTCATTTTGTATTGGACAAAATAAATAAATAAAAATAAAATAAAATCTTACAAAGTCTAGGAGCTTCTATTTCTTTGCTTCCGCTTTGGGGGTCGGTGGTGTATCAGCCGCGCAGAGGATTCATTATGGATCGTTCTTTTATTTACCTGCAGAATGGGATGTTCAAAGACAACCTGGTTCCCTTATGTATTGTTATTTCTGTGAGCCTGACATCTGTAATTATCTTGTCAATGTAGTTTAGTTTGCTTCCTTGGTTTGTTTTTTTGTTTTGGTTGCTATCTCAGGAACTAAAAGTAGGGACTTCCTGTAATGTTATAAAAAAAAGATGCTGAGACTCTAGAAAGAGTGCAGAGAAGAGCAACCAAGATGATGAGGTTAAAACATACCATGAACGGTTGCAGGAACCGGGCATGGCTGGTCTAGTGAAGAGAAGGACCATGAGAGCAGTCATCCCATATTTGAGGGGCTGCCACAGAGGCCGTTCTGCCGGGCTCTCTGATAGGAGCCTCCCGAAAATTCAAGGGTACAAATTTCAGACACACACACATTTGAAAATTCAAAACAATGTTCTTTATCACAAAATTCAAAATAAACAAAGCACTCTTTTTGTATTGCAAAGAGCACTCTTCCCAAAACAACCGGGTAGTCTGTACAATTTCCCTTAAGCAGTCATTAAGTACTTAGCTAGCAGCTGTGAAGAAACTTCACACCCCTTCTTCTTCCAACTAAGTGAGACACACACGTTGCTCTGCTTTGGTTTCAAAGCCGTGAAAAAGCAACAAAGTCCAGCAACACAAGATTCCTGACGAATTCTGATCGGATATTCTTCCACAACGGCCAAACCCACATGCTGCTATTTATAGCAGCAGCCCTAGTTACTGGAGCCCCACCCAAACACAGGTGGCCTCCCTTATTTCCTGTAATATGTTCTTACTTGGTCTCTTCTACGCTTAATTCTGCGCTTGCGTGGGTCCAAAATGTCATCATCTGAATCAAAGGAAGATAAGGGAGATTGACTGCCTGGGCTGTGTGCCAAGCCCTTCTCTGCCGAGTCACTCCCACCTTCTTCTTCTTCCGAGGAAACTAAACTCTAAACTGATTCTGTTGGCAATAACACAGGCCTGTGACATGTTGAAGTTTCCCCTGCATCCACCTCCCCATTCCCTGGGGCAGGAGCTGGGCCAGAGCCAACCACAACAGAGGGGAGGGGTTTAAGCTATTTCCCAAGACACCTGACGATAAGGAATAATGGATAGAAACCGAACAAGGATAAATTCAACCTGGAAATAAGGATAAGTTTTCTGACAGTGGGAACAACCAACCCACGGAGCAGAAGTTGCCTTCGGAGGTTGTGGGAGCTTCATCGCTGGAAGCTTTCCAGAAGAGATTGGACTGCTATCTGTCAGAAATGTTGTAGGGTCTCCTGCTTTGGGCCAGGGGTTGGACTAGATGACCTCCAAGGTCCCTTCCAACTGTGCTATTCTGTATTTTATCCTTGGGATCCTGTTCTGTCGGCGTGTTTCAACCGCCCGTAATTACAGGGTAATTAGTCCAGGAAGACACATACCACACAATAAAAGGAAAACCCAAAAGTTTTTATAAACAGAAAAAACAGAAACAGCTCCCTTTTTAAATGTCAAAGGGATTTAATGTCAAAGGTACAGGTGAAATGCAATCCAATTGCTCACCCAATAACTGGGAAATTGAGTCCAATTCTAAAGTCCAGAGAGTCCCCACACAATCTTGAACAGCACAAAAACCACGATCTTGATGAAACAATGAATCAAATAAACTGCCATGAGGCTAAAACTCCAAGCTGCACTTTTATCTGTAGCACTAATTACAGCAGCCCCACCCAATCACAGGTGGCCTCATTTTCTCTTGTAATAATCCTTCAGTTGTTGCATGCGTGGATGTGTCATTAATTCTTGTTCAGAATCCAGGGATGATACAGATGATTGATCTCCTCCTGGGATGTCTGCCAAACTCCCCTCTTCCCTGTCACTCACGTTTCCTTGGTCAGAGGAGGCTTCGTCGGCAGATTCCATCGGGAGCAAAACAGACCTGTGGCATGTGGGGCAGGAGCTGGGCCAGAGCTAACCTCAACAGGATCCCTTCTGACTGCACAATTCTGTGTTAGTTGACTGAAGCATCAACTAACTCAATGGGCTGCCTTTGTCCACCCACCCACCCAATTCACAAAACCAAGTCAAGCTTAGAACTGGGCATAGCTAGTCTAGTGAAGAGAAGGACCAGAGGAGACATGAGAGCAGTCTTCCAATATTTGAGGGGCTGCCACAGAGAGGAAGGGGTCGAGCTATTTTCCAAGGCACCCGAAGGCCAGCCAAGGAGCAATGGATGGAAATTAAAGAACGAGAAATTCAACCTGGAAATAAGGAGGGATTTTCTGATAGTGCAAACAATCAACCCACGGAACAGAAGTTGCCTTCAGAAGTTGTGGGAGGTTCATCCCGCTTTCAAGACTGACATCTTTCACAAATAATGTAGGGTCTCCTGCTTTGGACTAGATGACCTCCAAGGTCCCTTCCAACTCTGTTAATCTGTTAAGTGAGTTAGAAAGGCCCAGGCACGGCCACAAGTGAGCCCAACATTTCCGTCGCTAAGTCAAACAGTTCTTAAGCGAATCACTGAAGTTAACTTCTGACTTTGCTTGTCAGAAGATCACAAAAAGGTTTCACATAGTGTCCAGGACGTTGCAACCGTCATAACTATGAGTCATTGGCCACGTTTCTCTGAATTTTGATCGCATGACCACGGGGATGCTGCGGTGTGGAGTGTGGAGAATGGTCATAAGTCGCTTTTTTTCAGTGACAAAGTTTGTAACTTTGAACTGTCACTAAATGAAGACGTTGCACACCGAGGACTAGCTGCACAGTTACTTATTTCTATTCCAGTCCGTATTTCAATTCATGAGCATCTCTGATTTTGCCATTTGTATGTTGGGTCAGAGGTCAGAGATGGACCACTGGGGACGTTTCCTCCGCCTCTTTAATCTCTGGCTTGACTGCCCATCTTTTATCCTATGGCGGTGAGCAAGCTGCCTTGTGTAGCCCCGTGGAGAGAGACGGGGCAAATACATTTAACAAGTAAATAAATGTTTCTCACCGTAGTTCACGTCGGCCTGATTCCCACGGGCATGGGATTGTGGGAGTTGGGATTCAAAGCCTCTAGAGATCCCCAGGTTTGATGAGAGATCATATTTTTTTCCCTACATCTTCTCTGGTCAAGTTAGGAAAATGTCTTTCTGAGCAAGCAGGAATCCTTCCGTCCCTCTCTCCCTCCCTTTTCATTCCTTCCCTCGCTCTCTCCTTCCTTCTTTCCTTCCTTTCTTCCCTCCCTTTTTCCTCCCTCCTTCCTTCCCTCCTTGCCTCCTTTCTTTCTTCCTTCCGTCCTTCCCTCCCTCCCTCTTTGCCTCCCTCCTTTCTTTCTCCCTCCCTCCCTCCCTTCCTCCCTCCCTCCCATTCTTTCTTTCTTTCTTTCTTCCTCCCTTCCTCCCTCCCTTTCTTTCTCCCTCCCTTCCTCCCTCCCTCCCTCCCATTCTTTTTTCTTTCTTTCTTTCTTTCTTCCTTCCGTCCTTCCCTCCCTCCCTCTTCCCCCCCTCCTTTCTTTCTCCCTCCCTCCCTCTCTCCCATTCTTTCTTTCTCCCTCCCTTCCTCCCTCCCTCCCTCCCATTCTTTTTTCTTTCTTTCTTTCTTTCTTTCTTCCTTTCTTCCTCCCTCCCTTTCTTTCTCCCTCCCTCCCTCCCATTCTTTCTTCCTCCCTCCCTTCCTCCCTCCCTTTCTTTCTTTCTCCCTTCCTCCCTCCCTCCCATTCTTTTTTCTTTCTTTCTTTCTTTCTTTCTTCCTCCCTCTCTTTCTTTCTTTCTTTCTCCCTCCCTCCCATTCTTCCTTCCTCCCTTCCTCCCTCCCTTTCTTTCTTTCTTTCTTTCTTCCTTTCTTCCTCCCTCCCTCCCTCTTTCTTTCTTTCTTTCTTCTCTCCCTTCCTTCCATACCTTTTTTATTTATTTATTTATTCATTCATTCATTCATTCATTCATTCATTCATTCGACTTCTGTGTCGCCCAATCTTGAAGGACTCAGGGCAGCTTACAGTAATAATACAAATACAAATAGATACAGAACAATAATAATAATAAGTCAAATGTAATATCTAAAACTATAAAACCCCGAAAAAAAAGAGCCCATTAATTATAAAACAGTCATAATCACATGCATAGATTCCATTCATACAGTTTGGCCATGAAAGATGTACAATGCCTTTTCCCTCCCTTCCTCCCCCTCTCCTTCCTTCCTTCCTTCCTTCCCTCCTTCCTTCTTTCCCTCCCTTTTCCTTCCTTCATTTCCTCACCTCTTCCTTCCCTTCCCCTCCCTTCCTCCCTTTTCCTTCCTCCCTCCCTCCCTCTCCTTCCTTCCTTCCTTCCTTCCTTCCTTCCTAAAAAGCATTTGCACTGGTGTTTTGAAAGCCTGTTATCTTTCAACTTTAATTGCCTTTGCAATGTTCCAAACGTTTTTCTTTTTTCTTCCTCTGCCATCAAGCGCCTGTTTGAGACTTTTTTTTTAACACCGTTCCCAGGGTGCTTGAGAATCTCTTTCGAATTTCTTTTGCAAATTCCTTCATTGCTAAAGCGCAGCAAAGGCTTTGGTGCAATTCCCGTTTTCTCTTAGCGTAGCTTTTCATCCTCAAAGCCTGTTTGCCTGGCTGTACACCCCGATCTGAGAAAGTCTCTCAAACTCCGGGAAGAAGTTTATTTTTAAAACCTCTCCCGTTGGGATTTAATTGCAGCAAAAGGGGGCTATAAACCCCACCAGAGAAAATAATTCTGTAGCAAAAGAAAGCAAATTCACAGATACTTTGTGCCCCCACTATCCAAATAAGAGCTGAGTATAATCCACTTCTGAGAATATCACCCTTCTCTTCTCCTTTAAAAAGAAAAAAAATATATCACATTTTCTGTAATTAAACTGAGTGAAATCTGGTACCAAGCCCTGGATATGTTTCCTGCACGGCAATAATTTCAGTGTTTTGAACTATTTTTTATTGCAGTGGCTTTTTGTTTTTTTCCTAATTGCATTATGTTCTGATTTCTAGACCCAGCTCGTGCACAAACCCAGTTTGTTCTATGTCTTAATAAATAAGGCATCTGTTAATATTTTATAATAGAATAGAGAGACCTAATAATTTATTTATTTATTGGATTTGTATGCCGCCCCTCTCCGTAGACTCGGGGCGGCTAACAACAATAATAAAAACAGGATGTAAATCCAATACTACTACAACTAAAAAACCCTTATTTTTAAACCAATCATACCTACAAACAAACATAACGTGCATAAATTGTAAAGGTCTAGGGGGAAAGAGTATCTCAGTTCCCCCATGCCTGATGGCGGAGGTGGGTTTTTAGCAGCTTGCGAAAGGTGAGGAGGGGGGGCAGTTCTATTCTCCGGGGGGAGTTGGTTCCAGAGGGTCGGGGCTGCCACAGAGAAGGCTCTTCCCCTGGGCCCCGCCAAATGACATTGTTTAGTTGATGGGACCCGGAGAAGACCCACTCTGTGGGACCTAACTGGTCGCTGGGATTCGTGCGGCAGAAGGCGGTCTCGTAGATACCCTGGTCCTGTGCCATAATTAAATAATAATGTCCATAATTAAAAGTTACTTGGGATGTAACGTGGTCAGTGTATACGTCTCTCCTTAAAGTCCTTTCATTTCTGTTCTACCGTTGGCGAAAAAGCAAATATTGTGTGAGATCACAAAAGAAAAGAGTCTGGATTTTTAGATTTCACAGTTGTCAAGGATTTTTTTTTTTCGTGTTGGCAACCGAGGGAACTTTCTGAAAATAAACAAGGAATAAATGTGTTGGTACGTTTGCCTTGCCAAAAGGAATGCTGTGCAAGTCATATTAATGACATGCATTTGAAACACGCAATCTAGCGACTGTAAATGGCTAGTAATGTTTTACGAGGCAGCCTTGGGTGCCAAATGAATGCCAATCTGTTAAATTCCTAGGAGCTCCTTTATTTATTGAACACATTTCTGCGGTCAGTTACATTAACCTGACTCTGGGTGGGTATACAAACACAGTCACACTCAAAATGGCACGATCAAATCTTAAAAGACACAGAAGGTGAAGCAAAACATGGAATAATGCCATTATTATTATTATTATTATTATTATTATTATTATTATTATTATTGTTATTATTATCATCATCCTCATCATCCTCATCATTATCATCCTCATCATTATCATCCTCATCCTCATTTATTGGATTTATATCCCGCCCATCTCTAAGGACTCAGGGCGGCTTACAGCATACAGTAATACCTCGTCTTACGAACCTAATTGGTTCCGGAAGTACGTTTGTAAGGCGAAAAGTTCGTAAGACGAAACATTGTTTCCCATAGGAAACAATGTAAAAGCGATTAATGCGTGCAAAAAGAAAAAAAAATTGCAAAATGGCGCTCCGCTGGGCGCCGCCACCTGACTGTCACCTTTTAAAACAGCCGGGGGGCTTCTCGGCGTTCTCCCAAACCCAAATCTGAACTTTTCGGGTTCAGGAGGCCGCCGAAAAGCGCCGTCGCCCGGCTGTCACCTTGTGAAACAACCGGGGGGCTTCTCGGCGTTCTCCCGAGTTCGGGTTCGGGAGGCCGCCGCCTGGCTGTCACCTTCGGCTGTCACCTTCGGGTTTGGGTTCGAGTTCCGGAGGACGCCGAGAAGCGCCCGGCTGTTTTAGAAGGTTACAGCTAGGCGCCGCCGCTCGGCAGAGCACCGTTTTTGCAAGCGGCGGTGGCGTTTTCGGCCGATTTGGAGGCTGGAAAGGAGGTGGGGAATCCGAATAGGGAATTCCATGGGAGGAGCTTTGACGTCACGAGTGTTCATATAAAGGGGTATGAACACTTGACATGATCTTGATTCTATCTCTGTTAATAAGTTTCAGAGCTTCAATGCCATGGCACATTACGGGGGGGGGGGCAGCTGCCTACCAACCCCCAAATGGTTTTTCAATAGCTGACTCATATTTTTTCACAGCTGGGCCTTCCACTTAGCTTTTCCCCACCCTGGCAGCTGCTGAGCCGTCCAGGAAAAGCTGAATTTAGCACGTCGTGCAAACTGGGAATCCTAATTTATCGTTTTCCTCGGAATCTCAAAAATCATTCTCGGTTTTGATATTCTTAGTTTCTTTGAAGCATCAGCAGTAGATCCTCCTCGGTTTGAATACCAACTAAGCGTGTTCCCCTGGGCTTATTTATTTTTATTCCGTTCGGCAAGGGCAGCGTTTGGAGAAGAAGAACGAGGGTTAATAGACTGCAGGCCCTTCTCTGATTCATTCCCTTTTTATGTCTCCCCAGCCTCCGTAGCATGCTGTCCCCCAACATGTGAATTTGTTTAGCTCTGGTGATTCACCCGTGGTTTAGATTTATCTCCGATTTATGCAAAGCAAAGCTGCAGAAACCAGGCAGGAGAAGGTTTGAATGCCCAGTGCCTCTGTTGGCGTCTCTTCTCCCCTTCATTAAGAAGTTGTTGTTGTTGTTGTTTTTGAGCTGAATTAAAGTTTAGTTCTTCTCCCAGGAATTTTTTTTGGGAAGGGGGGGGGGCGTGGAAGAATGCCGTACAATTATTTATTATTTATTTAATTGGACTCCTATGGCGCCCGTCTCAACCGACTCAGGGCGGCTGACAACATAATATTATTATTATTTATTAAATTTGTATGCCGCCCCTCTCCGTAGACTCGGGGCGGCTCACAACAATAGTGGCAAAACAATGTAATACAAATCTAATAATTTAAACTAAAAACCCATAATTTAAAAACATGCACACAACACACCATACATAAACAATATAGGCCTGGGGAAGTTATCTCAGTTCCCCCATGCCTGATGGCAGAGGTGGGTTTTAAGGAGTTTACGAAAGGTCAGGAGGGTGGGGGCAATTCTAATCTCAGGGGGGAGCTGGTTCCAGAGGGTCGGGGCCGCCACAGAGAAGGCTCTTCCCCTGGGACCTGCCAGACGACATTGTTTAGTCGATGGAACCCGGAGAAGGCCAACTCTGTGGGACCTAATTGGTCGCTGGGATTCGTGCGGCAGAAATAAATACAATACAGAATGTGTAGAAGTCTAATGTAACAAATCTAAACATTTCAAAAAACTCTTTATCTTAAAAAAATACAATTATCCAAATTCATCCAGCTAATTTAACCATTTGTGGCCAGAGTGAGCTCTTAACACTCACAGCCCCCATACAATTAAAAATTGTATCATTGGCATTCGCAGTGGGAGGTAGGCTAGGGGATTTTTCAGAAAAGCAGAGCTTATTTTACAAAAAGAAAAGTGGACAAAACAGCTTGGACAGACCCTTGCCGATTTAAATGGTGAAGTAGGAGTATATATATTCTGACACAAAATACAGTGGTACCTCTACTTACAAACTTAATTCGTTCCGTGACCAGGTTCTTTAGTAGAAAAGATTGTAAGAAGAAGCAATTTTTCCCATAGGAATCAATGTAAAAGCAAATAATGCGTGCGATTGGGGAAACCACAGGGAGGGTGGAGGCCCTGTTTCCTCCCAGGAGATTCCTAGAGAGGCCCCATGGAGGCTTCTCCCTGCCTTTTCTGGCCCTGTTTCCTCCCAGGAGATTCCGAGAAAGGCCCTATGGAGGCTTCTCCCTGCTTTTTCCGGCCCTATTTCCTCCCACTAGATTCCTAAAGAGGTCCCACGGAGGCTTCTCCCTGCCTTTTCTGGCCCTGTTTCCTCCCAGGAGATTCCTAGAGAGGCCCCACGGAGGCTTCTCCCTGCCTTTTCTGGCCCTGTTTCCTCCCAGGAGATTCCTAGAAAGGCCCTATGGAGGCTTCTCCCTGCCTTTTCCGGCCCTGTTTCCTCCCACGAGATTCCTAGAGAGGTCCCACGGAGGCTTCTCCCCGCCTTTTCCGGTTACAGTTTCGGAGGCTCGGGTTTGTAATTGGAAAATGGGTCTTGAAAAGAGGCAAAAAAATATTAAACACCCGGTTCTTATCTAGAAAAGTTTGCAAGTAGAGGCGTTCTTAGGTAGAGGTACCACTGCACTGTAAAATATATTGCATAGTGTTCCTAATGATCATATTTGAATGTATTTTGTATTTATTCAGTTTGAATGGGTCCAAAGACAGGCTACAAGAATGGTGGAAGGTCTTAAGCATAAAACGTATCAGGAAAGACTTCATGAACTCAATCTGTATAGTCTGGAGGACAGAAGGAAAAGGGGGGACATGATCGAAACATTTAAATATGTCAAAGGGTTAAATAAGGTCCAGGAGGGAAGTGTTTTTAATAGGAAAGTGAACCTGAGAACAAGGGGACACAATCTGAAGTTAGTTGGGGGAAAGATCAAAAGCAACATGAGAAAATATTATTTTAGTGAAAGAGTAGTAGATCCTTGGAACAAACTTCCAGCAGACGTGGTAGATAAATCCACAGTAACTGAATTTAAACATGCCTGGGATAAACATATATCCATCCTAAGATAAAATACAGAAAATAGTATAAGGGCAGACTAGATGGACCATGAGGTCTTTTTCTGCCGTCAGACTTCTAGGTTTCTATGTTTCTATAATATTTGTCTTATTGTCCTTTTATTTATTTTGATTTTGCTTTTTTGTATTTGTAGTTTGCATTTGTTTTTCTTTAAGGTTGGAAAATTAATAAAACTATTTTTTTTTAAAAAAAAACAACAACTTGGGCAAATGAGAGAAAATTTGGAAGCTGCTCAGATTCTTGAGAACGATTCCTCGTAGCAGTGCCCAAACTAAACTCTACGCTTTGGTGCGGAATATTTTTAGACTATGGTTTTCCAAATTATTACGCAAGAAAGCGTAATAACGTGGCTCCAGGAAGGAAATGTTTAGTGTCTAAAACGAGACATTTCAAGTAGGAAAAGCTCGCATTTCGTTCAGAAATCCTTGAACCTCAGATGGATGTAGACCAGACCAGAATTGTGCTCTTTTCAAATTTATGCTGTTCTTGAAAGAAGCGATGTTGGAGATTTGGGCTGTGAATTTTAGCGACGCTGAACTCCAGGAAAGTTATTATCAGTGGGACTCCAGGAAGCTTTGGAGACAACGCGGTATGTTCTTGCTCATGTACTGAGTAATCATTACTGACAAGACGTTGGGAGCTGATTTGTACTGGGAAACAACGGCTTGTGTGAATGGTCTATTTTTGTGGATGGTGCCAATCGGGAATCCAAAGGAAGGCGTGAACTGAGCAATAGATGTTCTAATTTGCTGTCCGTTGTAGAAGATACTATAGCAATAGTACTTAGACTTATATGCCGCTTCACAGTGCTTTTACAGCCCTCTCTAAGTGGTTTACAGAGTCAGCCTGCTACCCTGCAACAGCCGGTCCTCAGTTTTACCTACGTTGGAAGGATGGAAGGCTGAAGCTACCTTGAGCCAGTCAGGATTCGAACTGCTGGCAGTCGGCAGAATTAGCCTGCAATACTGCATTCTAACCACTGCACACCATGGAGGAAAAACAATAGAGAGAGAGAGGGAGAGAGAGACAGACAGACAGAAAGAGAGGGAGGAAGAGAGAGAGGGAGTCAGAGAGAAGGGGAGGAGAGATAGAAAGAGAGACAGAGACAGACAGACAGACAGAGAGGGAGGGAGAGTCAGAGAGGGAGACAGAGTTGGGTAGATAGATGGATGGATGGATGGATGGGTGGGTGGATGGATGGATAGATAGATAGATATATAGATAGATGGTAGGTAGGTAGGTAGGTAGGTAGATAGATAGATAGATAGATAGATAGATAGATAGATAGATAGATAGATAGATGGATGATAGATAGATAAATAGGTAGGTAGGTAGATAGATAGATAGATAGATAGATAGATAGATAGATAGATAGATGGTAGGTAGGTAGATAGATAGATAGATAGATAGATAGATAGATAGATAGATGGTAGATAGGTAGGTAGATAGATAGATAGATAGATAGATAGATAGATAGATAGATGATAGATAGATAGATAAATAGGTAGATAGATAGATAGATAGATAGATAGATAGATAGATAGATAGATGGTAGGTAGATAAATAGATAGATAGATAGATAGATAGATAGATAGATAGATAGATGATTGATAGATAGATAGATAGATAGATAGATAGATAGATAGATAGATGGTAGGTAGGTAGGTAGATAGATAGATAGATAGATAGATAGATAGATGATAGATAGATAGATAAATAGGTAGGTAGGTAGATAGATAGATAGATAGATAGATAGATAGATAGATAGATGGTAGGTAGATAAATAGATAGATAGATAGATAGATAGATAGATAGATAGATAGATGATAGATAGATAGATAGATAGATAGATAGGTAGGTAGGTAGATAGATTAGATAGATGGATGGATGGATGGATGGATGGATGGATGGATGGATGGATGGTAGGTAGGTAGGTAGGTAGGTAGGTAGATAACAGAGACACAAAGAGACAGGTATATATCTAGGGAGAAATGGATAGATAATAGATAGATAGTAGACAAATAGATGGTAGGTAGGTAGATATAGTAGGACAGACAGACAGACAGAGACAGAAACAGAGAGGAGATACTGTATTAGAAAACTGCTATCATGTCTCCCCTGGTCCTTCTTTTCCTTAAACTAGACATACCCAGTTCCTGCAACCGTTCTTCATACGTTTTAACCTCCAGTCCCCTAATCCTCCTTGTTGCTCTTCTCTGCACTCTTGCTAGAGTCTCAGCATCCTTTCTACATCGTGGGTGGGAGCCAACAGACTGCTCCCACCCACAGTACGAGACAGAGAGACAGTGAAGTAGAAGCATCATATGTAGCCGAATTGCAAACATCTGGATTGTCTCCAAAGCAACCAATAACGGTTACGAACGAGACATTTTAATGGGTTTTTTTAAAAACGGTTTTTATGCTCTTTACTGTTTTAATGGGTTTTAAATGTTGTTGTTTTTTTAAAAAAATTAATAGTAATCTATGCTTTGAATTGTGAGATGCCCAAAATCCTTTGCTGAAGTGGGTGGCTATAGAAATCAAACCCAATCGGTCCATCAATGGATTGCATTAAACCAAAGGGCGGATAAGCTGCAACAGGGATCGGCTGTTAGAGTTCGCTCGGCGAACTGCCAAACCCAACCCCAACCCTCCCAGGAGTCTCCACGCGGCTCTTTTTGGATGCGGGAAGTGCAAGGCACGCACGGAAACTCGGGAAGGGTGGAAACAGACCTTCTAAAAGTTCCAAAGGTTCGAAAGTAGAGTAGTTTCCAGCCTCTGGAATGCAGCTGCGAGAGTAGTCATGGGCTTCCCCAAGTATGCCCATGTTGCACCAACACTCTGCAGTCTGCATTGGTTGCCGATCAATTTCCGGTCACAATTCAAAGTGTTGGTTATGACCTTTAAAGCCCTTCATGGCATTGGACCAGAATATCTCCGAGACCGCCTTCTGCCACACGAATCCCAGCAACCGATTAGGTCCCCCAGAGTGGGCCTTCTCCAGATGCGGTCAACTAAACAATGTCGCTTGGCGGGCCCCAGGGGAAGAGCCTTCTCTGTGGCAGCCCCGACTCTCTGGAACCAGCTCCCCCCAGAGATTAGAACTGCCCTTACTCTCCTTGCCTTTCATAAGCTCCTTAAAACCCACCTTTGTCGTCAGGCATGGGGGAACCGAGACATCTCCCCCGGGCATATACAATTTATGCATGGTATGTTTGTATGTATGTTTGCTTAGTAAATGGGGTTTTTAAAATATTTTAAATTGTAATTATTAGATTTGTCATGAACTGTTTTATTTTGTTGTGAGCCGCCCCGAGTCTACGGAGAGGAGCGGCAAACAAATCTAATAAATAAATAAATAAATAAATAAATAAAATCTCTCTGACCTTCCTATCAATCAACTCAAAGCTCTGTTGGGAGAATTGGCGCTAGACTTATGGTTGGGGGACACCACAACACGAGGAACTGTATTAAGGGGTCGCGGCCTTAGAAAGGTTGAGAACCACTGGTCTAGGGGGAAATGGTTTTTTTCACCCTCTCAGAGGCTCGTTTTCATTTCACCCTCAATGTGGCTCAGGAGGCTGATTAGACCACGCCCACCCTGGCCACGCCCACCCAACAACCGGGCAGACAACCTGTTGCTGAAATTTGCGAAGCCCAGCCCTGAATCTAGTCAAATGCTGAGGTCTTCAAACCAGAGGTCTTCAAACTTGGGAACTTTAAGACCTGTGGACTTCAACTCCCAGAATTCTCCAGCCAGCTCTGCTGGCTGGAGAATTCTGGGAGTTGAAGTCCACAGGTCTTAAAGTTCCCAAGTTTGGGGACCCCTGCCTAAGACAGACCGATCTTTTGGAGAAATATTTAGTTGCATAGGGGGTGCAGCAGCTGCCAAGGCCACACTGGGAATACGGCATTCAGTTTGGGTCGGCAACCCCATGGACATCGTTCCTACAAGCCTTTCCTGTCCTCTACCATCCTCTGGAATCCATTTAAGGTCATGCTGACTGCTTCAGTGACTCCATCCAGCCATCTCCTTCTCTGTTGCCCCCTTCTTTTGCCCTCAATCTTTCGCATGAGGCTCTTCTCTGGTGACTCCTTCTCATTAGATGGCCAAAGCATTTGAGTTTCATCTTCAGGATCTGGCCTTCTAAAGAGCAGTCAGGGTTGATCTCCTCTAGGACTGACCGCTTGGATCGCCTTGCAGTCCGAGGGAGTCTTGGACTGCTGAATAACCAGGAGTCTTCTTCAGCACCAGAGTTCAAAGGCCTCAATTTCTTTGGCGCTCAGCCTTCCTTGTGGATCCAACTTTCGCAGCCATGCATTGCAACTACCAGTAATGAGCAGCCAAAATTTTGCCACACTGTGGGTGTGGCTTATTATATGGGTGTGGCTCGATTGTCATGTGACTGAGTAGGAGTGGCTTGCTGGCCATGTGACCAGGTGGGAGTGGCTTGAATGAACATCATCGTTCAAGTGAACTGTTAAGCCCTCGACTTATATCCTCACCAGTGTCTCTTTCTGGGGTGACAATTTGCTTCGCGTTTCCCGCGTTCTCCTTCCTGGGTCGCCCCCTGCCTCAGGCTGGGCAGCTAGGCGAATGGTTGCCGATCAGCTGTTGAGAAAAGAGGGGGGAGGAAATGGGCCCCCTGCAACTCCTGTTGGTGCTGGTCTATCTGCTGCTTTCTGAGGAGGAGGAAGAGGATGGGAGCGGGGTGGATAATCAGCTGGAGCTGGGCACACAGCTTCATTTCCGCCGGTGGAACTGCGTTCCACCTCGTCCTGCCTGCTGCCCACCCCTGACAACTACAAACGGTAACGTTTTGGAGAACCCTTAATACTCTGTGTAATGAAACATCTATGACAACCAGGATCGTGGGATAAACATCAGAGGAGTGGTTGGCCTACCTAATTTGGAGCCCATCACAATGCCAGCTTGTAAAAACAGCCTCCTCCTCCTCGTGGCTTCAAAGCTAATGGTGCAGAATGTTAGGCTTTCATCAGCCTGTTTTTTGGAGTCTATTGTCCCTTGCTAATTACGATTGGCATCATCAAGGCAGGTTGATCTAATAAAAGAGAAGCAGAGAAATTGCTGATTTCCCAGCAGGAAGATCTCAGCTATAATCTGGCCTTCATCGTGGCTGAGCTGCCTGCGGGGTGTCTTGAGGTGGCTTGACCTTTCTGGTGGCCGTAGTTTGACTGATCTCCTGGTAGAGGAAGACCTTCCTGGGCTAAGGCAAGAGGACAGTGTGGGTAGCCAGGAGATTCGCTCCCACCCCTTCCCATTCCTTTCCTGATGCAGTCAGTTGTACGTGGCAGGTGGCAAGATCTTGGTAAGTAGGCCAGAAGCTCCTTGGGGTTTGAAAGTAATTGAGTAACTGGAGATGATAAGGTAGAGAGCAGAGGTCCTTTAGAAACAGCAGAGAGGGGAGACAAGGAAAAATGAGCCAGCTTGGTCTAACCATGAAGGCACCAGGCTTCGAAACCAGGAAGGAGTGAATTCTAGTTCCATCTTAGCCATGAAAGACAGCTGGGTGACTTTGGGCCAATCACCAGGAGATTGGGAGTTCTAGTCTTCTTTTAGATATGATATCTCATCTGCACCTCTATAACTGTCTGGTTTGGTGCTGCAACCCAACAGGACCGACACAGACTTCAGAAGATGATCAGAACTGCAGAAAAAACAATTGCTGCCAACCTGCCTTCCATTGAGGACCTGTATACTGCACGAGTCAAAAAGAGGGCGGGGAAAATATTTACTGACCCCTCACATCCTGGACACAAATTGTTTCAACTCCTACCCTCAAAACGTCGCTACAGAGCACTGCACACCAAGACAACTAGACACCAGAATAGTTTTTTTCCGAACGCCATCACTCTGCTAAACAAATAATTCCCTCAACACTGTCAGACTTTCTACTAAATCTGCACTTCTATTCTACTAGTTTTTCTCATCATTCCTATCACCCATTTCCTCCCATGTTGACTGTATGACTGTAACTTGTTGCTTATATCCTAAGATTTTTATTAATATTGCTTCTTCATTGCTTATTTGACCCCTATGACAATCATTAAGTGTTGTGCCATATGATTCTTGACAAATTTATATTTTATTTTATGTACGCTGAGAGCATATGCACCAAGACAAATTCCATGTGTGTCCAATCACACTTGGCCAATAAAAATTCTATTCTATTCTATTCTAGTTGGATAACTTTCGGCCAATCATCACTGTGGTTGTGTTGTTGCAGTCCCGCCTTGGAAAGTCAGCTGGGTGACTTTGGGCCAATCACCAGGTGATTGGGAATTCTAGTCCCATTTTAAATCTGAAAGCTAGTTGGATAACTTTCGGCCAATCATCACTGTGGTTGTGTTGTTGTAGTCCCTCCTTGGACATGAAAGTCACCTGGGTGACTTTGCAACAGTCATTCATCCTCCCGCCCTCCCAACTCACCTCACAGGGTTGTCGTTGAGAAAATAGGAGACGAACATTGTGTTGGGTGTGTTTGCCACATTGAGTTCTTTGTAGAAATAATAAAAGTGGGATTCAAAGAAATTTTAAAAATATTTTGAAAAATAGCAGGAAGAAGGATGGTGAGAAGGGAATTGGGGAGGAAGATTGACATCAGGAAGCAAGTGGGCACGGTTGCATCAGATGATGCCACGGTTCTCCTAAGACATGGGTGGTCAATTAATTTTGCCATGGGGCTGCATGAGAAATTGGGATGGTTTTAGAGGGCCAGATTAATAGAATTAACTCAGTTCTACCCAATACTGTATATTATTGGGTAGAACTGAGTAAATTATATTATAATTATAAATTATAAATTATATATTATATACAGTAGTACCTCTAGATACGAGCTGCTCCACATGCGAGTATTCCAAGTTACGAGCCGCGACGCGAACGAAATTTCTGTTCGACACCTGAGCTTAAATTCAGGATACGAGCCGAGCTTCCACTAGGTAGCGCAAGAATTCCTTGCTTCCGGTTATCTCGGCACGGAAAAACAAAGTCTAAAGGCATTCGTTTGAGATGTGAGTTGATCGACTTATGAGCTCGGGTCTGGAATGAATTAAACTCGTATGTTGAGGTACCACTGTATTATATTATATTATATTATATATATATATAATATATATAATTATATATTATGTATATACATAATTATATATTATAATTATATTATAATTATAAATTAATTCTCCACCCCTTCCTTCCTTGTTCCCTCCATTTCTCCTTCTTTCCTTTCTTCCTTCCTTCCTCCATTTCTCCTTCCTTCCTTCCTTCCTTCCTTCCTTCACGGGCCGGTCACAGACAGTGGGTGGGCCGCATCCGGCCCCCGGCCGCACTTTGCCCAAGTCTGTTCTAAGATCTCTAAGGTGTGGCTTTACTCCCAAGTTGACCCTGCTTTCTTAGCTGTTCTTATCTTCTGGCAGCTCTGTGCATGCGCATACTTGGAACAGGCTCCAGCTGTTCCTCCACCTCGCTGATGTCTGACTCCGGAGGCAGCTGATAACTGCCAAATGGCCTTGGCTCCCTCTCTGCCTCCAACCTAGAGCCCACATCCAAGCTTTCCTCAGACTCCAGGACTGGCCCATGTTCCTCCCCAACCTCCTCACAGTCCAAATCTGCTGCCAGCTCCCAAGAAGCACAGACATATAAAATAAATTGGGAGGGGGTTTGGGGGTTGGGGAAGCACTCACATTCACAATAATCCCTTTTGTTTGCATGGCCTCACATGCACCAGAAAGGGTAGGATGTGGCCGAAGGCCATAAAATGGCCCAGGTCTGTATTAGACAGTTAATTGCAACCTATCCCTTATTTTCTCAAATTGCTGGGATGGCAGTGATGGTGGAATTTGCTTCTTTTCTGCACATTTTTTTTATTATTATTGTTATTTCTCTCTCTTCTGCAAGCACGCAGAAATAACTGTGGCGCTCTTTATAGGTTGCCATCTTTCATTGGGAGCACAAATGGAAATTAGGTGTCATTCCTTGCTTTTATGGTGGCTTAATCTGCTAGGTAATTTTCCTTCTTAAAAAAAAAATCAATGCATTCAGCAACTGTACACATTTTATAAACAGCATTTGGAAATGTCCAGGGATAATTTATCTGAAATAGTTAAATCAGCGATTCTGGAAATGCGTTCCGTGCACCACGGAGTTTTGTTTGCAAAGGCTCATGTGTTGGTCTCATGTTCAT
Source organism: Erythrolamprus reginae (assembly GCF_031021105.1). NCBI lineage: Eukaryota > Metazoa > Chordata > Lepidosauria > Squamata > Dipsadidae > Erythrolamprus > Erythrolamprus reginae. Next base: position 44,110,120 of record NC_091958.1, read on the forward strand.
GGGCCACAAGCGGCTTCTGACTTCCCACATGCGCTGACAGGAGTGAAAGCCCATTTATCACCTTAGCCCTCACCTGCCCACATTGCCCATGAGTCCAAGTCTCCAGATCCCGATTCAGAAATAGACTTACTTAGTGTTCTGTCGAGCTCTCTGGTAGAATCCTCCCAAAAATGCACAGATACAATTTCAGACACACACACGTTTGAAAATTCAAAACAATGTTCTTTATACCGAAAAATGCAAATAAACCAAGCCCTCTTTTGGTATAGCCAAGAGCACTCGTCTCCAAACAAACTGGTAATTGGTACAAGTCCCTTATCAGTTCTGTGATATTTAGCTTGCACCTGGGAGGCAATTCACAGTCCTTCTTCTTTCACAAAGTGAAACACACTTTGCTCTGGTTTAGTTTCAAAGCGGGGAAAAAGCAGCACACAAAAGGTCAAAGTCAGTAAAGCAATCACAAAACACAACAATCAGATAATCCTCCACAATGGCCAAACCCACACGCTGCTATTTATAGCAGCCTCTGGAGTTGGTTCCAGAGGGCCGGGGCTGCCACAGAGAAGGCTCTTCCCCTGGGTCCCGTCAAACGACATTGTTTAGTTGATGGGACCCGGAGAAGGCCCACTCTGTGGGACCTAACTGGTCGCTGGGATTCGTGCAGCAGAAGGCGGTCCCTGAGATAATGTGGTCCGGTGCCATGAAGGGATTTATAGGTTATAACCAACACTTTGAATTGTGACCAGAAACTGATCGGCAACCAATGCAGACTGCGGAGTGTTGGTGAGACATGGGCATATTTGGGAAAGCCCATGATTGCTCTCGCAGCTGCATTCTGTACGATCTGAAGTTTCCGAACACTTTTCAAAGGTAGCTCCATGCAGAGAGTGTTACAGTAGTCGAGCCTCGAGGTGATGAGGGCATGAGTGACTGTGAGCAGTGACTCCCGGTCCAAATAGGGCCGCAACTGGTGCACCAGGCAGACATGGGCAAACGCCCTCCTCGCCACAGCTGAAGGATGTTTCTCTAATGTGAGCTGTGGATCGAGGAGGACGCCCAAGTTGCGGACCCTCTCTGAGGGGGTCAATGACTTCCCCCCCCCCAGGGTGATGGACGGACAGATAGAATTGTCCTTGGGAGGCAAAACCCACAGCCACTCCGTCTTATCCGGGTTGACTTTGAGTCTGTTGACACCCATCCAGACCCCAACAGCCTCCAGGCACCGGCACATCACTTCCACTGCTTCGCTGACTGGACAAGGGGTGGAGAAGTAAAGCTGGGTATCATCAGCGTACTGATGATACCTCACCCCATGCCCCTGGACGATCTCTCCCAGCGGTTTCATGTAGATACTAAATAGCATGTAGATATTAAATATAATATACTGTATTTTTCGGTGTATAAGATGCACCCGAATTTAAGACACACCTTAGTTTTTGGAGAGGAAAATAGGGAAAAGAATTTGATTACCAGGTATTCATCTGGCTAGCGTCCTTAGCCAGCACTTTATTTTATCCCCCGCTGAGGGCTTTAAAAAAACCTTATTTGGAGAGAGTAACAATGAAAGAGCTTGCAAGCCAGTAAGAGCTGGGAACATCGTTAGCACCCAGGAAGAAACATTTGGAGCAAGTAGAGCAATGGAAAAACCCTTGCAAAGACTTAGGGCTTGGGAAACATTCTTCACAGAGAGTAACAGTGAAAGAGCTTGCAAGCTGGTCAGAGCTGGGAACATTGTTAGCACCTGGTTAGGGGTGGAAAGAAACATTTGGAGCAAGGAAAGCAATAAAAAAAGACACCCTACAAAGACAGGGTTTGGAAAACATTTTTTGCAGAGAGAAACAATGAAAGAGACTGCAAGGTAAGAGCTGGGAAGATCGTTAGCATCTAGTTAGGGCTGAAAAATAAAATTGAAAAAAAAAGCTACATTCAAACTATAAGACTCACCAAAATTATCAGCCTCTTTTAGGGAGGGAAAGGGTGTGTCTTATACTCTGAGAAATACGGTAATTTAAGTATGGTTTTTTCTAGAGCATCAGTTAACCCTTCAAGAATAATTTAATAATAATAATTTTACTGATTGGAGTTTTTGCTTAATATCTTTCTGGGGGGTTTTTGCCCTGTTTTCAAGCAAATGCCCTTGAAAAGACTCCGAGAGGAGTACAGGGATAATTTCCGACCGTGGGATGTCTTTCTTGGAAAAGGCATACGTCTGCAGCTTTTCCATCCTTCCTTGACATGTCATGTCATGTCACGTGCCGCCGATGAGTATAAATAGCAGATTCCCTGCCTCCAGTAGCTCTCCCTCTGGCAAAGATATGCGTTGAGAAGATGCTCTAGCCGAGTATGGAATAATCTGAATTGCATTTCGAAGAGCTACAGCCTTTCTTTGATCTTTACATTTGATGGATAGTAGTTTCTGAAGGCGTCGTTTGTAAGGTTTGGGCGATCTGGATGGGAGGTATAAGGCCTCCTGTATGGGAGGTGTTGTGGTTAGCTCTGGCCCAGCTCCTGCCCCAAGGACTGTGGATGTGGGGAGACATCCACATGCTGCAGGCCTGTTTTGCCCCCGGTGGAATCTGCTGATGAAGGCTCCTCTGACGAAGAAAACATGAGTGACAGGGAGGAGGAGAGTGTGGCAGACAGCTCAGAAGGAGATCAATTCTCTAGCTCCTCCTTGGATTCAGAACAAGAGTTAATGATACAGCCACGCATGCAGAGAGCGATGCATAGGCAACAACAACTTAGAGATTATTATCAAAGAAAATGAGGCCACCTGTGGTTGGGTGGGGCTGTGGTCATTAGTGAGGCTGCTATAAATAGCAGCCTGTGGGTTTTGCCATTGTGGAGGATTATCTGATCATTGTGTTTCGTGACTGCTTTATTGACTTTGACCTTTTGTGTGCTGATTTTTCTCTGCTTTGAAACTAAACCAGAGCAAAGTGTGTTTCACTTTGTGAGAGAAGAAGGACTGTGAATTGCCTCCCAGCTGCAAGCTAAGTATCACAGAACTGATAAGCGACTTGTACAAATTACCGGTTTGTTTGGAGACGAGTGCTCTTTGTTATACCAAAAGAGGGCTTAGTTTAAGTGAATTTTCATTATAAAGAACATTGTTTTGAATTTTCAAACGTGTGTGTGTCTGAAATTTGTGCCTGTGAATTTTTGGGAGGATTCTACTAGAGAGCCCGACAGAACAGGAGGTATATGATGATTGGGAGTAGCAGGTGAACATTCAGGTTGTGAAACTTGCTAAGTTAGATGTCCTTGCCCTGTCGGTACCACTCCTTGTTCTGGTCACGAAGCCATTTCTGCACTGTAATGGCCTTACCCACTGTGCCCTGTGACTAACCGTACTTCTGTCGACTGCAGGTTCTCCATAAACTGTACACAAACGTTTGTGAATGTTCCCAACAGTTTCTTTCTCCGCAGTGAGAAATTCAATGACGACACGCTGCTTGTAATAATAATAATAATAGTAATAATAATAATAATAATAATAATAATAATAATAATAATAATAATAATAATAATTTACTAGATTTGTATGTTGCCCCTCTCCGAAGACTCGGGGCGGCTCACAACAATAATAAAAACAATATTATAGTAGAACAAATCTAATATTAAAAAACATATAAAACCCTATCATTATTTAAAAAACCAAACAACACATTCATACCAAACATAAAACAAAGTATAAAAGAGCCTGGGGGAAAGGTGTCTCAACTCCCGCATGTCTGGCGGTATAAGTGAGTCTTGAGTAGTTTACGAAAGACAGGGAGGGTGGGGGCAATTCTAATCTCTGGGGGGAGTTGATTCTAGAGGGCCGGGGCCGCCACAGAGAAGGCTCTTCCCCTGGGGCCCGCCAAACGACATTGTTTAGTCGACGGGACCCGAAGAAGGCCAACTCTGTGGGACCTTATCGGTTGCTGGGATTCGTGCAGTAGCACTTACAGGCGCCATTTCGAAACACGGCTGCAGCTACGCTATCGGTCTGAAGAAATGCAAAATTTACACATGCATTCCTGACAAATAATGTATATCTTTATGTGGAAGGGGAAAGGAGAGGGGGAGAGTGAGAGAAAGAAGAAAGAGGAGGAGGAGAAGAAGATGAAGAAAGAATACATTACTGTAGGCTGAGAAAAAAAAAAGTGGTGCATTACTTTCTGGGCGACCCTCGTAGATTTCTATACCGCCCTTCTCTGCAGACTCAGGGCGGCTCGCAACAAAATAAACACAATAATACAACATATAAGAAATCTAAATTTAAAATTAGATCTAGTACATTAAATTGTTTTAGAATAGAATAGAATAGAATTTTTATTGGCCAAGTGTGATTGGACACACAAGGAATTTGTCTTGGTGCATATGCTCTCAACGTACATAAAATAAAATATACATTTGTTAAGAATCATGTGGTACGACACTTAATGATTGTCATAGGGGTCAAATAAGCAATGAAGAAGCAATATTAATAAAAATCTTAGGATATAAGCAACAAGTTACAGTCATACAGTCAACATGGGAGGAAATGGGTGATAGGAATGATGAGAAAAACTAGTAGAATAGAAGTGCAGATTTAGTAGAAAGTCTGACAGTGTTTAGGGAATTATTTGTTTAGTAGAGTGATTAAATTTAAATTAAATTAAATTATTAAATCTAATACATTAGACCCCAATACATTAAAAACAACCAGCCCCATTCACGCCATATGAGTTGCTGGGAGTCCAGAACTACGTTGAGAGACACTGGTACCTGCAGCTTTGGAGTAAATGATGACAAGTATGATGTCGCTCTCCTCCTTTGCACGGTGTCCTCTAACGGCCGTCTCCCTTCTCCTTCTCTTTCAGCCACACCCACTCTTCTGGTTCTATGGCCACTGTGCGGGAATGGTCCTGCACCCGCTGTACTTTCCTGAACCCCGTGGGACAGCGCCAATGCTCCATCTGCGAGGCCCCCCGCCAGAAGCCCGACCTCAACCACATCTTGCGCCTGAGCGTAGAAGAGCAGAAGTGGGCCTGCGCCCGATGCACCTTCCGGAACTTTGTGGGCAAAGAAGCCTGCGAGGTGTGTGGCTTCACACCCGAACCCGGACCGGGAGGCTCCCCTCTGCCAATCCTCAACGGGGTCCTGCCGAAACCCACCGTCCTGGTCGAACCCAAAGCCAGCTGCCAGGAGGAGATGCCGCAGGCGGAGAACCCCGTGGAGGATCCGGGGGCGAAGAGCCCCGAAGAGGCGGAGCTGGAGGAAGGCTGGGCCTGCCAGCGCTGCACCCTCCACAACACTCCCGTCGCGAATTCCTGCTCGGCCTGCGGGGGCCCCCGTAAGCTCTCCTTGCCCAAGATCCCTCCGGAGGCTCTGGTGGTCCCCGAAATCATCACTCCCGCCGGTTTCCAGATACCTCCCGCCATCGAGACTCCCGAGGGCCACCCGGCCGCCAATCCAGGCACGGCCCTTGTGGAGGAAGAGAGCCAGAAGATGCCAGCCTTCAGCCTCTTCTCCCCGGCCCTCCAGAACAACCCCGTTCCCCGTAGCCGTCGAGAGGTGCCCCCGCAACTCCAACCACCGACTCCAGAAGCTTCCCAACCGGCTTCTCCCCCGACCCCCGTGCAGAAGGCCATCCGCTTCCAGGAGATCATGGCGACCAAGCGGCTGAGCGTGCTGGACGAGGAGATGGACGTCGGCGTGCCGCCCTGGCAGTGCAGCACCTGCTCCCTGCTCAACACCTCGGGGAGCGAGGCCTGCGAGGCCTGCAGCAGCCAGAAAGGCAGCGACACCATCGACCTGACGGGGGACTCCGTTCGTTTCACACCTTGCGGGCCCTCCAGCCCCGACTTCACCACCTGGTCCTGCTCCAAGTGCACCTTGAAGAACCCCACCGCTTCCCAGAAGTGCAAAGCCTGTGGTTCCTCCAAACTGCATGGCTTCCAGGAACATAGCACGCAGCCAGACCCGGCTCCCAAGTGCCCCGAATGCTGCTCGGAGAAAAGCAGGTGCGTGGCTTGTGCGACCCGAGCTCCTTCGGCCCGCAAAGTCGCCCGTCTCTTCCCCATGCAGACCCCCGTCACCCCCGAGCGAGCCACCCAGTGGGCCTGCCCTGCTTGCACTCTCCTCAACGAGATGAAGGCCAAGCACTGCCTCGCCTGTCACACGCCTCAAGTGGCACAGCGGAAAGGCGTCAAGCCGCTACGGCGGCGCGAGAGCATGCACGTGGAGAAGCGGCGGCAGACGGACGAGGGGGAGGCCAAAGCCCTATGGGAGAACATCGTCTCCTTCTGTCAAGAGGTGAGTTGACCCACCCGCACCTCTTGTTTATCAACAGTTGCTCCAGTGATGGACTCCTACGGGTATGGTCAGATACACAGAACCGTTAGAAAAAATGTGAATTCCCCCACCCCCCTTCTGTCTGTGTGTATGTACACATACAGTTTATATAGCAGATAATGTATATTTTTGTATGCCGGTGTGTACACATATGGCATACAGTGTTCCCTCAATTTTCACGGGTTCGAACTTCACGAAAAGTCTATACCGCGTTTTTTCAAATATATTAATTAAAAAATACTTTGCGGGTTTTTTCCCTATACCACGATTTTTCCCGCCCGATGACGTCATATGTCATCGTCAAACTTTCGTCTGCCTTTAATAAATATTTTTTTAAATAAACTTTAATAAATAAGCATGGTGAGTAATAATCTAAATGGTTGCTAGGGGAATGGGAAATTGCAATTTAGGGGCTTAAAAGCCTTAAGGGAAGGTTTGTAATACTGTTCATAGCCAAAAATAGTGTATTTACTTCCGCATCTCTACTTCGCGGAAATTCGACTTTCGCGGGCGGTCTCGGAACGCATCCCCCGCGAAAATCGAGGGAACACTGTATATACATAGAATTAAATAGTATGTTTTGGATATTCAGTAATAGTCAATAGATAGGAAAATCATATCTCTTTGAGGTGAGGCCAGGCCAAGCACCTTAACCCAAACCCTTGACTTGAGTGACGTCAAGTTGGCTACCTTTAAGCCAGTCAGATGACCTTTAAGCCACACACACCGGTCATCATGATCGTCAAGCCACTCCCTGGTCACATGGCTGGCAAGTCAGACCCACAAAATAAGCCACGCCCACAATGTGGTAGTAAAAACGTTTTTCAGCCCTTCACTTGAGTTGCTCCTAGAACACCCCCAGAACACCACATAGAATTACTCCTGAGTAGTTTCCATAGAATTACTCCTGAGTAGTTTCCATAGAATTACTCCTGAGTAGTTTCCATAGAATTACTCCTGAGTAGTTTCCATAGAATTACTCCTGAGTAGTTTCCATAGAATTACTCCTGAGTAGTTTCCTTTAAAGGGCTATGATGGCTCGGCTATTAAAGACTCTGAGCTTGTCAGCTGGTAAACGGACAGCCTGGGCTCGAGTCCCAAGTGCCATACAACGGGTGAGCTCCTGGTTGCTTATTCCAGCCCCCACCCACCTAGCAGCTCAAAAGCATGCCAATCAGGCAAGGGTTCCAAGCTCCCCCCAGGGATTCGAACTGCCCCCCCCCTCTCCCTGCCTTCCATTAAGGTTTAAAGAGCCATCATTGCCAGCAGGCCTGGGGCCATTGAAATTTTAATACCTTGCCCAGTGAATGAATGTTTGATGAATGATGTTTGAATCTGTTTGGTTGGATTTTAACTATGGGGGTTTTAGTTGTAATTTTATATAGATTTCTATTATGCGTATATTGCTTGTTATAAGCCGCCCTGAGTCTCAGGAGAAGGACGGCATAGAAATCAAATTAATAAATAATAAAAAAATAAATTTCCTGTATTTCCAATGTAGTCACATCCCAGGGCCACCCGTCCTGCAGGACCCAAAAAAGCAGGAGTCCAAACCAGGGATGGGTTTTACTTACCTTCCCCACCGCTTGGCATCACAATGGAAGTGTGTGTTTTGCACAGGCATGCTTTGCTTTCTCTCTCGCATCACGAAAATGACCCTTTGTGCATGTGCAGAGGGGTTTGGTTCTTTTGCAAGCCCTGGCAACTGGAGGACCGGTTTGGGAGTGTGGACCGATGGTTATCAACTGCCAATTCGGCGAGCGGCAGCAAATTTCTGCTCCTGGTTCTAAAGAACTGATCCAAACCGTCGGCAATCCACCACTGGTCCAAACACCTGGCAGACGAAAGACGCCCTTAACCTTTTGTTTCAGAGCCCCAGTGCTTTGGGGCCGGTTAATAAAAGGACCCCGAGCTCCATCGGATAGATTAGTGATGGCGAACCTTTTTTCCCTTGGGTGCCGAAAGAGAGTGGGCATGCAAGTGCCCACACCCATAATTCAATGCCTGGGGAGGGCGAAAACAGCTTCCCCTGCCCCCCTGGAGGCTGGAAACGGCCTGTTTCCCAACTTCTGGTGAGCCCAGTAGGCTGGTGTTTCACCCTCCCCAGGCTCCAAAGGCTTCTCTGGAACCAGGGAAGGGGAAAAGCGCCCTCCCCCATCCCAACTGGAGGCTCTCGGGAAGCCAAAAACGCCCTCCCAGAGCCTCTGTGCAAGGCAAAAATCAGCTGGCCGGCACACACGTACACATTGGAGCTGAGCTAGGGCAACGGCTCACATGCCAGCAGATATAGCTCTGCGTGCCACCTGTGGCACCCGTGCCGTAGGTTCTCCATCACTGGGATAGATGTTTTGTGTCTCCGTCCCAAGACATATAGTCGCTTTTCAGAGCTAGCCTGGTTGCCAGCCTCTGACTATTTTGGGAGAAGCCAGGTCCCAGACTTATTAATAACTAACCGTGCAGAAGCTTTAATCATCAAGGGCTGTTTTATTTCTCCAATTGCCTCTGGCAAACGAAGCCACATCAAGCGGCGTCAATGGGAGGTGAGGGGGGTTGGAAATACTATCTGTCCAGCTTCAGAAGGAGCTGTGCTGGCAAAGAGCGGGTGGCCCTCGCATGGGGCATTTTCTTTGCTAGCCGAATGACGGAGTTGGCATTTTGAAGTTGATCCTTTGTACTGCCCGCCTGAAATCGACTCTTTGCCGTGCGGTGCAGCACATAGAGAGGAAAATGGCAGTTAAACAGGCATTTGTAGAGTTATAGAATTAAGAACCTGTATACGCTATTTTGGCACCCAAGGAAAACAAAGGTTTGCCATCACTGATCTAGGGTTTCTTCCTTAAGCAAGGGGTTGGACTAGAAGACCTCCAAGATCCCTTTCAACCGTAAAGTCTCCAAGAGCTCAAGCCAACCTGTTTTGAGGTTGTTGTACAGCTTGAGTCTTTCACGTACAGTGATACCTCGTCTTACAAATCCCTCGTCATACAAACTTTTCGAGATACAAACCCGGAGTTTAAGATTTTTTTGCCTCTTCTTTCAAACTATTTTCACCGTACAAACCCAAGCCGCCGCCACTGGGATGCCCCGCCTCTGGACTTCTGTTGCCAGCAAAGCACCCGTTTTTGTGCTGCTGGGATTCCCCTGAGGCTCCCCTCCGTGGGAAACACCACCTCCAGACTTCCGTGTTTTTGCGATGCTGCAGGGGAATCCCAGCAGCGCAAAAGCGGGCGCTTCGGCTGGTGAAAGGGGTGAGTTTTGGGCTTGCACGCATTAATCGCTTTTCCATTGATTCCCATGGGAAACATTGTTTCATCTTATAAACTTTTCACCTTACAAACCTCGTCCCGGAACCAATTACGTTCGTAAGACGAGGTATCACTGTATTTGATAATTTCACTGTATATCCTTTGGCGATCTTTTCTCAAGACTAAAGATACTCAAATCGCCTTGGGTGCCTCCTTCAAAGATCTGATTTCCAGGCCCCTGATATCAGAGGTGACTTTCTCTGCGTCTCTTCCACTAAGAATAGCACCCAGAAACGGGATCAGAGCTATCATTAGTCATTGGAGAGATTGCTCAATTTTTAATTTAATTTAACAACTGTAATCTAATTTACTGCAGTTCTCATTAAAAGAGCTCTCCGAGCTGTTCTCAATTAACATACCATTGCGGTTCAAAAAACAGTAGGTTAAAATGATAATCAGTGAATAAACAAAGCAAACAGTGAATCAAAACAAATGTTTAGTGCAAAACCCCCCCCGTAAACTAAAATACTGAGATAAATATCAAAACAGGACCAAAAAGAAAGGGTAGAAGTTTGGGGGAAGGGGACAACACAGGAGCACTAACACATTTATTGCAAGTTTTAAGCCAGTGTTTCCCAACCTTGGCAACTTCTTGCCTCCCAAGAAGGACAATTCTATCTGTCCATCCATTACCCTGGAGGGAGAACTATTGACCCCCTCAGAGAGGGTCCGCAACTTGGGCGTCCTCCTCGATCCACAGCTGACATTGGAACATGATCTTTCGGCTGTGGCGAGGAGGGCGTTTGCCCAGATTCGCCTGGTGCACCAGTTGCGGCCCTATTTGGACAGGGAGTCATTGCTCACAGTCACTCATGCCCTTATCACCTCGAGGTTCGATTACTGCAACGCTCTCTACATGGGGCTACCTTTGAAAAGTGTTCGGAAACTTCAGAATGTGCAGAATGCGGCCGCTAGAGCCATCGTGGGGCTCCCTAGATTCGCCCACGTTTCTGCAACACTCTGCGGCCTGCACTGGCTGCCGATCGGTTTCCGGTCACAATTCAAAGTGTTGGTAATGACCTTTAAAGCCCTACATGGCATTGGGCCAGAATACATCCGAACCGCCTTCTAGCGCACAAATCCCAGCGGTCCCACAGAGTTGGCCTTCTCCGGGTCCCGTTGACCAAACAATGTCGTTTGGCGGGCCCCAGGGGAAGAGCCTTCTCTGTGGTGGCCCCAGCCCTCTGGAATCAACTCCCCCCAGAGATTAGAATGGCCCCTACCCTCCTTGTCTTTCGCAAATTACTCAAGACCCACCTTTGTCGCCAGGCATGGGGGAGTTAGGATATTCCTTCCCCTAGGCCATTACAAGTTATGTATGGTATGTTTGTGTGTATATTTCATTTTTATAATAAGGGTTTTTAGTTGTTTTATTAAATTGGATTGTTACATGTTGTTTTTTAATCATTGTTGTTAGCCGCCCCGAGTCTGCGGAGAGGGGCGGCATACAAATCCAATAAATAATAATAAATAATAATAATAACTTGAAGATATCTGGACTTCAACTCCCAGAATTCCCCAGCCAGCATTCGCTGGCTGGGGAATTCTGGGAGTTGAAGTGCAAATATCTTTAAATTGCCAAGGTTGGGAAACACTGTTTTAAGCAAATTTTTAAAAAGTCAATTATGTTTCAGTATAAAGCTCATAGATTGAGTGGTGCAATGGCCTGGAGGTGGAACTCTTGCTTCACAATCAGGAGGCTGTGAGTTTGATCCTACGCACATATTTCTCTCCCTGGACACACTGAGAATAAATTTCCTGGTGGGGGGGGAAACCCTCCACATTGGCATCAGGAAGGGCATCCGGTCAGTAAATGCTCAGCTCCATTCAGTTGCCCAGGCTCTACCTCGCAAGGGATTATGGGGTTGTTAAAAGAGGAGGAGGAGGATAAAGCTCATACCCAAAAATGTCCCAGAACATTTGATATAAAAGGGCAGTAAAATTTTAATACACAGGGAAATAGCAGCCGAGAGAGCAAACGGGCATCTGGAAAGGATCAGAGCCTCAGGGGGAAAAAAAATGATGTGAATTCATTAAAATATTTCACAATACACAGCAAACCTGGGAAATCAGGGAATTATCAGGAAATCGGCGGTTTGGGAAATATCAGGGAATTATCATGTGAAAATGAACTGAATAAATCAGGGGGGACAAACAAACTGTATTAAATTGTTTAAAAGTCAGGGAAAAATCATGTAAAAAAAAAAAAGGATCGCACTGCCCGGCGGAATCAAGCAAAAATGAGCATAAATTGGGGGTTTTAAACCACTTTTAATATTAGATTTGTTTATATTGTTTTTTATTGCTGTATGCCGCCCCCAAGTCTATGGAGAGGGGCGGCATACAAACCTGAATGAATGAATGAATGAATGAATGAATGAATGAATGAATGAATGAATAACTGTGGCAACAACTTGCTTCCGCAGCTACCGATATTTTTCCACGGCTGAGCCGTTTGGTATGATGTCATCTACGACCGCGTCTTAACTAGATCGCAAGTTGCAGGGAATTGTTGACCACTCCCTATAGGTATTTAAGGGTGGCTGATGGGAAATTCGGGGTGGAGTTTCAATGTTTTGTAATGGAGTCAGTTGATGTTTGGGGTTCCAGCCATGTTACGCTAGCCAACTGTTATTTCCCTGCTAAAATCTTTGGAGTAAAAGTGCCCTATCTGTGGAGAGTCTGGAAAACTGTAACTATAAGTCAGTGAAACTGAAGAATCATTATCTCAGAAAGGAATGCCCAATTAGCTTTGATCTTGGACTGTTATCTTTTAACTCCTCTCACTGAGAACCTGCCAAGATGAACTCACATGCATGACTTTGGCTTGTATAAACGATGCTTTCTATATAGAAAGGTTGATTTGAAATATCAGCGAGTGGATTCCTCCTTTGTTTTCAATCTGCGTAGGATAGAACAGCTATGTCGGTGGGAAAGGGAAGAACCGAGGGTCTCACAAATGTCAGCTTATTTGCGTAGAATTCCCATTTTTAGTGTTGGGTGAACCGAACCTGCAAAGTTCGGGTTCGTACCGAACTTTGTGCGGTTCGGTATACCGAACCCGAACCCGAATTTTTGTAAAAGTTTGGCAAAAGTTCGAGTTCGGGAAAGTGCCAGGAAGCGCCGCCGCCCAGCTGTCACCTTCCGAAACAGCCGGGGAGCTGTCGGCCAGTCAGGAGGCGAAAAAGGAGATGGGGAATAGAAACATAGAAACATAGAAGTCTGACGGCAGAAAAAGACCCCATGGTCCATCTAGTCTGCCCTTATACTATTTTCTGTATTTTATCTTAGGATGGATATATGTTTATCCCAGGCATGTTTAAATTCAGTTACTGTGGATTTATCTACCACGTCTGCTGGAAGTTTGTTCCAAGGATCTACTACTCTTTCAGTAAAATAATATTTTCTCATGTTGCTTTTGATCTTTCCCCCAACTAACCTCAGATTGTGTCCCCTTGTTCTTGTGTTCACTTTCCTATTAAAAACACTTCCCTCCTGAACCTTATTTAACCCTTTAATATATTTAAATGTTTCGATCCTGTCCCCCCTTTTCCTTCTGTCCTCCAGACTATACAGATTGAGTTCATTAAGTCTTTCCTGATACGTTTTATACTTCAGACCTTCCACCATTCTTGTAGCCCGTCTTTGGACCCGTTCAATTTTGTCAATATCTTTTTGTAGGTGAGGTCTCCAGAACTGAACACAGTATTCCAAATGTGGTCTCACCAGCATTCTATATAGCGGGATCATAATCTCCCTCTTCCTGCTTGTTATACCTCGAGCTATGCAGCCAAGCATCCTACTTGCTTTCCCTACTGCCTGACTGCACTGTTCACCCATTTTGAGACTGTCAGAAATCACTACGCCTAAATCCCTTTCTTTTGAAGTATTTGCTAACACAGAACTGCCAATACAATAGTCAGATTGAGGATTCCTTTTCCCCAAGTGCATTATTTTACATTTGGAAACATTAAACTGCAGTTTCCATTGCTTTGACCATTTATCTAGTAAAGCTAAATCATTTACCATATTGCCGACGCCTCCAGGAATATCAACCCTATTGCACACTTTAGAGTCATCGGCAAATAGGCAAACCTTCCCTACCAGACCTTCCCCTATGTCACTCACAAACATATTAAAAAGAATAGGACCCAGAACAGACCCTTGTGGCACACCGCTTGTAACCTGACTCTGCTCAGAATACTCGCCATTCACAACAACCCTCTGGTGTCTATGCTTCAGCCAGCTGCAAATCCATTGAACTATCCAGGGATTAAGTCCAATCTTCACTAATTTATCTATCAGCTCTTTATGTGGAACCGTATCAAAGGCTTTGCTGAAGTCCAGGTAGGCAATATCCACGGCACCACCTTCATCCAACACCTTTGTGACATAGTCAAAGAAATCAATGAGATTAGTCTGACATGATTTGCCTTCAGTAAAGCCATGCTGATTTGGGTCCAATAATTTATTGTTTTTTAGGTGCTGATTTATCCTCTTTTTCAGTAGAGTCTCCATCATTTTAACGACAACTGATGTCAAGCTAACTGGCCTGTAGTTACCAGCTTCTTCTCTACTGCCCTTCTTGTGGATAGGCACAACACTTGCCATTTTCCAATCCTCAGGAACATCTCCTGTTAACAAGGATTGGTTAAACAAATCAGTCAGGGGGGTAGCAATGACAGATCTGAGTTCTTTAAGAACTCTGGGGTGGATGCCATCTGGACCCATTGCCTTATTTATCTTTAATCGTTCAAGTTCTTCTAAGACATCGGCTTCTAAGATCACTGGAGCTGAATCCGTACAGTTGGAGGCAATGCTATATCCCTCTATAGTATTATTTTGTAAGGTGTCTTTTGAGAAAACTGAACAGAAGTAGCTATTGAAATGGTCAGCGATCTCCTTATTCCCATTAATGCATGTATTTTTCCCGGTACTAAGCTTCGTGATGCCGCAGTTTTTCTTCTTCTTATCACTAATATATCTGAAGAAGGTTTTATCCCCCTTCTTTAGAGATTTGGCAATTTCTTCCTCTTTTGAGGCTTTAGCAGCATATATTATCTGTTTCGCCTCCTTCTGTCTCATTTTATACACCTCCCTATCAGCTATACTTCCAGACTCTTTATACCTCCTATAGGCAGCCTTTTTTTCATTGACTATAGTCCTTACATCATTGCTAAACCATAGCGGTTTCTTCTTCCTTTTACCTTTAGTTATTTGTCTTACATACAGTCCAGTGGCTTTTAAGATGGCCTTTTTTAATACAGTCCACTGGATGCTCGCTCCTGCCATTTTATCCCTCCCCTTTAATTCATTATCTAAATATTCCCCCATTGCATTAAAATTTGTTTTTCTGAAATCCAATACTTTGGTTGCATTATAGGATTGCTCACAATGAGTTTTTACATCAAACCACAAACATAGATGGTCACTGCAACCTAAATTTTCTCCCACCTTGACACCTGAAACCCAATTCCCATTCGTAAAAACTAAAATCCCACCAGGCTGAAACCTGGCTGGCTGAAACAGGGACTCCAGGAAGGACGTCTCAGTGACGTCAAAGCTCCGCCCCTGAAATCCCCTGGTGGGATTCCCCACCTCCTTTTGCGCCTCCCGAATGGCCGACAGCTCCCCAGCTGTTCTGGGAAGTGCCACCACCCAGCTGTCGCCTTCAGAAACAGCCGGGGCGCTTGTTGGAGGTCTCCCGAACACCGAACCCGGAAGTTCAGCAAAAGTTCGGGTTCGGGAGAGCGCTGGGAAGCGCCCTGGCTGTTCCGGAAGGTGACAGCTGGGCGGCGGCGCTTCCTGGCGCTTTCCTAAGCGCCGAACTCAAAAGTTCAGCAAAGGTTCAGGTTTGAACTTTTTTAAAAATTCGGGTGCCGAACCCGAACTTTGTTGGGTTCGCCCAACACTACCCGTTTTCCATCCAGCATTGGCTTGACTTCTTCAACTTTGTCCCTGCAGAACAAGGTCAACTTTGTGGATGACAGCTTCCCTCCCGGTCCCAAGTCGGTGGGCTTTCCCGAAGGAGACAGTGTCCAGCAGCGAGTCAAACAGTGGCTTAGGCCTCACGAAATCAACTGCAACATCTTCAAAGACCGGTCGGTCAAATGGTCGGTTTTCCGGACACCCCGACCTTCAGATATCCTGCAGGGGCTCCTGGGAAACTGTTGGTAAGTAACCGAGAGCAGATTGGGTCTTTGGTGTTAAATTCCACCGAAAAACGCCACGCTAGCGTACATCACGAACCACGTGCAGCTCTGGATATATAGGCAATAGCGTTTTAGACATAGGCTGTTTCAGGCTCTTCTCTAAGTGGTTTAATGAGTCAGGCTGTTGCCCCCCAAAATTTGGGTCCTCATTTTACCCACTTTGGAAGAAAAGAAGGCTGAATCAATCTTGAGCCAGTCGGAATTGAACTTCAGACTGTGGGCAGAGTCAGCCTGCAATACCACATTCTAACCACTGGGCCACCGGGGCTCCTAATGCAACATCCAATCAACTACAGCAGTGGTTCTCAATCTGGGGGTCGGGACCCCTTTGGGGGTTGAATGACCATTCCACAGGGGTTGCCTAAGACTACGGGAAAAGACAAATTTTTCATGGTTTTAGGAACTAAATCTTCTATTCTGGCACCTTGGAACGTATTTTTACAATCTGACCAATCAGGCGTTTACAGTGGGGGTGTCCCTCTGACCTTCCTGCCAATCAGCTTAAAGCTCTGTTGGGAGAATTGGCGCTAGACTTGTGGTTGGGGGTGACTACAACATGAGGAACGGCATTAAGGGGTTGCGGCATTGGAAGGGTTGAGAACCATTGAACTACATCACTTAAATGCCGCTTCACATTGCTTTTACAACCCTCTCTAAGCTATTTATAGAGCCAGTCTACTACCCCACAGCAATCTTGGGTCATCATTTGACCCACTTTGGAAGGAATGAAGGCTGAGTCAACCTTGAGCCTGATGAGAATCGAACTGCCGAACTTTGGCAGCTGGCAGTCAGCAGAAGTAGCCTGCAGTACTGCACTCTAACCACTGCGCCATTGCGGCTCATAACAATATAAGTCATGGCAAAGGGACTCTCTGCAGCTGGTCAATTCTGACCAACCTTCCTTCCTTCCTTCCTTCCTTCCTTCCTTCCTTCCTTCCTTCCTTCCTTCCTTCCTTCCTTCCTTCCTTCCCTCCCTCCCTCCCTCCCTCCCTCCTTTCTTTCTTCCTTTCTTTCTTTCTTCAATTTCTAGGCTACCATTCTCCTGAGACTCAGGGCAGCTTACAACATAATTAAATACATTAAAAGCACATCAGAAATCTAAATTTAAAGTAACATGCAATTTTAAAACAATAAAATATATTAAAAGTTCCTATCAAACCCGAATTTGCCAGGATCTCTTTCAGAGCAAGGAACAAGCAATATTTTGGGAGCCAAGAAACCGCGCATTGCAAATTAATTCGAAGCTGTGGATTGCAGTGAGGAAACCACAATGTGGGAATTGCTTTGAAAAGGGACAGGCCTGATTGTTCCATTTAAACTAAGAATGTGTTCATCCCATTGAAGACATATAATGTTCCTGCTTTTCTTAATTTCCCACCAGAAGTTGGCAGGAAATTGTGCCATCCTGGTTCCATGCCTGGGTCCAAAAACCCAGTACAGGTACTCCCCGACTCACAACGATTCATTTAGTGTCCATTCGAAGTTACGACGGCACTGGAAAAAGTGACTCTTCATACTTACAACTATTACACACCCACCCGCACGGTCAAACTTCGGACACTTGAAAACTGACACAGATTTATGATGGTTGCAATGAATCGTGGGGTTCATGCGATCCCCTTTTGCAATCTTCTAAGAAGCAAAAGGGGAAGTGGAGGCTCAGTGGCTAAGACGCTGATCTTGTCAATCAGAAAGTTTGGCAGTTTAGAAGTTCGAATCCCTTGCACTGCATAACGGAGTGAGCTCCTGTTACTTGTCCCAGCTTCTGCCAACCGAACAGTTCGAAAGCACATAAAAAATGCAAGGGGAAAAATAGGGACCATTTTGGTGGGAAGGTAACAGCAGTTCCGTGCGTCTTCGGCATTTAGTCATGCTGGCCACCTGACCATGGAGACGTCTTCGGACATCGCTGGCTCTTTGGCTTAGAAATGGAGATGAACAACGCCCCCTAGAGTCGGGAATGACTAGCACATATGTGTGAAGGGAATTTTTACCTTTACCTTAAGAAGCAAAATGAATGGGAAATCCAGAGCCACTTAACAACCCATGTAACCAATTTAACAACTGCAGTGACTCCCTTAGAAAGGTCGTAAAACAAGGCAAAATTCATTTGACAAATGTGTCGCTCAGCCATTGAAATTTTGTGGGTTACAAGTCAAGGAACGCCGATAGCACAATCAGGGATTGTAATAGAAGGACTAGCAGGCTGCACGCGGGCTCTGGGTTGGTCTCTCCAGATAGAATAACTAGAAGACCTCCAAGAAGGGACCCTGGAGGTCTTCTAGTCCAGCCTCCTGCTTAGGCAGGAAACTCTACACCACTTCAGACAAATAGATAATATTTGGAGGTGCCAATATTGCTCTTTTCCTACATGCTGGCGAGGGTAAGGTCGGAGTGAGATGAGAATGGGTGTTGGCATCAGGAGAGTGTAATTGTGGTGCTTCCCCCCCCCCCAGTCTTCCTGTTTTCTCCTTTCCACCTCCACTTATTACTTGACTGACACTGTCCATTTAGTGACCGTTTCAAGTTACAACAAGTGACTTATGGTTGTTTGGCACATATGCACCCATTGCAATTACCCAATCAAAATAAGAGCTAGGATGGCAAAGCGGTTAGGGGTTTGACTCCCAGGGACAACCCCATCTGTCCATCCATCACCCGGGGGGGGGGGGATTACTGACCCTCTCAGAGAGGGTCCGCAACTTGGGCGTCCTCCTCGATCCACAGCTCACATTAGAGAAACATCTTTCACTGTGGCGAGGGAGACGTTTGCCCAGGTTCGCCTGGTGCACCAGTTGCAGCCCTATCTGGACCGGGAGTCACTGCTCACAGTCACTCATGCCCTCATCACCTCGAGGCTCGACTACTGTAATGCTCTCTACATGGGGCTACCTTTGAAAAGTGTTCGGAAACTTCAGATCGTGCAGAATGCAGCTGCGAGAGCAATCATGGGCTTCCCAAAGTATGCCCATGTTACACCAACACTCCGCAGTCTGCATTGGTTGCCGATCAGTTTCCGGTCACAATTCAAAGTGTTGGTTATGACCTATAAAGTCCTTCATGGCATCGGACCAGATTATCTCCGGTACCGCCTTCTGCCGCACGAATCCCAATGACCGGTTAGGTCCCACAGAGTGGGCCTTCTCCGGGTCCCGTCGACTAAACAATGTCGTTTGGTGGGACCCAGGGGAAGAGCCTTCTCTGTGGCAGCCCCGACCCCTCTGGAACCAGCTCCCCCCAGAGATCAAAATTCCCCCCCCTCCTCCTTAAAACCCACCTCTGTCGTCAGGCATGAGGGGAGTGCAGCACTGCAGGCTACTTCAGCTAACTGCTAGCTGTAGTTCAGCAGTTCAAATCTCACCACTGGCTCAAGGTTGACTCAGCCTTCCATCCTTCCGTGGTGGGTAAAATGCATACCCAGACTGTTGAGGACAATAAATCTCTAAATGCCACTGCTATTGCTAAGCCTTCATTATTTAGTTATTCAATATTTCAAGTACATTATTCTTACCGTATCCTGCATGTCATACATTTCAATACAAATAAAATATTTTTAATCATATTTGCTACGTTTAGCAAACATACACACATTCCTGTTGAAATGTAATCTTTCACTATTTACTTAATCCATCCCTCTTGTTATTACTTCTCCTTATTATATAAAAATGTGCATTTTATTAGTCTTTTCTCTGGTTTCCATCCCTATTCTAACTTCGATTATGCCACTGCTCTTATTTAAACACATTCCCTTTCTAATCATCCTCTCTTACCCACCTCCTTGGTATTCCTGGAAAGCTACTCTTTGAAAGGCTAACTGTTTTTAACCCTTTCGGTCCACACAAGGTTGGTCAGGTGCTGCCACCTGCTGAAATAGCCCTCAAAAAGAGAGAGAGAGAGACTGTAGACCAAAGGTGTCAAATTCATGATGACATGTTGTCTTCATGTCAACGTATTGCAACATCCCTCTTTGAGGACTCGGGGCGCTCACAACATATATAAAGAGGCAATAGTAAAATCAATCCAATTAATACATAAAAACAATCCATAAAAGTCTACTTTAAAAACTTCCATTACCATTCATTCAACAATTGTACTAAAACATTCGTTGGTCAGGGGGGAAGATCTAAGAAACCCCAGGCCTGGCGACAAAGATGAGTTTTTAAGGTCTTTCGGAAGGCAAGGAAGGTGGGGGCAGTGCGAATCTCCGGGGGAGCTAATTCCAGAGGGCCGGGGCCCCCACAGAGAAGGCTCTTACCCTGGATCCGGCCAGGCGACATTGTTTGGTCGACAGGACCCCGAGAAAACCCACTCTGTGGGACCTCACCGGTCGCTGGGATTCGTGCGACAGAAGGCGGTCTTGGATATAGTCTGGTCCGATGCCACATAGAAACATAGAAACATCGGCAGAAAAAGACCTCATGATCCATCTAGTCTGCCCTTATACTATTTTCTGTATTTTATCTTAGGATGGATCTATGTTTATCCCAGGCATGTTTAAATTCCGTTACTGTGGATTTATCAACCACATCTGCTGGAAGTTTGTTCCAAGGATGATCTACTATTTCAGTAAAATAATATTTTCTCATTCTCATAAAATAATACTTTCTCAGGTTTTACCAGTGAAACCTGAAGAATACAGGTGGCCTTTGACTTATAACAATTCATTTACTGACCGTTTAAAGCAGGGGGACCCCAAACTGTGCAACTTTAAGACTTGTGGACTTTCAACTCCCAGTATATACCGTATTTTTGGAATATAAGATGCACCTTTTTCCTCCCTAAAAGAGGCTGATAATTTGGGTGCGTCTTCTACTCCGAATGTAGCTTTTTTTTCCAGCCCTAACTAGCTGCTAATGATCTAAAGATCTAAAGATTAACTCAGCCTGGAGAATTCTGGGAGTTGAAGTCCACAAGTCTTAAAGTTGCCAATGTTGAAGACCTCCGGTTTAGAGCTACATCACTGGAAAAAAATAAGTGATTGATGTTCATTTTTCACACTTATGGCCATTGCAGGGCAATGGGATCAAAAGTCAGAACCTTGGCAACCGACTCATATTTATGACGGTTGCAGTGTCCTGAGATCCCGTGATCATCTTTTGTGACCCTTCTGACAAAGGTTCCGTTGCATCCATTAAGTTGAAGACTACTTGTAGGGGTAGTGATTTCTGACAGTCTCAAAATGGGTGAACAGTGCAGTCAGGCGGTAGGGAAAGCAAGTAGGATGCTTGGCTGCATAGCTAGAGGTATAACAAGCAGGAAGAGGGAGATTATGATCCCGCTATATAGAGTGCTGGTGAGACCACATTTGGAATACTGTGTTCAGTTCTGGAGACCTCACCTACAAAAAGATATTGACAAAATTGAACGGGTCCAAAGACGGGCTACAAGAATGGTGGAAGGTCTTAAGCATAAAACGTATCAGGAAAGACTTCATGAACTCAATCTGTATAGTCTGGAGGACAGAAGGGAAAGGGGGGACATGATCGAAACATTTAAATATATTAAAGGGTTAAATAAGGTCCAGGAGGGAAGTGTTTTTAATAGGAAAGTGAACACAAGAACAAGGGGACACAATCTGAAGTTAGTTGGGGGAAAGATCAAAAGCAACATGAGAAAATATTATTTTTACTGAAAGAGTAGTAGGTCCTTGGAACAAACTTCCAGCAGACGTGGTAGATAATCCACAGTAACTGAATTTAAACATGCCTGGGATAAACACATATCCATCCTAAGATAAAATACAGAAAATAGTATAAGGGCAGACTAGATGGACCAGGAGGTCTTTTTCTGCCGTCAGACTTCTATGTTTCTATGTTACATCAGCTCTCCCCAGGTGGACATTCACTTTCATCCGACATTAAATCGAGACCACTCAATGGTCTTAAGGTGAATCACATGATCGGCTAGGAAATCACATGATCGGCTAGGGAATTCTGGGAATTGAAGTCCATATGTCTTAAAAGTAGCCAAAGTTGGGAAACCCTGCTCAATGGAATATGGGCACCAGGCTAGGGGCATTCTCATGAATGATTTCTCACAATTAGGGACCTTCATCAGATGCCCATCTCTTTTCAGGTTCCTGAGTGCACTGGCGGTGCTG
Organism: Erythrolamprus reginae; assembly: GCF_031021105.1. NCBI lineage: Eukaryota > Metazoa > Chordata > Lepidosauria > Squamata > Dipsadidae > Erythrolamprus > Erythrolamprus reginae. The sequence continues at coordinate 44,132,055 of NC_091958.1, forward strand.
GCGGAGCGGCCCGAATTGGTGGAGAGGGTTATGATCACAAGGACCATGTGCCCCGAGGGGGCTTACCAAGTCCGGCTATGCAAAGATGGCACCTGGACCACCGTGCTGGTGGATGACATGCTGCCCTGTGATGAGTGTGGCTATCTCCTCTTCTCCCAGGTGGGTGCCACGAATTGGGGGAAAGCGACTGTATTGAGCATCAACTGTATCAACTTGTGCAGCAGTTGCCAAAAAACCCAACACAGTTCTAGGCTGCATTAACAGAGGGACAGAATCAAGATCACGTGAAGTGTTAATACCACTTTATAAGGCCTTGGTAAGGTCACACTTGAAATATACAACATTCAGTTTTGGTTGCCACAATGCATAAAAGATGTTGAGACTCTGGAAAGAGTGCAGAGAAGAGCAACAAAGATGATTAGGGGACTGGAGGCTAAAACATATGAAAAACGGTTGCAGGAACTGGGCATGGCTAGTTTAGTGAAAAGAAGGACCAGGGGAGACATGATAGCAGTGTTCCAATATCTCAGAGGTTGCCACAAAGAAGAGGGAGTCAGGCTATTCTCCAAAGCACCTAAAAGTAGAACAAGAAGCAATGGGTAGAAACTAAACAAGGAGAGAAGCAACTTAGAACTAAGGAGAAATTTCCCGACAGTTAGAACAATTAATCAGTGGAACGACTTGCCTCCAGAAGTTGTGAATGCTCCGACACTGGAAGTTTTTAAGAAGATGTCGGACAACCATTTATCTGAAGTAGTGTAGGGTTTCCAGCTTAGGCAGTATTGTCCATCATTTGACGGATGGTGACCCCCTAGCTAAGTGCAATTATAGCTCTGGGATAAAAACTGTTCAGAAAACGTGAGGTTCGAGTTTTAATAGTTCTGTATCTTCTGCCAGAAGGCAGCAGTCCAAAAAGATTGTAAGCAGGATGAGAAGAGACTCTGAGAATGTTGTGCACCTTCCTAGAACAGCGAGATGTGAAGATGTCATCCAGGGCAAGTAACTGGAGCCCAATGATATTCTGGGCAGTTCTAATGATTCTCTGTAAAGTGTTTGTTATCCGGTACGGAGCTGTAGGTTGCCATGTTAGGACGCTCTCAATGGTGCTGCGATAGTAGGACAACAATAGATACTGAGATAGATTTATCTTCCCGAGCATTCTTGGAAGATACAGCCTCTTTTGTGCCTTCTTCACAAGGATGTTAACATTCATAGTCCATGAGATTTATTCATTCATTCGATTTTTATGCCGCCTTCTCCTTAGACTCAGGGCGGCTTACAACACTTTTGAACAGAGCCAGCCTATTGCCCCCACAATCCGTGTCCTCATTTTACCCACCTCGGAAGGATGGAAGGCTGAGGTCAACTTTGAGCCGGTGGTGAGATTTGAACTGCTGACCTCCAGATCTACAGTCAGCTTCAGTGGCTTGCAGTACAGCACTCTATCTGCTGCGCCACCCTGGCTCTATGATGTCCTCTCTGATATGAATACCCAGACATTTTAAACTACCAACCCTCTCAACCTCCTCGCCGTTTATGTACAGTGGTAACTGTACATCTTTCTTCTTGTTGAAGTCAATTATGTGCATCTTGTCTTCCTTCCCCAGGCTCAGAGGAAACAGCTATGGGTGGCTCTGATTGAGAAGGCCTTGGCCAAACTCCACGGCTCATACTTTGCCCTCCAAGCAGGGCGCGCCATTGAAGGCCTGGCTACGCTGACCGGCGCTCCCTGCCAGAGCTTGATGCTGCAGGTCAGCTCCACTAACCCTCGCGAGGAGGCCATTGACACTGACCTCATCTGGGCCAAAATGCTGAGTTCTAAGGAGGCTGGGTAAGACAAGGCAGAAGGGAGGGGCTTCCCTTTTAAGGTTGGAGGAGGACAAAGTTCGTATCACAAGGAGCCCGAGAGAATCTGGTCCCTTAGCCTAGTCCCCTTCGTGTCCCGATTTGAAGTACAGGTGGTCCTCGATTTACAACTCCACAGTTTTGAGCCAGAAATGTCTTCTGGCAAAGCAAGACAGCGGTTATGTCAAACTGCTGCAGAAGTTGGTGATAAATTAACGGCTTGCCACACTGTCTGTAGAAGACCTGATGTTTGTGGGAACCTGGGAGGGGTGAATGCCAGGAGGGAAGAGATGCAGCCATCAAAGCATTCTTTTGAGTAGTTCAAGGACATCCTATGCCCACCCACCTGGGCGGAAGTGGGAAGAGGGCTGGCCACGCTGGCACGATTTGAATGGACAACGTGATAAGTTTGTGGGTGGGGGACAAGGGATGTGAACTTTCAACTGAGTAAGAAACTCAGATCCAGGTTTCCTAATACAGTAGTACCTCTAGATACAAGCTGCTCCACATGCAAGTATTCCAAGTTATGAGCTGCGACGTGAGCGGAATTTCTGTTCGACACCCGAGCTCAAATTCGGAATATGAGCCGAGCTTCCACTAGGTGGCGCAAGAATCTACTTGCTTCCAGTTATCTCGGTGTGAAAAACAAAGCCTAAAGTCATTCGTTCGAGATACGAGTTGATCGACTTACGAGCTCGGGTCTGGAACGAATTAAACTCGTATGTCGAGGTACCACTGTATAGGTGCCAGGATGGCTCCGGAAATAAATTGGAACTTTGAGGAATACTTTGACCCAGATTCTGATTCAGTTCAGATGTTACCTGGAACCTTGACCTATTTCACCTGGATCGCCCGCAAACATCAGGTCTTCTATCGACAGGGTAGCAAGCCGTTAATTTATCACCAACTTCTGCAGCGGCTTGACAGGTTAAGTGACATTTCGTGCCCTACTTTTACGATCTTTCCTTGCCGCCTTTGTTAAGCAAATCACTGCCGTTGTTAAGTTAAGGAAGCCGGTTCTGAAGTGAATCTGGCTTCCCCCATTGCTTGTCGGAAGGTCTCAAAAGAGGATCAGTTGACCCCGAGCCACTGCAACCGTCAAAAGTACATGCCAGTTTCCCAGCAGTCATATTTGGATCGCGGGACTCTGGAAATGCCACAACGATCATAAGTGTGGGGAAAATGGCCGTAAGTTACTTTTTTCTCCGCAAGGTTGTGGTAACTTTGAACGGGTCACTAAATGAGCTGTGGTAAGTCAAGGACTACCTGTAGTTCACCACCCGGATCAGGGAGTGCAAGATGGACTCTCCCCCTCAGGTGTCCCCTCAATTCCGCTAGGCCAGAAGTTTTCAAACTTGGCCGCTTGAAGACTTGTGGACTTCAACTCCCAGAATCCTCCAGCCAGCATAGGAATTCTGGGAATTGAAGTCCACAAGTCTTCAAGCGGCTCAGTTTGAAGACTTCTGCACTAGGCCCTTCTGTCAGCAATTCAGTGATGGGCTACTGCTTACACAATCTGGTGCTCCATCCCAGTAGGAAATTCCAGGATAACATATTCTCCAAAAATAGCAGCTCTTCTCCTATCCCCATTACAAATGGGGCAGTCCACTGTGGTTTAGTCTGAAGAAAAAGTCACAATAATTTGTCGCCTTCAAGGGTCAGGGAAACAGGACATGCCTCCATGATCCTGGTCAGTTTTTATGTCTAGTAAACCATGAAGAAATTGAATATATATATATGTCACATGGTTGGGTTTTTTTTGCTGAATTTGAAAATTAAGGGAGACTAGGATAGATCTATTTTGGCCTTATTTTGGCCTCATCAGCTAGCCATACCCACTGGGACGTGAACCTACAACCTTTGCCTTGTAAGGCAGAGAATTATCCTCTAGGCTACAGTATCCAATCCCTTCAGCTCTGCACCAGGGAAGGGTTACATATTTTTGTGTCGAATCACCTATATATATTAGGTATTAATATAGTAATATAATATATTAATAATATATATTAAGTTAGGTATTCATTCTCTACATTTCCCAGATATCTATCTATCTATCTATCTATCTATCTATCTATCTATCTATCTATCTATCTATCTATCTATCTATCATCTATCTATTTATCTATCTATCATCTATCTATTTATCTATCTATCATCTATCTATCTATCATCTATCTATCATCTATCTATCTATCATCTATCTATCTATCATCTATCTATCTATCTATCTATCATCTATCTATCATCTATCTATCATCTATCTATCTATCATCTATCTATCTATCATCTATCTATCTATCATCTATCTATCTATCATCTATCTATCTATTTATCTATCTAACTATCTATCTATCTATCTATCTATCTATCTATCTATCTATCTATCTATCTATCTATCAAATTTAGAGAATGAATACTTCCAGGTGTGTGGAGAGTCTCTGTTTATTTTGTGTATCTATTTATTTTATTCAACTTCTATGCCGCCCAATCTCGAAGGACTCAGGCCATGGTTGTCCCAACGGTCTTTTTTTTTCAAAAAGGCAACTGGACTTTCTTTGTTTTTCCTTGAAGGCGTTTCACTTCTTTCTCAAGAAGCTTCTTCCGTTTTGACTGAAGAAGCTTCGTTGGAGGAGAAGCGAAACTAAAGAAGCCTTTTGAATGAGAAGTGAAATCTCTTCAAGCAAAAAAACTCAAAAACAATAGTCCAGTTGACTTTTAAGAAATTACCTTTGGGGCACCAAACTTTCAAATAAGACTGACACACCCGGTCCTGGTACCTTCCGGGTGGACTTTAATTCCCAGAATTCTTAGCGGGGCCCAAGATGGCTGTGGAACTGCGTAATTTGAAGCCCACTCATCTGTGGAGATTGCCAACGGTTGGCAAACAGTGGCCTAGATCTTTGTGCTTTGTCCCTTTTCTCTTCTCTCACACCTTCCCCGCCTTTTATTCCCGTTTCTGTTACTCTTCAGCTTCCTCATGGGAGCGTCGTGTGGAGGAGGCAACATGAAGGTGGATGATGCGGCCTACGAAAGCATGGGTCTTCGCCCACGACACGCGTATTCCATATTGGATGTACGAGACGTGCAAGGATGCAGGTAAACATGGCGACACGAACAATCTTAAAAAAAAAATCTTTATTAATTTTCTACACATAAAAACAACCAAAACAAGCAAAACACACATAGGGGACAAGGGAATAAGGGGTGGGAAAAGACAAACAAGTATGTTTAACGTATAAACAGTGTTCCCTCGATTTTCGCGGGGGATGCGTTCCGAGACCGCCCGCAAAAGTCGAATTTCCGCGAAGTAGAACCGGGGTGGCGCAGCAGGTAGAGTGCTGTACTGCAGGCCACTGAAGCTGACTATAGATCTGAAGGTCAGCGGTTCAAATCTCATCACCGGCTCAAGATTGACTCAGCCTTCCATCCTTCCGAGGTGGGTAAAATGAGGACCCGGATTGTGGGGGCAATAGGCTGGCTCTGTTTAAAAAGTGCTATTGCTAACATGTTGTAAGCCGCCCTGAGTCTAAGGAGAAGGGTGGCATAAAAATAGGATGAATGAATGAATAAATAAATAAATAAATAAATAAATAAATGTGGAAGTAAATACACCATTTTTGGCTATGGACAGTATCACAAGCCTTCCCTTAACACTTTAAACCCCTAAATTACCATTTCCCATTCCCTTAACAACCATTTACTCACCATTATTACTGGTACTCACCATTGAATGAGACACTTAGTGATCCTGATATTTATAAACATAGTTATTTATTAACAATAATTATTATTTTTGTTATTTATTTGCAAAAATTATTAGTTTGGCGATGATGTATGACGTCATTGGGTGGGAAAAACCGTGGTATAGAAAAAAAACCTGCGAAGTATTTTTTAAGATTTTTTTTAAAACCGTGGTACAGGCTATTTGCGAAGTTCGAACCCGCGAAAATCGAGGGAACACTGTACTATTAAATTTTAATAGTGAATAAAAACAAAAACAAACCTAAATCGTCAACCATGTCATTGACTATCGTTGTCGAGCGACCTTAAGTTATGTCTAGGGTATGGAATTGTATACTTATTTCCTTGAATTGTAAATGTTGTATTTGTAATCGTCTTAGGTATTTCTGGAGGGGCACAAGCTCTTTTTTTTCTTGGGGGAGGTTGAGTTCTATCGATTCATGGTGTAGTATTTCTATATTGTCGTTGCGACACTAACAATCTACTCAACTACCGAACATAACAACCTACTCAAGGCTGACTTTGCCTTCCATCCTTCCAAGTAGGCAAGGGTTCCTTGTGTCTGGCACTACCAGTGCATTCTTGGAGACCGGCGCGGGCGCATCCTGTGGGCAAGTGCACATGTGTCAGCACAAGATTTGCCTTCTGTGCTTGCGTCAAGCAAAATCTCGTAGAAGGACGCCGACGTGCACGAGATTTCGCCAATATTCACCGATATCTTTGCATGCACGTAAGCAAAGAAACCACAGAAAATCGGCGAAATCTCACGTGCGCGAGCATCCTCACGCGAGATTTCACCTCTGGCGCATGCGCAGAAGCTGAATCTTGTGTGGGTGCATGCGTGTACACGTCGGGGAGGCGAATCTTTGTACCAGCGATGGGTTGCTAACCAGTTTGGATTGGTTTGCACAAGCTGGTGGCAGAAATTTGGCCCTGTTCGCCGTTCCATTAGTGAAGGCCGCCAAATCGGTTTTCCGATTGCCGCTGCTTAAAAACAGCTGGCAAAAAACCCTCTATGCATGCGCAGAGGATCAGTACCTGTATATAATTCACACATGTGAAGTGCGCACTTCCGAACCAGTAGGGAAGGTAAGAGAAACCTACCCCTGCTTTGTACCTTTGTAAACATAGGAGAAGAGCAGGCACAGCAGTGGGGGTGGAATTAAGTGCATCACCAGCCTAGAATCGTTATGTTGCCACAAATGTCCACCACCTTCAATACAATTGACGTTTATCTGGTGCCAATTTAGTATTGAACATTATTTAACTAGATTCTTGGGTATAGATTTGAAGCAATAAAACTTTCTGAATTGCAACTTAATGGATGCTCCTGATCCTTTGCTCCTAACCATAATCTCGTCAACCGAAGATCAGTACTACTTCAGAGAGGGGCGGCATACAAATCTAATAAATTATTATTATTATTACATTGGTGCCAGATAATGGTGCAATGGAATTCAAGAAGGGTTGGATTTGGACCGTTCGTGGAAACGTAACGATTGTCGGCTGATGACACATTTAAGTCTGCCCTCCCCAGGTCTCTCTCCTCTCCTCCTACAATAAAGAGCTTATGCCTTACTCTTAGCTCAGAGTAAGAGCTGAGTAACCCACCTTTCTCTCTCTTTCCCCCCCTCTCTTCCTAAATCCCATCCAGGCTGCTGCGACTTCGTAATCCCTGGGGCCGCTTCTCTTGGAATGGCAGCTGGTCTGACGAATGGTCCCACTGGCCTTCCCATTTGCGTCACGAGCTGATGCCCCACGGGAGCAGCGACGGGGTCTTTTGGATGGAATACAGCGACTTCATCAGGTATCTCCCAGGGGGAACCAGCTGCGTCCCAGAGGCTCTTGGGTTGCTTGGGTTCAGCTGTGGGGTAGTCAGTTTGCAGGTCTTAAGATCAGAAGGTAGAAATGCCTCCTGGGTCTGTCTGGCTATCTAGTCTCTCTCTCTCTCTTCATCTCGCTCTCTCTTCTATCTACCTACCTACATTATCCATCCATCCATCCACCCACCTCTCTCTCTCTCTCTCTCTATCTATCTATCTATCTGCCTATCTACCTATCTACCTACCTACCTACCCCCTCTCACTATCTATCTATCTATCTATCTATCTATCTATCTATCTATCTATCTATCTATCTATCTATCTATCTGCCTTTCTACCTACCTACCCCCTCTATCTATCTATACGTACCTACCTACCTCTCTCTCTCTCTCTCTCTCTTTCTCCCTGTCTCTCTCCATCTACCTATCCATCCATCTCTGCCTACCTGCCTGCCTCTACCTACCTATCTATCTCCGTCCATCCATCCTTCCATCCTTCCATCCCTCCATCCATCTATCTACCTATCTATCTGCCTATCTACCTATCTACCTACCTACCCCCTCACTATCTATCTGCCTTTCTACCTACCTACCCCCTCTATCCGTACTTACCTATCTCTCTCTCTTTCTTCCTCTCTCTCTCCATCTACCTATCTATCTATCCATCCATCTATCTATCTCTGCCTGCCTGCCTGCCTCTACCTACCTACCTATCTCCGTCCATCCGCCCATCCTTCCATCCATCCATCCACCCACCCACCTCACGACCTCCATCCTGTGATGTGGGTTGGGCTGAGAGAGAAAGAGCGACTGGTCCAAGGTTAAGAGAGGTTGCTTTCTCTTGCTAGGTATTTTGACTCCGTGGACATCTGCAAGCTTCATTCCGACTGGCACGAAGTGCGTGTGCAGGCGACTTTTCCCAACAAGGCCAGTGGGCCCATAACGGTCACGTCCCTGACTGTGCTGGAGCGAGCCACTTTGGAGTTTGCCCTTTTCCAGGAAGGCAGCAGGTGAGGCAGAAGATCAGGCCCATTGGGTGATGCACCGAGGTTCTAGCACAGAGGTCCAATTCTCTTGTTGTTGTTGTTGTTGTTGTTGTTATCATCATCATTGTTATTATTTACTGACCGCTCACATTCTGGACACAAACTGTTTCAACTCCTACCCTCAAAGTGTCACTACAGAGCACTGCACACCAAGACAACTAGACACAAGAACAGTTTTTTTCTGAACGCCATCACTCTATTAAACAAATAATTCCCTCAACACTGTCAGACTTTCTACTAAATCTGCACTTCTATTCTACTAGTTTTTCTCATCATTCCTATCATCCATTTCCTCCCATGTTGACTGTATGACTGTAACTTGTTGCTTATATCCTAAGATTTTTATTAATATTGCTTCTTCATTGCTTATTTGACCCCTATGACAATCATTAAGTGTTGTACCACATGATTCTTGATAAATGTATATTTTATTTTATGTACGCTGAGAGCATATGCACCAAGACAAATTCCTTGTGTGTCCAATCACACTTGACCAATAAAATCCTATTCTATTCTATTATTAAATGGACAAGAAGCGCCTGGCCTCTGAGCTGTAGCCCCTTCCCTCTTTCCCTTTCTCAGACGCTCGGACACCGTGGACAGCCATCTCCTTGACCTCTGCATCATGGTGTTTCGGGCCACCTTCATCAATGGGAGTAAGCTGAGCCTGGGACGCCTGATGGCCCACAGCAAGCGAGCGGTCAAGAAATTTGTCAACTGTGACATCATGCTGGAGCCGGGCGAGTATGCCGTGGTGTGCTGTGCCTTCAACCACTGGACGGCCCCAGTGTCGGGGACCTCAGTCCCAGGTAGGTGAGAGCAACGAGTTGGTTGCTGGAAGGTGGGACTGAGAGGGAAGATAAAGATGCCAGCGTTTGAAGCAAAGCCCTCTTAAGGAGTCACGGTGGCGCAGTGGTTAAAGAGCGGTACTGCAGGCTGCTTCTGCTGACTGCCGGCTGACTGCAATTTGGCAGTTTGAGTCTCGCCAGGTTCAGGGTTGACTCAGTTTTCCGTCCTTCCAAGGTGGGTAAAATGAGGACCCCGATCGTTGGGGGCAACAGGCTGACTCTGTAAAGCGCTTAGAAAGGGCTGTCAAAGCACTGTGAAGTGGTATATATGTCTAAGTGCTATTGCCCTTCCTTTCCTCTTCCTTCCTTCCTTCCTTCCTTCCTTCCTTCCATCCATCCATGATGTGCAGTGGTTAGAATACAATATTGCAGGCTAACTCTGCCAATTGCCAGCAGTTTGATGGTGACTGGTTCAAGGTTGACTCAGCAACCCAAGGTTTGTAAAATGAGGACCCAGATTGCTGGGGGGCAAGAGGCTGACTCTGTAAACCGCTTAGAGAAGGCTGAAAAGCACTGTGAAGCAGTATACAAGTCTTAAGTGCTATTGCCCTCCCTTCCTCCCTTCTCTCTCTCTGTCTCTCCTTCCTTCCTTCCTTCCCTCCCTCCCTCCCTCCCTTCCTTCTGGTTCCCGGCGCACACAAGCATGCCGGCCAGTTGATCTTTGCATGCGCCACAGCCCTTGAACACCAAAGACCAACTGGCTGGCGCACCATCTGGTCTTCGGGTTCGCGGGGCTCTGGCACATGTGAAGATTAGTGCCGGAATCCAGAAGAGCAGCTGGCGATTGTACACGTGCTCACAGAGAGGGCTCTGCATGCCATAGGTTAACCATCACAGAAATAATCAATTGAATAATTCGGTGTTATTCATTCATTCATTCATTCACTCACTCACTCACTCACTCACTCACTCATTAGAAACATAGAAACATAGAAGACTGACGGCAGAAAAAGACCTCATGGTACATCTAGTCAGCCCTTATACTATTTCCTGTATTTTATCTTACAATGGATATATGTTTATCCCAGGCATGTTTAAATTCAGTTACTGTGGATTTACCAACCATGTCTGCTGGAAGTTTGTTCCAAGGATCTACTACTCCTTCAGTAAAATAATATTTTCTCATGTTGCCTTTGATCTTTCCCCCAACTTCATTCATTCATTCATTCATTCATTCATTCATTCATTCATTCATTCATTCATTCATTCAATCTTTATGCCGCCTTTCTCCATAGACTCAGGGCGGCTTACAACATGTTAGCAATAGCTCTTTTTAACAGAGCCAGCATATTTCCACCACAATCTGGGTCCTCATTTTACCCACCTCGAAAGGATGGAAGGCTGAGTCAACCTTGAGCCAGTGATGAAATTTGAACCACTGACCTACAGATCTACAGTCAGCTTCTGTGGCCTGCAGTACAGCACTCTACCTGCTGCACCACCCCGGCTTTTATCTGTGTCTTATGTTTTCCTGAGAAAAATTAGCCAAAGTTCCTAAGTGCTGAGGAGACAGGAATGATTTTTGCATCCTCTTAAGCTCACTGTAGGGATGCCGGGCAGGATGGTCTGCTTAAAAATGGGTTTTTTAAACTATTTTAAACTATTTTAAATTTTAAATTGTATTTTATTAGATTTGTTATGAATTGTTTTATTGTGTTGTGAGCCGCCCCGAGTCCACGGAAAGGGGCGGCATACAAATTTAATAAATAATAATAATAATAATAATAATAATAATAATAATAATAATAATGATGATGATGATGATGATGATGATGGTGTAAAGCAGTGTTTCCCAACCTTGGCAACTTGAAGATATCTGGACTTCAACTTCCAGAATTCCCCAGCCAGCATTTGCTGGCTGGGGAATTCTGGGAGTTGAAGTCCAGATATCTTCAAGTTGCCAAGGTTGGGAAACACTGGTGTAAAGCTTTGGGCGCCATCTCCTGCAACTGAATCCAGCCACATCTCTGGATCTCTCCATCTCTTTTAGGCTCCAGCCCTACATCGAGCAGCGAATGCCCGCCCGCCGAAGTTTCCAGCTACATCTTGGCCATCTATGGTTCCCGCCTGGTGATGGTAGAACAGATTGAGGCCCAGTCGACCACGTTGGCCGACGCCATCATTCTCCTCACGGAGAACAAGGGCGAGCGCCACGAGGTGGGTGTCCGTAGCCATCGCCCTCTTGAAGATGAACTCAATCTGTCTAGTCTGGAGGACAGAAGGGAAAGGGGGGACATGATCGAAACATTTAAATATGTTCAAGGGTTAAATAAGGTTCAGGAGGGAAGTGTTTTTAATAGGAAAGTGAACCCAAGAACAAGGGGCCACAATCTGAGGTTAGTTGGGGGAAAGATCAGAAGCAATGTGAGAAAATATTACTTGACTGAAAGAGTAGTAGGTGCTTGGAACAAACTTCCAGCAGACATGGTTGATAAATCCACAGGAACTGAATTGAAACATGCCTGGGATAAACATAGATCCATCCTAGGATAAAATACAGGAAATAGTATAAGGGCAAACTAGATGGACCATGAGGTCCTTTTCTTCCGTCAGTCTTCTATGTTTCTATGAAGAGGCCAGAGTTTTGGATTTGAGTTTGGCAGTTCTGATTATTGACAGTAAAGTGATTAGAAAATATTTTTTTAAAAGAAGAACTCAGTTCTCTTCAGGATCATTTGGGTATACAGTGTTCTCTCGATTTTCGTGGGTTCGAACTTTGCGAATAGCCTATACCATGGTTTTTCAAAAAATATTAATTAAAAAATACTTTGCGTTTTTTTCCTATACCACGGTTTTTCCCGCCCGATGTCATCACCAAATAATTTTTGCAAATAAATACCAAAAAAAATAGTTATTGTTAATAAATAATTATGTTTATAAATATCAGGATCACTAAGTGTCTTATTCAATGGTGAGTACCAGTAATAATGGTGAGTAAATGGTTGTTAAGGGAATGGGAAATGGTAATTTAAAGTGTTAAGGGAAGGCTTGTGATACTGTCCATAGCCAAAAATGGTGTATTTACTTCTGCATCTCTACTTCGCGGAAATTCGACTTTTGCGGGTGGTCTCGGAACGCATCCCCCGCGAAAATCGAGGGAACACTGTATATATATTTTTCTCCACCATAAGGTAAAACAATATACTGTATAGTTATAAACACAACAACAATGCTTAAAATCAATCATATATAAACTTTTCTTATTACTCACTCAAAGGAAGCTCATCTCTCTTCATCTAAAAAATTATATTAATTTTATACAACATTGTCAATTCTTATAAGTCTAAATAAAAATTCTTCTTCTCCGTCTTACATTACATCAATTCAAACATTAATAAAATCTCTTATTTAAATTTTAATATTGTATCATATAGCTAATAAAAAAATTCTCTATATATATATTTAATAAAAGAAACTATTCATAATATATCACATACTTCATAAAATAAAGTTCTATATGTTTAAAGTCTAAACAACGAGTAAATCTCATTGTTCTCTTCAGGATCATTGAGTAGTGTTCTACTCTGACCTACGCAAATCGGAACAAAGGGAGAATCCACGCGCTGATATTTCAAATAACACTCTTATATAGAAAGCAAAATTTATACAAGCAAATTCAGGTTTTTCAGTTCATCAGGCAGCTTTCCATGATAAATTGGCTAAGAGATAAAAGTCCGACCAGCCGCCAAGAGTCAAAGCTTCAAATCCCAGAATTCCCCAAGCAACTTGTTGGTTTAGAGAGAGATGTCCAACTTTGGCAATTTTTAAGACTGGTGGACTTCATTTCCCAGAATTTCCCAGCTGTGCTAAAAGAAAGCTGTGCTGGCTGGGGAATTCTGGGAGTTGGAGTCCACAAGTCTTTTTTTTTTTTAGAAAAAATTTATTGAGTATATACATATTAAAAACAAAAAGAACAGAACATTGTATTTTTCAGCTTGTAAATACAGTTGTAATATGTCTGTTGTAGGATAATGCAACACATATCCCTCCCTTCCCCCCCAAACTGTATCTTCGACAGTTTATATTTTGCAATTCTACGGTCTATAGCGTCAGCATAATTGTTAGTGTAACATTGGTTAATAGTCATAATAATAATAAATATCTTACAATAAATAAATAAAGTGTTGCTTACAATCTTAATCATTTATATCCTTGTTTTTATTTCTAATTCCAGTTTTATCTATACTATGTCTAACTTTTTGTTTTCCACATTATGTACATCTAATGTTTTATAGGTGGCATATATCACCATCAAGATTAGCTCACATTTACCCCAAATTAAAACCAAATTGATGGAGATGCACAAATAACAACGGAGCTTTTTTTCACATGTGGTAGACTTGTCCAAAAAATTAAAAAACCTGGAATAAAACTAGAATGTGGATACATGAAATTACCAAAGTTAAATTGCAACTTAAACCAGAGGTCTTCCTTCTAGGCATAATAAACATGAAAATTAAAAAGGAACATTATTATTTAATACAACACTTAATCACTGCAGTCAGGATCACCATTCCACAAAATTGGAAGAAAGAATATGAGATATGATCAAAAAAATACTTGATTGTGCAGAATTTGATACATTAACACAAAAACTTAACAACAACAAGCAAACACGTGATACTGATATGTGGAAAGATTTTTATAGTTGGGTTGAAAACCGGAGTCCACAAGTCTTAAAGACCGCCAAGGTCGGACACTCTTGGCTTAGTGCAGTGGTCCCCAAACTACGGCCCGCTGGGGTCTTTTAACCGGCCCGCGGCAGCACATGAGATTTTACCAATCGATATAATAAGAGGGAGAAATAGAGAGGGAGAGAAAAATGAAGAGGAGAGATAGAAAGGGCAAGAGAGAAAGGGAGAAATAGAGAGAGGGGGAGAGAGAGAAAGTGTGAGAGATACAAAGAGGGAGAGTTAGAAAGAGAGTGGGTGAGAGAAAGAGAGAAGAGAGAGCGAAAGAAAGAGAAAGAGGGAGAGATAGAGAGGGAGAGGGAGAGAGAAAGGAAGAGGGAGAGATGGAAAGAGAGAGAGAGAGAAATGAGAAAATGATGGAGGGAAAGAACGAGGGAGAGGAAAATGAAACAAATGAGAGAAAAGGAAGAGGGAAGACAGAAGTGGAGAGGAAGGAGGGAAGGAAGGAAGGAGAAATGGAGTTTGTTGATTTAAGTTTAAATTTACTTGTAAATTACTTTATTATTTAATTATTAATTACTTATTACTACTTTATTTTAAATATTGTATTTGTTCCCATTTTGTTTTTTACTTTAAATAAGGTATGTGCAGTGTGCATAGGGATTTGTTCATAGGTTTTTTTTATAGTCCGGTCCTCCAGCAGTCTGAGGGACAGTGAACTGGCCCCCTGTGTAAAAGGTTTGGAGACCCCTGGCTTAGTGTGATGGGATGTGAACCCTTTCCCAACCTCCAGTCTTTTGAGTTACGATTCCATCAGAGAAACAGGCTGATGGTTTTTCTTTCTGGAACAGGGGCGTGAAGGGATGACCTGTTACTACCTGACCCACGGCTGGGCCGGTCTCATTGTCGTGGTGGAGAATCGGCACCCCAAGTCCTATCTCCACGTCCAGTGTGATTGCACAGATAGCTTCAACGTTGTGTCCACTCGGGGCAGCTTGAAGACACAGGACAGTGTGCCACCTTTGCACAGGTGAGAGCCCAGAAATGCAGGTATGGCTGGTCCGATGTGCGTTCGAATGCTAAAGGTGTAGAACTAAGGAGAAGTAAGATCCCTAATCAGCCTTTTATTTTATTTTTTATTTTATTTTATTTTATTTTTATTTTATTTTTTATTCTGTTTCCCCCCAAAATAAGGCATCCAGAGTACCTCCGGAACCGCCTGCTACCGCACGAATCCCAGTGGCCAATAAGGTCCCACAGAGTTGGCCTTCTCCAGGTCCCGTCGACTAAACAATGTCGTCTGGCGGGCCCCAGGGAAAGAGCCTTCTCTGTGGCGGCCCTGGCCCTCTGGAATCAACTCCCCTCGGAGATTAGAACTGCTCCCACCCTCCTTATCTTCCGTAAACTACTTAAGACCCACTTATACTGCCAGGCATGGGGGATTTGAGACACCTTTCCCCCAGGCTTATTATAATTTATGTTTGGTATGTATGTGCTGTTTGGTTTTTAATTATGATAGGGTTTTTAGGGTTTTTTTAATATATGAGATTTGTGCCAGTATAATATTGTTTTTATTGTTGTTGTGAGCCACCCCAAGTCTTTGGAAAGGGGCGGCATACAAATCTAATAAATAATAATAATTATTATTATTATTATTATTGTTGTTGTTATTATTATTATTATTATTATCCCCTGATAATAAGCCCAATTGGGCTTTTGAGTGCATGGCAATAAGGCCAAGCGTTTATTTCAGAGTTCAAAAAATATACATAAGACAGGATCTTATTTTAAGGGAAACAGGGTGGTATTTTATCATTTTATTTTATTATTATATTTATTGTACTGTATTATTTTAATTTATTTACTATTTTTAAATTTATTTATTTTTTAAAAAAAATGTATGTCAGCCTGCAAATCAAGTTTTATTACCTGATCTAGTCCCTGCAGTTTCCTTGGCAAGGTTTTTCAGAAATATTTCTGCTATTGCCTATTTCGTAGGGTTGAGAAGGAATGGCTGGCCCAAAGTTAGCCGACTTTGTGCTTAAGGCAGGACTAGAATTTATGGTCTCCCAGTTTTTAGCCTGCTATCTTATCCACTAGTCCAGCTGACCTTTCATTTATTATATATTATATAGTATACATTATGTATTCTATGTTCTATATTATATATTATATATTATATAGTATACATTATGTATTCTATGTTCTATATTATATATTATATATTATATAGTATACATTATGTATTCTATGTTCTATATTATATATTATACATTATGTATTCTATGTTCTATATTATATATTATATAGTATACATTATGTATTCTATGTTCTATATTATATATTATATAGTATACATTATGTATTCTATGTTCTATATTATATATTATATATTATATAGTATACATTATGTATTCTATGTTCTATATTATATATTATATATTATATAGTATACATTATGTATTCTATGTTCTATATTATATATTATATATTATATAGTATACATTATGTATTCTATGTTCTATATTATATATTATATAGTATACATTATGTATTCTATGTTCTATATTATATATTATATATGGTATATTGTATATATTATATATTGTTATTTTTAATAATAATAATAATAACAACAACAACACTGCACTGTTCCAAGCGAAGTATTTCAGAAGTAGCTTGCCATTGCTTGCGTCCAGGAGGGAAATCACTGTCCCTAAGTCAACCAGCTATCTCGAAAATCCTGACAGTGCAGTGGTAGGGAAAGCAAGTAGGATGCTTGGCTGCATAGCTAGAGGTATAACAAGCAGGAAGAGGGAGATTATGATCCCGCTATATAGAGCGCTGGTGAGACCACATTTGGAATAATACTGTGTTCAGTTCTAGAGACCTCACCTACAAAAAGATATTGACAAAATTGAACGGGTCCAAAGATGGGCTACAAGAATGGTGGAAGGTCATAAGCATAAAACGTATCAGGAAAGACTTCATGAACTCAATCTGTATAGTCTGGAGGACAGAAGGAAAAGTGGGGACATGATCGAAACATTTAAATATGTCAAAGGGTTAAATAAGGTCCAGGAGGGAAGTGTTTTTAATAGGAAAGTGAACCTGAGAACAAGGGGGCACAATCTGAAGTTAGTTGGGGGAAAGATCAAAAGCAACATGAGAAAATATTATTTTACTGAAAGAGTAGTAGATCCTTGGAACAAACTTCCAGCAGACGTGGTAGATAAATCCACAGTAACTGAATTTAAACATGCCTGGGATAAACATATATCCATCCTAAGATAAAATACAGGAAATAGTATAAGGTCAGACTAGATGGATCATGAGGTCTTTTTCTGCCATCAGTCTTCTATGTTTCTATGGTTAGAGTTCAGTATTGCTGGCAAACTCTACCCATTGTTAGGGGTTTGATCCTGATGGGGCTCAAGGTTGACTTCCATCCTTCTGAGGTCATTAAAATGAGGATCCAGATTCCTGGGGGCCATATGCTGGCCATACTGCAAAATCTCCATTGCTAGCCAGAGGTGGTATTTGCCTGTTCTCTGGACTACTCAAAATCTCCAGAACCTTTTGGAACCTGCTGGATTTCACCCCTAGCTTAATAGCTGTGATCTCATCTCATTTTAGCAACAGCAATATCATTTAGCCTTACATGCCGCTTCGTAGGGATTTTACAGCCCTCTCTAAGCAGTTTATAGAACCAGCCTATTGCCCCCAACAATCATTGTCCCCATCTTTCAGCTGTGGCGAGGGGGGCGTTTACCCAGGTTCGCCTGGTGCACCAGTTGCACCCCTATCTGGACCGGGACTCACTGCTCACAGTCACTCATGCCCTCATCACCTCGAAACTCGACTACTGTAACGCTCTCTACATGGGGCTACCTTTGAAAAGTGTTCAGAAACTTCAGATTGTGCAGAATGCAGCTTCGAGAGCAATCATGGGCTTTCCTAAATATGCCCATGTCACACCAACACTCCGCAGTCTGCATTGGTTGCCGATCAGTTTCTGGTCACAATTCAAAGTGTTGGTTATGACCTATAAAGCCCTTCATGGCATCGGACCAGAATATCTCCGAGACCGCCTTCTGCTGCATGAATCCCAGTGACCGATTAGGTCCCACAGAGTGGGCCTTCTCCGGGTCCCGTCAACTAAACAATGTTGGTTGGCGGGCCCCAGGGGAAGAGCCTTCTTTGTGGTGGCCCTGACTCTCTGGAACCAGCTCCCCCCAGAGATTAGAACTGCCCCTACCCTCCTTGCCTTTCGTAAACTCCTAAAAACCCACCTTTGTCATCAGGCATGGGGGAACTGAGATATCTCCCCCGGGCCTATACAATTTATGTATGGTATGTTTGTATGTATGTCTGCTTAATAATGGGGTTTTTTAAATATTTTAAATTGTAAATTATTAGATTTGTTATGAACTGTTTTATTCTGTTATGAGCCGCCCCGAGTCTATGGAGAGGGGTGGCATACAAATCTAATAAATAATAAAATAATAATAATAATAATCAGGGTCCTCATTTGACCCACCTCGGAAGGATGGAAGGCTGAGTCAACCTGGAGCCGGAGGTGAGAATTGAACTGATGAACTACAGCTAGCAGTTAGCTGAAGTAACCTGCAATGCTGCACTCTAACCACTGTGCAACCCCGGCTCTAATTTAGCAATTCCGCAAGAATGTTGGCGGAAACATTTTTTGGCAAGGATTTGAACGATTGGGGTGGGTTGCTTGGATCAATAACTTCTTTACATTCAAGAAACTCTCTCCCCTCCCTCTGCCATCCTTCTCCCCTCCCCCCTTCCCCTCTCCTCTATTTTGCTTCTCCCCCTTCAGGCAGGTCCTGGTGATTTTATCCCAACTGGAAGGCAACGCCGGATTCTCCATCACGCACCGCTTGGCGCACCGCAAGGCCACCCAGGCGTTCCTGAACGACTGGATGTCAACCAAGGGCACGCACAACCCCCTCCTGACCCCCGAGGTGGCGGGACTTCACGGGCCCCGGCCGCTATGACAAAGGGCCCCCCCTGCCCCCCTCTTCTGCTTCTGCCTTTTTCTAACCCCGCCTGTCTCGCGCATTGCCCCAGCCACCCGTGCAGAGCCCGCCAGGATTAAGGAGGACCGCCGAGTCGCGGGTTTCAAACTAAGCGCCTCTTCTCCTGTTCTCTGGGGTTAGGCTGGGAGCTGCTCAGGTTGCCCTCCCTCTCTGGAAAATAAACCCATCTCCCCCTTCGTCCCTCCCTCCCTCCCTCCCCCCCCCCTTTCCCACAGAAGATGCACTTTATCCAAAGCTGCGGTCAGGATAGGAAAGCAAGGATAAAAAAATTTTAGAGCTCAGGGGAAGGATGGATGCCCCTCGTGTGGTTCCAGCTAAACCGAACGGCCTGAGCGCTGCCAGCACGCTTGGCGCGGGGACGCGTCCGTCCTTCCCTCGGCCACCAGATATCCTACGGCGGCAACAATATACCTCTGGCGAACGTGTCTGTCTGTCTGCCTTCCCTCGCGGTTCATGGCCTCAGCGGCTGAGGAGGGGGCGGGTTAGAGAGGGTCCTTAGCTCCACTAAGGGAGAAGGAGGTGGGTTTCGTCTCCCTTCTCCCAACACCGGTTGCTCCGGGCCCGAGACATATTGCAGCAGGAGTTACCCAAGTCTTGGCAACTTTTAAGTCCTGTGGACTTCAACTTGCAGAATTTTCCCCAGCCAGCTTTTAAGACCTGTGGACTTCAGCTCGATTCAAGCAAGCCATAGCCGGCTGGAGAAATCTAGGAGTTGAGGTCCACGGGCCTTAAAGTAACCAAGGTTGGACATCCCCGATTATGACAGAGATGTGGGTCCTGCAAGTCCACCTTGGGTAGACCTGGCCTGCAGCTGCCTAAGGTGAGTGGCATTTCACACGAGCCCCAAAGCATACAATGCATCAGCCATTGCACAAAGCAACACAAGTTGTGGGAGACTGGTGGGATATAGAGGTGCCCGTTTCCCGGAGGGACTTGTCGCTGCAACACAATGGAGCCATACTGAAGACACTGAGCTTTGAACCAAGGGGGGGGGGGGGTTCTTTGCTTTGGCACCTGCCCCTGGCTCCCTCCCTTGTGACCACCCACTCCCACCTGGTGGATTTGGCGAGGAACAAAGGCCCACCCTTCCATTTTGGTGGCCGGCCAGCTAATGCTTTATCCGCCTGGGAAGAGCAGAAGGTCTTAATTTGTCTTTGTGTTGTTGTGTCTTTGTCGGGGTCCTCTAGGGAGGCGAAGCCCGTGTGCGTTTGTTGGGTTGCAAATGTACCTTCCGTTGTTGCAGCTGGAGGCCAAAACAAAGGAAGTGAGCACACAGGGACTTCCCAGCCCTTAAGAAAAAAGACTTGGGGGGTCCATTTTCCTAGCTGTTAAAAGAGGGAGGGGAGGCCCCCCACCCCCAATGTCTGTTTTTGGCCCCTTCCCCATCCACCTCCCACAAAGAAAGATGATCCAGAAATCACCCACGGGAGGGAGATGAAAACAGGTTAGGGGCTGTTTGTCCCTCTGCCTTCCATGCTCTGGGTTTAGCTCTACCTGGAAGATTGGCAGGTAGAGCTAAGCCTGAAGGACGTGGAGTGAGTTTAGCACTTTTACACTCTGCAGTTGGACACTCGGACTTCCACGGAGGCCTTGAGAAGCTGCCAGTAGAAGAGTGTTCCATCTTCCCGTATGAAGGTCAACTGGATCCCGCAGGGAGATGTTGGGCTTCCAATGGACCAGTCAGAAATTCAGTGGTGGTCAACAGCTGGTGGAGTCAGGTGTTCCATCCCTGTAGGAAATTCCAGGATGCGCACACTCACGGCCCCCAGCACGATATTTCGCTTCTGCACATGCGGAGCAAGCAACATCTTGCGTGATGACATTCGCGTGAGCGAGATTTCACCGATTTTCGGCGTTTTTTTCTTCCGCGCATGCCCGGAAGCAAAAATACCGACGGAAATCTCCAAAATTTCATGTGCATGCGCGTCCTTACATGAGATTTTGCTTGCTCCGCATGCGCAGGAAAAATCTTGCGCCGACAGGTGCGCATATACCCGCTGGGAGTGCCCAGGCCCACGACAGTCTAAGCGGGCGCACTGGAAGTGCTGAAGATGAGCAGCCCTTCACTGGTCAGAATGTTGGGAGATGGTCCAGGAGGAGGTTCGGAGTCGCTGAGACTCTGATTCAAGATCTGTGGAGTTTAGACTCGGGAACAGGGTATCCAGGGCAGGGTTCCTAGTGGAATAGGATGGGTTCAAACCCAAGGAAGCAGGGATATAGCGTTCTTCTTGCCGACCCTCTTGATCTTCAAGAGGGTCGGAGGAAGCGTGGACTCAAGAATGTTGAGGTGTCAGCGGTAGCAGATGTCCCTCTTTCGGTTCTCTTAAAAGTTTAGGGAACCTGGACCTTGGGTTCTTCCTGTCTTAGCTCATGGATTTCTTCCCCTGTGCTGATGAAGGCAATCTAGAGAAGGTTTATCTCAAATCTGCTGCAAACCCCTTTCCTCTCCCCAATCTCTGTCTAGACCAGCGGTCTGCAACCTTAAAACACTCCAAAGAGCTATTTGGACCCGTTTCCCACAGAAAAGAAAACATTGGGAGCCACAAAACCTGGGTAGGCATCGTCAACTCAATGTCACTCATTTCCATCAGTCACATGACTCCCCACCCCAAGCCACACCTATCCAGCTGGTCATTAGGGCAGAGAACTGGTTGTTTAAAAACATCAGGAACCACAAAACCCTTTTGACCCTTCTCTCTCTGTCTGTCTGTCTGTCTGACTCTCTGTCTCAATCTCCTCCACTCTCTCCATTTCTCTATGTCTGTCTGTCTCTCTCTTTGTCTCAATCTCCCCCCTCTTTCTTTCTCTGTGTTTCTGTCTGTCTGTCTCTCTGCCTCATTCTCCTCCACTCTCTCCATTTCTCTGTCTGTCTGTCTCTCCCTCTCTTTGTCTCAATCTCTCCCCTCTTTCTTTCTCTCTGTGTTTCTGTCTGTCTGTCTCTGTCTCAATCTCCTCCACTCTCTCCATTTCTCTGTGTCTGTCTGTCTCTCTCTCTCTTTGTCTCAATCTCCCCCCTCTTTCTTTCTCTCTGTGTTTCTGTCTGTCTGTCTGTCTGTCTGTCTCATTCTCCTGCACTCTCTCCATTTCTCTGTCTGTCTGTCTCTCCTCTCTTTGTCTCAATCTCCCCCCTCTTTCTTTCTCTCTGTGTTTCTGTCTGTCTGTCTCTCTGTCTCATTCTCCTCCACTCTCTCCATTTCTCTGTCTGTCTGTCTCTCCTCTCTTTGTCTCAATCTCCCCCCTCTTTCTTTCTCTCTGTGTTTCTGTCTGTCTGTCTCATTCTCCTCCACTCTCTCCATTTCTCTGTGTCTGTCTGTCTGTCTCTCTCTCTCTCTTTGTCTCAATCTCCCTCCCTCTCTCTCTGTATCTCTCTCTCTCTTCCTTTGCTGCTTCTTCATCCACCACCGTCACCCTTACTTTCTCAGGCCAGGCAAGGGGTGACTGGGAGGGCAGGCTGTAGGGCCAGCCAGTGGTGGGATCACCCGACGGAGCCGCATGTGGCTCCAGAGGGGCAGGTTGCTGACACCTGGTCTAGACAAAAGATGCCAGAGGATAGCAAGGGTGGAGCTGGGAGAAGGGGTGAACTTGTGCCCTTTGCTTGAAATTCGAGGGGGGAGTGGGACTTCCCAGAAGGTCTGGGAGCAGGGGAGGATTCGGCCATTTTTCTCCAGAGGTTAGTTGGCGTTTAGCCAGACAAAAAAGAAAGTGAAATGGCCAACATTTGGCCATAGTTGGCTTAACAAAGTCATCTGGAGACACATGCAGAGACTGAATCTTCTCCAGAGTCTTCGGTCGACCACATAGTAGAACGACCACAATCGTGGTTCATCCTTGACTGTGGGAATCTCCTGCAGAGCAAGCACACCAGACCATGCCAACTTTTTAGCTCTGCGGGCTGATCGCAAATGGGACAGAGCCATAGAGAGGTGAATTAACTCAGGCCAGTCAGCGAAGGAAGAAACGGTGAAAGGATCGAGGCATCCTTAAAGAAAGTTGTGTCCCTTGCTCCTGTGTAAATGCAACAGCTGGAAATTAGGAATCGGAGATATTTCTCCTGCTATCATTCAGTTTCAGCCTCCAGTGTCGAGTGGATAGATCCCCAGTTTGATCAGAGAATCCTGCGTTTTGTAGAACTGGACACTTCTCTAGTCCTTTCCCCTCCAAAGAAAATGGATGAGGATGGGAAATTTTGGCCACGAAAAATGTGGACATCCTTCCAGAATAAAGCGACAGCTCTGTGTTGGGGGGGGAAAAAGCCAGCATTTCCGTCTTCTAGGGGGATGTGGTTTAATGGCCTTTAGTGGCAGGTGACCACTGCCTGGGGAGGTACATCGGGAACGGGTGGAGTGGGGCGAGGTTATGAACCCCTTTCGAAGAAATCTGACCAGCTGGTTTTGCTCACCTGTCTATCCAAATGACCACGGCCAAGCAACCCGATCCTTCCAAAGTTCCGATACCCCTTCCTAGGCGTTTGAGAGTTGGTTGAACTGGAATTCCCTGGCTGCAGGAAGGAGTTGACCTGAGTGGTGCAGTAAGTGGCCTGCAGGTGGCGCTCTCGCCCCACAATCGGGAGGCCGTGAGTTCAATCCTGGGCAGAGGCAGGTAGTTCTCTCTCCGGGCACGCTGAGAATTTATCCGCTGAACAAAAACTCTGCATTGGCGACGGTAAACACTCCTCTCCGTTCAGATGCCTAGGCTCCACCCCGATGTACGGGATGACGGGGTCCTTAAAAGGAGACGATGGGGAAGGGCTTGACCTGGGATTATCGCCCTCCTCTCTTCGTGGAGAGCTCGAGAGAAGCCTCCACGTGTTTTAATAGCCATTCTTCTTCCCTTGAAGAACCTTGAGCAGGGTGGGGGTGGTGGGTAGGACTGTTTAGCGATTTAACACTGATGTCAGAAAACAGATTTTTTGTTTGCAAATATGCCATAAACACTCAGGAGGAGGGAGGGGAGGGAGAAGGGCTTCGACATGTAGGAAATGGCACCAACATCACATGGAAAGCTCCAGAAGAACAGGGTAAGCCTGAACTGAGGGCTAATACGGCATTGCCAGGACTTTGGGGGATGAAGCAGCAATGCCAATCGTTTTATCATTATCTTTCCTACCTGTGAAACATTTGTTCCTCACCCATATTCAGGTAGCAGTGGAGAGGAAGCTAAAAATTTCCTCTCCTGTTTTGTTTCTTCCGCTCCTTCGCCCTCTTCACGTTGGCTCCTAAGTCAACTTCCATCCTGCCTGGCTTCTTTCAATTGTCCTGGGGCTAACAGAAATGACCCGGTCCTTCCTCATGTTATTTGTATGGATTCCGTCCGAAAATTACGTCAGCCATTTCTGCTTTCTTAAAACCTGTTTATTTTTTAATTTTTCCGTGTCTAATGTTATGTGTGTGTGTGTCTCTCGGTTCACTCTCACTGAGCTGTGAATAATTTTTAATGATGTAAATATGGTGCGCCTCTTAAGAAAAATGCATAGGATATTTTATCAATTGTAAATCAAATCTGTAATCAGTTCCCTGTATAATATGAATTATCCCATGAGTGGTTTTCAAGCTCAGGTTCCAAAGGACCAAATAAGAATTAAAAAGTTGGGTTTTTTTAAAAAAACAACTGCCTTGCTCATCAAGTTTGTGGGGAGCATGCAGATTATTATTATTATTTATTAGATTTGTATGTGGCCCCTCTCCGTAGACTCGATGTTGAAAGAGCAGAAAGGATGTGTTGACATATCAATTTTTGGGAGTATAAGATGCCCCTTTTTCTTCCCTAAAAGAGGCTAAAAATTCAGGTGAATCTTATCCTCTGAATGTAGCTTTTTTCAAAGCTTTTTTCCCCCCAGCCCTAACTAGGTGCTAATGATTTTCCCAGCTCTTACCTTGCAGGTTCTTTCACTGTTACTCTTTGTGAAGAATGTTTTCCAAGCCCTAAATCTTTGCAGGGTTTTTTTCATTGCTCTACTTGCTCCGAATGTTTACTTCCAACTCTAACCAGGTGCGTGAGAAAAGCACATGCACAGACATTTGTGCGCATGTGCAGAAGGAGCGTGCGTGCTCCCATTTCCGAACAAGTAGGGAAAGTAAGTGAATACCATCAGGGGCGAGTTGTAACTTACTTCGCTGCTGGTTCGTTTCCTCTTTTGCGTATACGCAGTGATGACAAACCCCCAAATATGTTTTTAAAAGGCAAAAGCAATTTGGCAATGCATGCGCAGAATAGAAACCTGGAAAAAAATTCCCTTTTTCAGAAAAAAAAATCCAAAAAAAAGATGGGGGAATCCACGGACCTGCACCGACAGAACCGGTTCTACAACATCACCATGACGTCACCAGTGGTTTGCTACCAGTTCTGTAGAACCGGTGCGAATCGGGAGGAACCACCTCTGAATACCACCCCTGGTTTCAACCGACACATTTGGAAGGCTACGGAACTGAATTTGCTCAGTATAGTAAATGTGACTAAAGCACAGGAAGTTTTTAAAGAATTCAGCTGGTCTCATCGTTTTGCATGAAGCTAACGTCCCTTATTTTGAACACGAAATATGTCCAGCAGTCATCCTAGGCTTAGCAAGTTGGATAATTCAGTATTTTCTGTTCTTCCATCAATATTTTGTGTGTTCCAAATCCTTCAGTACTCAGGAGTTCTCAATTGTATATATTGCCTGCTTCACTCCAGAGTAAATGGAACTGGAAAAAGACTTTGAAAGACCTTATACTAGAGCAGTGATGGCAAATCTTTTTTTCCTCGGGTGCTGAAAGAACCTGTGCATGCACTATTGTGCTTGCATGAGTGCCCACACCCATAGTTCAATGCCTGGGGAGGGCAAAAACAGCTTCCCCCACCCCCTGGAGGCCAGAAATGGCCTGTTTTCCAACTTCTGGTGGGCCCAGTACGCTCATGTTTTGCCCTCCCCCAGGTCCAAAGGCTTCCTTGGAGCCAGGGGAGGGTAAAAACATCCCATCCTCCTGGAGGCTCTCTGGAAGCCAAAAACACCCTCCCAGTGCCTTTGTGCGAGCCAAAAATCAGCTGGCCGGCACATACATGCACGTTGGAGCTGAGCTAGGGCAAAGGCTTGTGTGCCAGCAGATATGGCTCCGTGTGCCACCTGTGGTACTCGTGTCATAGCTTCACCATCACTGTACTAGAGGTTTCGCATCAGCAGAAACCTTTCACTATTCCGGGGTGTGATACCTAAGTTGGCTACAATCATGTTCTTTTAGATGGAAAACATTAAAATGAGATACAAATGTGATACATCTGATACATTACATCACAAGTCTTCAAACCTGGCAACTTTAAGACTTGTGGACTTCAACTCCAAAACGTAAACCAGGATTCCAACAAAAACCTAGGTCAGCGTCAAACAAGGGGTGGAGGGCAAGTCACTTTAAGACTTGGGGACTTCAACTCCCAGCATAGGTGGCTGGAATTCCACAAGTCTTAAAGTTGCCAAGTTTGGGGACCCCCCTGCATTAGACACAAAAAACATATACAGTGTTTTAGGTGCAATATACATTTTGTAAACTAGACCAGTGTTTCCCAACCTTGGCAACTTGAAGATATCTGGACTTCAACTCCCAGAATTCCCCAGGCAGCATTCGCTGGCTGGGGAATTCTGGGAGTTGAAGTCCAAATATCTTCAAGTTGCCAAGGTTGGGAAACACTGAACTAGACAACTCAGTTGAGCTACCAAACCTCAAGTAGTTTGACTTGACACTCATCAACACCAGAGGGCAGCAAAGGCCAAAGATCAGCAATTCCTCTCTAGTCACAGTCACCCTTTAAAATCAGATGATGATATACAGTGATACCTCATCTTACAAACGCCTCATCATACAAACTTTTCGAGATACAAACCCGGGGTTTAAGATTTTTTTGCCTCTTCTTACAAACTATTTTCACCTTACAAACCCACCGCCGCTGCTGGGATGCCCCGCCTCCGGACTTCCTTTGCCAGCGAAGCACCTGTTTTTGTGCCGCTGGGATTCCCCTGAGGCTCCCCTCCATGGGAAACCCCACCTCCGGACTTCCGTTGCCAGCGAAGCCCTCGTTTTTGCGATGCTGGGATTCCCCTGCAGCATCGCACAAAAACACAGAAGTCCGGAGGTGGGGTTTCCCATGGAGGGGAGCCTCAGGGGAATCCCAGCAGCGCAAAAACGGGCGTTTTGGCTGGCAAAAGGGGTGAATTTTGGGCTTGCACACATTAATCGCTTTTCCATTGATTCCTATGGGAAACATTGTTTCATCTTACAAACTTTTCACCTTAAGAACCTCGTCCCGGAACCAGTTAAGTTTGTAAGACAAGGTATCACTGTACTTGGAAAATAGAATAACAAGAGTTGGAAGGGACCTTGGAGGTCTTCTAGCCCAACCCCTTGCTCAAGCAGGAGAAGCCATGGGGGGCGGGTGTGAACTGTCAACCCTTAGTGTGACTCCCGTTTTATACACTAATTACAATCAAGGAGTTTATGGAATCTCATCCTAGTTCTCTGCAACCCCATGAAACACCTTGTAGATCCCATCAGAGGTCCAACACCATTAATTGATGCTCTAGTTCATAGTTACCTGCACACCAATCTTCTCCCACCTTGGTGTCTACTTTTTTCCAGACCTGTCAGACTTCATCCATCTTCCCAGATTGCACTCTCAAAGGTCGACATGAAAAAAAAAGGTTCCTCACCGTAGATGAAGCCATCTGGGGTGGAGGCACTTTGCAGGTGCTGCTGTTAGATCAGAGCGCAAATAAAGACTGGCCCTTGTCTGCAGGGGCTTCTCAAGGTTCAAAAACCCACCTCCTAAAATAAGACCCAATGAAGAACCTCCCAAGGTCTCTTCCAACTCTCTTATTCTGTTATCTTGGCCAATAGGATTGCTCAAAGGAAGGATTTATACGATCAGGTTTCAGATGATATGTTTAAACTGTTTGGGTTGACTTGCTCCAGTAAGTAAGTGAGTCGCCTCAAGAAGGGGGGCATAGAAATCTAATAAATAAATACATACATACATACATACATACATACATACATACCCTGTTTCCCCGATAGTAAGACACCCCCGATTGTAAGACGTATCGGGGGTTTCAGGGGGGTTGGCTAATATAAGCCGTACCCCGAAAGTAAGACATATGTCTTACTTTCGGGGAAACACGGGGGTATTGCCGGGGGGGCAGCCCGATGACGTCGCTTCCAAGCTCCCCGCGCGCCCCTCGCCTTCGCCTCACCGCGGCGCCACCGCCTCTTCCCCGGCTTGGCAAAGCAAAGGACGGCGCTGGTCCGAAGCGAGCCGAGCGGACGGCGGCTTGCAGCAAAGGCACTCGTCCCAGCAACCGAGTCCTGCCGAGGCTCGGCTGCAAGCGGCCAGCGAGGCCAACCGGCTCCGAGGCGAGCGGCCGGAGCTGCGCCCTCCTTCGCCCGCCTCCTTTCCGGCAGGCAGGTGGGGCTGCCCAACTGCGCAGAGCGGCTCCTCCCCTCCAGACACACGCTTCCCCGACATGCGTCTGTGGCTCCACGCGTGCACGCCGCTTGGAGCCCTGAGATTGAACTTGGAAAAGGGCTCACGAGGCTCCTGTCCCGCGGCTGCCCTTCTGGACTCTGGGGAGATGCCTTCGGGAACGCGACCCTTTCAATTTTTTTCCAATGTAAGACATACCCCGAAAGTAAGACGTAGTGGGGCTTTTGGGGGTAAAAAGAAAGTAAGACACTGTCTTACTTTCGGGGAAACACGGTACATACATACATACATACCATTCCTTGATTATAATGCCTTGGTAAGGCCACATTTGGAATACAGTGTTCCCTCGATTTTTGCGGGGGATGCGTTCCGAGACCGCCCGCGAAAGTTGAATTTCCGCGAAGTAGAGATGCGGAAGTAAATACGCTATTTTTGGCTATGAACAGTATCACAAACCTTCCCTTAACACTTTAAACCCCTGAATTGCAATTTCCCATTCCCTTAGCAACCATTTAGATTATTACTCACCATGTTTATTTATTAAAGTTTATTTTTAAAAATGTTTGTTAAAGGCAGATGAAAGTTTGGCAATGACATATGACATCATTGGGCGAGAAAAACCGTGGTATAGGAAAAAACCCGCGAAGTATTTTTTAATTAATATTTTTGAAAAACCGTGGTATAGACTTTTCGCAAAGTTCGAACCCGCAAAAATCGAGGGAACACTGTACTGCATTCCGTTTTGGTTGCCACGATGTACAAAGGGCATTGAGACTTGAGAAAGAGTTGTAGAGAAGAGCAACAAAGATGATTAGGGGACTGGAGGCTAAAACATATGAAGAACGGTTGCAGGAATAAATGGACGAGGGGAGGCAGGATAGCAATGTTCCAATTTCCTAGGGCTGCCACAAAGATGAGGGAGTCAAACCTCCAAAAGCACCAGAGGGTAGAACAAGAAGCAATGGGTGGAAACTAAACAAGGAGAGACGCAACTAAGTCGAAATTTCCTGACAGAACAATTAATCAGTGGAACAGTTTGCCTCCAGACGTTGTGAATGCTCCAAAACTGGAAGTTTTTAAGATGTTGGACAAGCATTTTTTGAAACAGTAGAGTTTTCTTCCTACTAGAGAGTTGGACTAGAAGACCTCCAAGGTCCCTTCCAATTCTTGATAGTCTATTCTAATTTGTCTTCTTGGATGGTGCTCTCAGGAGTCTTCACCAATATCAAAGTTCAAAAGCATCAATACCCTTCCTATTGTTAAAAGTTTAATGCAGATTAATCAAATACTTAGACAACAAAACCAGCAAAAATAAATATCCATGCTACGTTAAGTCCAACATCAATAATTACAACGATAATGAATGCCAAGGCATATTCCAGGTAATTAACCACCGACTCTTCTATTCATGTGATTCATCATTATAAGTACATATATCAGTAAGTCTTAATGCACTAGCTTAGCAATAAAAGGTTCCCCTGAATCAAAATGTTTTGAATTTCCTGCAGTGGTTCTCAACCTTTCTTATGCCGTGACCCCTTAATACAGTTCCTCATGTTGTGGTGACCCCCAACCATAGGTCTAGCACCAATTCTCCCAACAGAGCTTTAATCTGATTGGCAGGAAGGTCAGAGGGACATCCCCATTGTAAACGCCTGATTGGTTGGATTGTAAAAATATGTTCCAAGGCACCATGGGAAATGTGTCTTTTCCCAGGGTCTTAAGTGTTTTGCCAGTGTGTTTCAACCGCCCGTAATTACAGGGTAATTAGTCCAGGAAGACACACACCACATGATAAAAAGAAAACCCAAAAGTTTTTATAAACAGAAAAATAGAAACAGCTCCCTTTTTAAATGTCAAAGGGATTTTCTGGTACACACAAGGCACAGGTTGGAAGCTAACCAAGGAGAGAAACAACTTGGAGTCAAGGAGAAACTTCCTAACAGTGAGGAGAATTGATCAATGGAACGGCTTGCCACCGGAAGTTGTAAGCACTCCGCCACTGGAGGTTTTTAAGAAGAGACTGGACAGTCACTTGTCTGAGTTGGTATAGGTTCTCCTGCTTGAGCAGGGGGCCTGACTAGAAGACCTTCAAGGCCCTTCCAGCTCTATTCTAATCGATTTATTCCTTTTCCTTCTATACAACATTGAAATTAGTCACTCTGCCTATTTGTGCGCGCGGCTGGGGCATTGCAGTGTTTCGGCTCTTCAGAATGTGCCATATTTTTATTTTTGGTGTTCAACAGGAAGATTCCACTTGTTTTCTGGTTCACGATAGGTAGGTAGGTAGGTAGGTAGGTAGGTAGGTAGGTAGATAGATAGATAGATAGATAGATAGATAGACAGGCAGACATAGAGAGGGAGAGAGAGAGAGAGATAGATAGATAGATAGATAGATAGATAGATAGATATTGATAGAAGGACAAAGAGAAAAAATAGAAAGGTAGGTAGGTAGGTAGGTGGATAGACAGACAGACACAAAGACAAAGAAATAGAGAAAGAAATAGAAAGATAGATAGATAGATAGATAGATAGATAGATATCGATAGAAGGACAAAGAGAAAAAATAGAAAGGTGGGTAGGTAGGCAGGTGGATAGACAGACAGACAGACACAAAGACAAAGAAATAGAGAAAGAAATAGAAAGAAATAAAGATAGAAATAGATGGATAGATAGATAGATAGATAGATAGATAGATAGATAGATAGATAGATAGATAGATAGATAGATAGATAGATAGATAGATAGACAGGGAAAGAAAGAAAAATAGAAATAGATAGATAGATAGATAGATAGATAGATAGATAGATAGATAGATAGATAGATGTCGATAGAAGGACAAAGAGAAAAAATAGGTAGGTAGGTAGGTAGGTAGGTAGGTGGATAGACAGACAGACACAAAGACAAAGAAATAGAGAAAGAAATAGAAAGAAATAAAGATAGAAATAGATGGATGGATAGATAGATAGATAGATAGATAGATAGATAGATAGATAGATAGATAGATAGATAGATAGACAGGGAAAGAAAGAAAAATAGAAATAGATAGATAGATAGATAGATAGATAGATAGATAGATAGATAGATAGATAGATAGATATCGATAGAAGGACAAAGAGAAAAAATAGGTAGGTAGGTAGGTAGGTAGGTGGATAGACAGACAGACACAAAGACAAAGAAATAGAAAAAGAAATAGAAAGAAATAAAGATAGAAATAGATGGATAGATAGATAGATAGATAGATAGATAGATAGATAGATAGATAGATAGATAGATAGATATTGATAGAAGGACAAAGAGAAAAAATAGAAAGGTAGGTAGGTAGGTAGGTGGATAGACAGACAGACACAAAGACAAAGAAATAGAGAAAGAAATAGAAAGATAGATAGATAGATAGATAGATAGATAGATAGATAGATAGATAGATAGATATCGATAGAAGGACAAAGAGAAAAAATAGAAAGGTGGGTAGGTAGGCAGGTGGATAGACAGACAGACAGACACAAAGACAAAGAAATAGAGAAAGAAATAGAAAGAAATAAAGATAGAAATAGATGGATAGATAGATAGATAGATAGATAGATAGATAGATAGATAGATAGATAGATAGATAGATAGACAGGGAAAGAAAGAAAAATAGAAATAGATAGATAGATAGATAGATAGATAGATAGATAGATAGATAGATAGATAGATGTCGATAGAAGGACAAAGAGAAAAAATAGGTAGGTAGGTAGGTAGGTAGGTAGGTAGGTGGATAGACAGACAGACACAAAGACAAAGAAATAGAGAAAGAAATAGAAAGAAATAAAGATAGAAATAGATGGATGGATAGATAGATAGATAGATAGATAGATAGATAGATAGATAGATAGATAGATAGATAGACAGGGAAAGAAAGAAAAATAGAAATAGATAGATAGATAGATAGATAGATAGATAGATAGATAGATAGATAGATATCGATAGAAGGACAAAGAGAAAAAATAGGTAGGTAGGTAGGTAGGTAGGTGGATAGACAGACAGACACAAAGACAAAGAAATAGAAAAAGAAATAGAAAGAAATAAAGATAGAAATAGATGGATGGATAGATAGATAGATAGATAGATAGATAGATAGATAGATAGATAGATAGATAGACAGGGAAAGAAAGAAAAATAGAAATAGATAGATAGATAGATAGATAGATAGATAGATAGATAGATAGATATCGACAGAAGGACAAAGAGAAAAAATAGAAATAAAAATAGGTAAGTAGGTAGGTGGATAGACAGACAGACATACACAGAGACAAAGAAAGAGAGAAAGAAATAGAAATAAATAAAGATAGAAATAGATGGATAGATAGAGGGAAAGAAAGAGAGAGAAAAATAGAAAGAAATAAAGAGATAGATAGATGATAGATAGATAGATAGATAGATAGATAGATAGATAGATATTAAATTTTTCAAGCCAGTGTGGATTCTCAAGTTCTGATTCCTTCCCCAAAGGCGTCCTCTCCCTGTCCCCCTGCCCACCGCGGTCCATCGGATGTGGTTTTGTTAAAGTTAGTTAGTTTGCGGCAGATGGACGCAACCACCCCGAGGTCCCCCCAAGGACAGCAGAGGTGGGGGAAAAACAGACAGAGATCTTGCACCCCCAATTATCCCCGATCGTCCCACGAGGGGAGGGAGCTGGCCATATTGCTTGTGAGTTGTTCTGGTGTGTGCGTGCCCCCCTCCAACTCCTAGCTGATCAGAGACCGCAGCCCCTCTGCCCGCACCGAGCCTCCTTTCCTGCCCCGGGTGGGACATTGAGCAAGACCAGCTCGGTGTGGCAGAAGGAGAAAGATTTCTGTCTGTCTCAGAGCAACTTGTAATAGATTTTCTGGGCAAAACAGTCTTCCGTGCAGTAGGGCCTTGTCAAAAGCCATCAGCATCAGCTGCGGAGGAACAGATGGAGAGGATTGGGAAATGGGGGGGGGGGCTTGGGGTTGGGGAAGAAGACTTGGGGAATGGCTTTGCAGAAGCTGCATTGTTTCAGGGCCCCCACCCTTCCCGTTCAGGGATTTCGGTGGTCTGCAGAAAGAGGCAAGGAAGCTCTCTGCCATACGATGCCCTCTCTCGACGCATCCTACACTGCAACGTTGTGTTGTCCTTTTAACACAGTGTTTCTAAAATAGTGGGGCGGGACCCCTGGGGGGACACGGAGCGATGCCAAGGGGGAGGGGTGACCCCGGGGAACATGCTGCTTTTTTTTTGCCGCATGGAGTAGGGCTTTTTTGCACCGAACTAAAGCACACAGCACAGAGCAGGAGATATTTATTTATTTATTTTATTTATTTTATTTATTGGATTTGTATGCCACCCCTCTCCGCAGACTCGGGGCGACTAACAACAGCAATAAAACATTATATAACAAAATCCAATACTAAAAACAGTTAAAAACCCATTATATAAAAAACCAATCATACATA
Organism: Erythrolamprus reginae; assembly: GCF_031021105.1. Classification (NCBI taxonomy): domain Eukaryota; kingdom Metazoa; phylum Chordata; class Lepidosauria; order Squamata; family Dipsadidae; genus Erythrolamprus; species Erythrolamprus reginae. The sequence goes on from NC_091958.1 coordinate 44,165,951, forward strand.
CAGACATACCATGCATAAAATTGTAAAGGCCTAGGGCGAAGTGTATCTCAGTTCCCCCATGCCTGGCGGCAGAGGTGGGTTTTAAGCAGCTTTTGAAAGGTAAGGAGGGTGGGGGCAATTCTAATCTCTGGGGGGAGTTGGTTCCAGAGGGCCGGGGCCGCCACAGAGAAGGCTCTTCCAGCAGATAACAAACTCTTAAGAGACCCCATGGAAAAATATTGAACAGGGATGAAAAGAAAGGAGGAGAGAGACGGAGATCATGAGACAAATGTAAGTCTCCCGAAAGCTAAGATGGGGAAATAGGATGAAGTGTATGTAGTGCTTGGCTTCACTGTGACTATGGTGGGAGACAAGGAAAGACCGAAATGTTTACTATGTCTAAAAATGTTGGCAGTGGACAGCAGGAAGCCAAATAAATTAAGGCGTCACTTAAACACGTTACACCCCAATCATGCCTCAACTCAAGCCGCTTGAGTTTTTTCAGAGAAAATGTGCTGAATATTGCAAATAATTGTCCCGGTGGAGAGTTGGGGAGGGTGTGAGGATGAAATTTTTACTTCTTCCAACAGGGGGCGTAACAGAAAATAATTGAGAAACACTGCTTTAACACAAGGGAGTGCTCAAAGAACTCATGGAATGTATCACCCAGTTGCAATGCATGGCTGTGAAAGTTGGACCATAAAGAAGGCTGGGCGCTGGTGCGGCAGTTGCGGCCCTATCTGGACAGGGAGTCTCTACCCACAGTCACTCATGTCCTTATCACTTTGAGGTTCGACTACTGTAATGCTCTCTACCTGGGGCTACCTTTGAAGAGCGTTCGGAAACTACAGATCGTGCAGAATGCAGCCACGTGAGCGGTCATGGGCCTTCTTAGGTATGCCCATGTTTCTCCAACACTCCGCGACCTGTATTGGTTTCCGGATGCAATTCAAAGTGTTGGTTATATGACCTATAAAGCCCTACATGGCATCGGACCAGATTACTTACAGGACCGCCTTCTGCCGCAATGAGACCCAGCGACCGGTTAGGTTTATTTATTTATTTATTAGATTTGTATGCCGCCCCTCTCCGAAGACTCGGAGCAGCTCACAACAAGAATACAAAATACAAATCCAATGATTAAAACAGGAAAACAGTTAAACAGTCCCACACTGTCCACCTTCTCCAGGTCCCATCAACTAGACAATGTCATTTATTGGGGCCTAGGGGAAGAGCCTCGTCTGTGGAGGCCCCTGGCCCCTCTGGAACCAGCTCCCCCCAGAGATTTGTACTGCCCCCACCCTCCCCACCTTCCGCAAGAACTTAAAGACCCATCTGTGCCAACGGGCCCAAGGACATTAGACATTAGCCCCTGGCTGATGAGCGGAATGTATGTTTGATTGTCTGATTGTTCTTTTATATGTTGTAAGCCGCCCTTAGTCTTCGAAGAAGGATGGCATATTAATAATAATAATAATAATAATAATAATTTATTAGATTTGTATGCCACCCCTCTCCGAAGACTCGGGGTGGCTCACAACAATAATAAAAACAATATCGTGTTTCCCCGAAAGCAAGACAGTGTCTTACTTTCTTTTTATCCCCAAAAGCCCCACTATGTCTTACTTTCGGGGTATGTCTTATATTGGAGCTTCCCTAGCGGTGACGGCGTGAGCTTTTGGGGCCCCGGTGGGAGGGCACCGGCCACTGTTGCTTCTAAGCGGTGCCGTTGTTGTCCTCACGGCGCAAAGCCACGCAGTCCTGAATCGCTCCCTTCTCCGGCCAGCAAAGTCTGCTGCCTAGGAAAGCAGCGCATTTGAAAAACGCTTTCCCAGGCAGCCGGCTTGCTGGCCGCTTTCCCAGGCTTTCTGCAGGAACGGGTGGTGGGGCGCCACGAAGGGCGGCACTTGCGCAAAGCCACACAGTCCCGGATCGCTTGCTTCCCCGGCCAGCAAGCCGGCTGCCTAGGAAAGCGTTTTTCAAATGCGCTGCTTTCCTAGGCAGCCGGCTTGCTGGCCGGGGAAGCAAGCGATCCGGGACTGTGTGGTTTGCGCCGTGAGGACAACAACGGCACCGTGGTGGCTTTCAAGCGCTGCCCTTCGTGGCGCCCCACCACCCGTTCCTGCAGACGCGGCGACGTATGCGCCGCTGCCTTGCGCCTCATTTCCTCTTCCCCCCTCTCAGGGCGCAGATCCCGGAGATTACGGGACTTCGCCGAAATCCGCGCTGCGAAGAACTTGGGGGACTTTAAACCGAGGGGGATTACAAACGATCGGCTTTGTTGGAGGGGGTTTTTTTCCCATGGAAGGCCAAGCTTGGAGGAAGCAACCGAGGGAAGGGGCCTCGCTGGCGTCAAAGGTACCGAAGAGGTGGGGACAACCTGAAAGACGGAGGGAGGGTAATAATAGGAGCTACGATGAGTAGAGTAGACGTGGGCAGGAGGTGGCGCACAGCTACGTGTTTCCCCGAAAGTAAGACATATGTCTTACTTTCGGGGTATGGCTTATATTAGCCGACCCCCCTGAAAACCCCGATACGTCTTACAATCGGGGTTGTCTTACTATCGGGGAAACACGGTATTATAGTAGAACAAATCTAATATTAAAAAACATATAAAACCCTATCATTATTTTAAAAAACAAACAACACATTCATACCAAACATAAAACAAAGTATAAAAGAGCCTGGGGGAAAGATGTCTCAACTCCCCCATGCCTGGCGGTATAAGTGAGTCTTGAGTAGTTTATGAAAGACAGGGAGGGTGGAGGCAATTCTGATCTCCGGGGGGAGTTGATTCCAGAGGGCCGGGGCCACCACAGAGAAGGCTCTTCGCCTGGGGCCAGGCAAACGACATTATTTAGTCGACGGGACCCAGCGAAGGCCAACTGTGGGACATTATCGGTTGCTGGGATTTGTGCGGTAGCAGGCGGTTCCGGAGGTACTCTGGTCCAATGCCATGTATGGCTTTAAAGGTCATAACCAACACTTTGAATTGTGACCGGAAACTGATCGGCAGCCAATAATCCAATAATGAATGAATGAATGAATGAATGAATGAATGAATGAATGAATGAATGAGGCCTTTGAAGTCTGGTGCTGCAGAAGACTCCTGCGACTCCCTTGGACTGCAAGGCGATCCAACCAGTCAGTCCTAGAGGAGATCCACCCTGACTGCTCTTTAGAAGGCCAGATCCTAAAGATGAAACTCAAATGCTTTGACCACTTAATGAGAATGAAGGACTCACTGGAGAAGAGCCCAATACTGGGAACAAATTGAGGGCAAAAGAAGAAGGGGACGACAGAGAACGAGGTGGCTGGATGGAGTCACTGAAGCAGTCAGTATGAGATTAAATGGACTCCAGAGGATGATAATGGACAGGAAGACCTAGGGAAACATTGTCCATGGGGTTGCGATGTGTCGGACATGATTTGGCAACTAACAACAACAGCAATCACTGAACATAGGAACTTAACGTGTATTGCAAATCCTGGGATGTTTTTTTTAAAAAAATATTTAAATCCCACCATTATTGGGTGTTTTTTAAAAAAATAAACAATTGTAGGTGGTGAACACATCTAATGCTCTTTTCTTCTCATGTTTTCTCCACAAAAACAACCTTATAAGGAGGGTTGGGATGAGAGAGAATGATTGGTCCAAAGTCACCCTGTTGGCTTTCATGGCAAAGGCAGGATTAGAACTCACCATCTCCTGATGATTGGCTCAAAGTCACCCTGTGTGCTTCGCTGGCTAAGGTGGAACTAGAACTCACATCTCCTGGGGATTGACCCAAAGTCACCCAGCTGGCTTTCATGGCTGAGATGGAACTAGGACTCCCAGTCTCCTGGTGATTGACCCAAAGTCTCCGTGTTGGCTAAGGTAAAACTAGAACTCACCATCTCCTAGTGATGGTATGAAAGCCACCCAGCTGGTTTTCATGTCTAAGGCAGATCTAGAACTCCCAGTCTCCTGGTGATTGGCCTAAAGCCACTAAGCTGGTTTTCATGTCTAAGGCAGATCTAGAACTCACCATCTCCTGATGATTGGCTCAAAGTCACCCTGTGTGCTTCACTGGCTAAGGTGGAACTAGAACTCACATCTCCTGGGGATTGACCCAAAGTCACCCAGCTGACTTTCATGGCTGAGATGGAACTAGGACTCCCAGTCTCCTGGTGATTGACCCAAAGTCTCCGTGTTGGCTAAGGTAAAACTAGAACTCACCATCTCCTAGTGATGGTATGAAAGCCACCCAGCTGGTTTTCATGTCTAAGGCAGATCTAGAACTCCCAGTCTCCTGGTGATTGGCCTAAAGCCACTCAGCTGGTTTTCATGTCTAAGGCAGATCTAGAACTCACCATCTCCTGATGATTGGCTCAAAGTCACCCTGTGTGCTTCACTGGCTAAGGTGGAACTAGAACTCACATCTCCTGGGGATTGACCCAAAGTCACCCAGCTGGCTTTCATGGCTGAGATGGAACTAGGACTCCCAGTCTCCTGGTGATTGGCCCAAAGTCTCCATGTTGGCTAAGGTAAAACTAGAACTCACCATCTCCTAGTGATGGTCTGAAAGTCACCCAGCCAATTTTCATAGCTAAGACCAAACTAGAATTCACAGTCTCCTGGCGGTGGGCCCAAAGTCAGCCGTCCAGCTTTCGTGGCTAAGGTAGGACTAGAACTCCCAGCCTCCTGTTTTCAAGTGTGGTGCCTTAACCAGTAGTAGGTTCCTACTGGTACGATCGACACCATTGTACCGGTGTCAAAAATGGAGCTGTGCACGCAGCTCTGGGTCTCTAGTTTGCACGCATGCCCATCTGCGCAAGATTTTGCTTCTGCGCATACGCAGGTGCAAAATCTTACTCAAACGTAGCAGCAGGAGTGGCAACCCCTGCCTGGCTTTAACCAGGTTCTCCACCGTATTTACAACTCTTCTGTCTTTATAGACCTCTCTGACTCACCAGCTCATCAGCCAATTTTTCTCTCTTGGTTTCGCTCGCCCACTGAAATCTATTGTGTGTTTGGATTAAGTGTGTGTGTGTGTGTGTGAGAGAGAGAGTGCAGGGGGAGACTTAGATCTGCTATTGCGGGGGTGTCCCTGTTGTGTCCTCACACGTCACACGCCTGGCCCTGGTGTCCTTCGGTCTCCTCTCTCTCTGCTTGCAATCCCACCCAGCATCACAGCTGGAGACCTGGCACATTTTGACCCCTTCCTGAATTGGGAGGGTGGGAGCGGGCAGGAGCACGAGCCGAGTTCTCCTTTTTTCAGCCTGGTGAATATTTGATGTCTCCCAAAGGGCAGATAGAACATATTGTGCATTTTACAGCACAAATCTCCGCCTAAAGACAACAACAGTTGCCAAAGAACCAAGCAGCTTTTTATCCCGGGGAGAAGGCAGAGAGGCTGGGTTGGGAGACAAGATAAATCATCCCCCGGCTGATGGAAACCAAATAAATGCCGCCTTTATTTCCACGCTCAACAAGTGATGGCTTAACTCACTGGAGTAACTCACAGCCAGATGCCAGGACAGTTACGATGGCTTGGAAAAGGGACTGAATCTTATCTAGGTGGGTTATTTAGGTTTGTTTGTTGGTTATCCTTCCTTTATTGTATGTTACAAACAATGCAAGGTGACAGGTAGAGCTAATCCTTCGTCTTTCCCCTTTGTCTTTCTCCACCACAACAACCCAGTGAGGTTGGGCTGCGAGAGAGGGTCACTCAGCTGGCTTTCATGGTTAAGGCAGGACTAGAATTTCCAGTCTCCTGGTGATTGGCCCAAGTCACCCAACTGGCTTTCATAGCTAAGATTCCTTTCCTTTCCTTCTTTTCCCTTCCCTTCTTTTCCCTTCCTTGCTCTCTTCCCTTTTCTTTTTTTCCTTCCCTCTTTCTTTTCTTTTCCTCCTGCCTTCCTTCCCCCTCATCTCTCCTCTCCCCTCCCCTACTTTCATTTCATTTCCCATTCCTTCCTTCCTTCCTTGCTTCCTTCCTCCCTTCCTTCCTTCTTTCATTTTCTTTCATTTTCTCCCTTCTCCCCTCCCCTCCCCTCCTTTACTTTTCCCTTCCTTCCTTTCTTCCTCCCTTCCTCCCTCCCTCCCTTCCTTCTTTCATTTTCTTTCATTTTCTCCCTTCTCCTCTCCCCTCCCCTCCTTTACTTTTCCCTTCCTTCCTTCCTCCCTTCCTTCCTTCTTTCATTTTCTTTCATTTTCTCCCTTCTCCTCTCTCCTCCCCTCCTTTACTTTTCCCTTCCTTCCTCCCTCCCTCCCTTCCTTCCTTCTTTCATTTACTTTCATTTTCTCCCTTCTCCTCTCTCCTCCCCTCCTTTACTTTTCCCTTCCTTCTTTCATTTTCTCCCTTCTCCTCTCCCCTCCCCTCCTTTACTTTTCCCTTCCTTCCTTTCTTCCTCCCTTCCTCCCTCCCTTCCTTCTTTCATTTTCTTTCATTTTCTCCCTTCTCCTCTCCCCTCCCCTCCCCTCCTTTACTTTTCCCTTCCTTCCTTCCTTCCTCCCTTCCTCCCTCTCTCCCTGCTTTCCTCTCCTCTCCCCGCCATATATTCTTTGAATACATATGGTTAATTCCTTCTTTTCTCCTTCCCTCCCTCCCTTCTTTCCTTCCATCCATCCATCCCTCATGAGATCAAGCTTTTGAACAGCATCTTATTTCTAGAGTTACGAAATCCGTTCTCCCACTTTTTAAAGCAAAACCTATGCTTCGGATTAAGCATTCCTGGTTAACGTGGCATAAACGATTAACCAGGCCTATAAACTGTAACGCATCTGATCCACGATCAAACTCTCACCGAAGTCGGAATGCAAACGCTCAGTGCAAAGAAAGCCTTCTCAAGGTGCAGCCCAAATCCATACACCCTCTTTAAAAAAGAGGCCAAAGAACGGTTTTCCGGTTAAAAGGAAATTCTACATCGCCTCTTTTATGTTTTTTTGGAAAGCATGGAAGTTATTTTTCACCCGGGTGTATCCATTCACTGTTCTTCCAAAGAAGAGCATACAAAACTTTCACCAGACCAATCCTTGAATACAGCTCACCTGTCTGGAACCCACACTGCATTTCAGACACACAAAAAACTTTAGAAAGCATCCAGAGATACTTTACTAGAAGAGCGCTCCACTCCTTCACTCGCAACAGAATTCCCTACGCAACTAGACTCACAATCCTAGGTTTAGAAAGCTTAGAACTACGTCGCCTTAAACACGACCTAAGCATAGCCATAAAATAAACTGCCACAACGTCCTTCCTGTCAATGACTACTTCATGAGTTTGCATGGAACTCACTACCAGACTCTGTAGTATCATCACCTAACCCCCCAACACTTTACCCTTTGACTGTCCAATGTCAATCTCTCCTGCTTCCTTAGAGGTCAGTAAGGGGCGGGTACAAGTGCACCAGTGTGCCTTCCATCCCCTGTCCTAATGTCTCTTACTAGTATCATGTATATAAACATTGTTATATCTTTGTGTGCTACCAATACATAATTGACTAGATAGATAGATAGATAGATAGATAGATAGATAGATAGATAGATAGACAGACAGACAGACAGACAGACAGACAGACAGACAGACAGACAGACAGACAGAGACAGACAGACAGATAAATAAATAAAGAGAGAGAGAGATTAGAGATAGGTAGGTAGGTAGGTAGATAGAGAGAGAGAGAGAGATTAGAGATAGATAGATAGAGAGAGAGAGAGAGAGAGAGGTTAGAGATAGATAGATAGATAGATAGATAGATAGATAGATAGATAGATAGATAGATAGATAGGCAGGCAGGCAGGTAGATAGAGAGAGAGAGAGAGAGAGATTAGAGATAGATAGAGAGAGAGAGAGATTATAGATAGATAGATAGATAGATAGATAGATAGATAGATAGATAGAGATAGATAGATAGATAGATAGATAGATAGATAGATAGATAGATAGATAGGCAGGCAGGCAGGTAGATAGAGAGAGAGAGATTAGAGATAGATAGATAGATAGATAGATAGATAGATAGATAGATAGATAAAGAGAGAGAGAGAGATTAGAGATAGATAGATAGATAGATAGATAGATAGGTAGGTAGGTAGGTAGGTAGGTAGGTAGGTAGATAGATAGGCAGGCAGGCAGGCAGGCAGATAGAGAGAGAGAGACAGACAGACAGACAGACAGACAGACAGACTGACAAAACAGGAAGAAGCAAGAGATGCTGAACCAACCTAGGTTCCCCAGCCTGACGGACCGTCTCCTTTTGCAAGGCGGTTGGGGCCTTGCGGCTTTGCAAAGCACGCCGGAGTGGTTTGCCTCCAGGGCCAGCCACTGTTTGGCGGTTGCTCCATCAGGCCTTCCTCAATAATGCAGGCTGCTGCTAATGGCCCTTCGGGGTAAGCACTTTGCGAGCGCCTGCCGAAAGTTCTCCACTTGTTTCTGCTTTCCTTGGAACTTTAGATGCGGCGCTTCTCAGCGGATCTCCAGGGAAGGCGGCAAAGTCTTCCAAATTTTTCTTTCTGTTCCTCCCCTCCTCTCTGTGTTCTCTTAAATGGTTACAAAATGGTCTCCCTCCTTCTTAATCTCGGATGATGGTGGTCACCCCATCTGCCCTCTTTCCAAAACTTTTTACCTTTTAATTCAGGAAAGGACTTTTTAGGCTCTGCAGGAATTAGTAATAGCAATAACATTTAGACTTACTGTATATGCAGTGATACCTCGTCTTACGAACTTAATTGGTTCCAGGATGAGGTTTGTAAGGTGAAATGTTTATAAGATGAAACAATGTTTCCCATAGGAATCAATGGAAAGGTGATTAATGCGTGCAAGCCCAAAACTCACTTCTTTTGTCAGCCAAAGCACCCGTTTTTGTGCAGCTGGGATTCTCCTGCAGCATCGCAAAAACACAGAAGTCCGGAGGTGGTGTTTCCCATGGAGAGGAGCCTCAGAGGAATCCCAGCAGTGCAAAAACGGGTGCTTTGCTGGCAATAGAAGTCCAGAGGCGGGGCATCCCAGTGGCGGCGGCTTGGGTTTGTAAGGTGAAAATAGTTTTGAAAAAGAGGCAAAAAATATCTTAAATCCCGGGTTTGTATCTCGAAATATTTATATGACGAGGGGTTTGTAAGACGAGGTATCACTGTACGTGAAAGACTCAAGCTGTACAACAACCTCAAAACAGGTTCTCTCTCGGGGCTCACAGTGTTTTACAGCCCTCTCTAAGCAGTTTACAGAGAGTCAGCCTATTGCCCCCAATAATCTGGGTCCTCATTGGAAGGCTGAGTCAACCTTTTGAGCCTTTAAGAATTGAACTGCTGGCAGTTGGCAGATGTGAAGCAATAGCACTTAGAATTATATATTGCTTCACAGTGCTTTACAGCCCTCTCTAAGCAGTTTATAGAGTCACCCTATTGCCCCCAACAATCTGGGTCCTCATTTTACTGACCTTGAATGGATGGAAAGCCGAGTCAACCTTGAGCTTACTGAGATTCGATCTGCCAAACTGCTGGCAGCCGGTGATCGGCAGAAGTAGCCTGCAATACTGCACTCTAACCACTGCTCCACAGAGGGTCTTTTTTTATACAGGAAGCCCCCCATCCTCCAATGATATGGGTAGTCCTCTACTTGGAGTCGTCTATCCACTGTTGACCTCTCCCAATTCCTAAGAGGTCAGTAAGGGGCGTGCATAAGTGCACCAGAGTCCCGCCTTCCATCCCCTGTCCTAATGTTTCTCTTTTACTGGTGTCATGTATATAAATATTATTATATCTTTGTATACCTTCAACATGTACTTGACAAAACAAACAAAGATGAGTTTGATGAAGATCTGCAAGTTGCATGAGGCAAAAGGGATGAAACCTTTTTAAAATCCAAAACAGTCAGGTAATTATTATTTATTAAATTTCTTTGCCACCCATCCTGCCACCAGGCAAGATAATGTTTGGAAGCTTCTAAAACAGATCTCCCTATTTCACTGGCATATAAGAAGATGGGTGAGGGAGAGCAAGAGATCCAGCACAATGGAGACACTTGCAAATTCTTTTGGCACAGCCCTTCCAAATAAAAGTAGTTTTTTGCTTTCCTGGAGAGTTCATTTCCTGCTCTGATCTACCTGGTGAGGCTGATGAAGGATGCCCAGAATTACATCCCAAGCCACCATGTTTATAACCAGGATCTGTTGACTTCACCTGCTGGTCTTGGAAAGAAGTCTTGGCTTAAGGAAGTTGGTCTGGCAGAAGGAATCTGGAGCACCAAGGACAAGCTGACCTTGGCTTCTGAGGTTCACCCCACTTGCTCTGCCTTCTCCTGGAGATGCATTTGGTACCCTCAGCTCAGTAGTAGAGTTCCTATCCTTTAAGGATGCTGTAGGCAGCATGTCTAATGGATCCCTCGCTGCTCGGATGCCCAGAGATGCTTGAGGGACAATCTCTCCTTGGCTGGAAATTGGACTCACCCCCAGCAAAGAACAAATCTACCGTTGTTCTTTAGACATTGCACAATGAAAAGGTCTCTGGACCAACCCAAACTTTGCTGCAAAATTTGAGCATCCTTCACCTCTGGAAGGTGAAATCTGACCTTCCTTGCTCAGTTGGTTGGTTGGTTATTTATTTATTTATTGTCTGTTTGTTTTGTCGAGTACATATTGGAGGTATGTAAAGATATAATAATATTCATATCCATGATACTAGTAGCAAGAAAAATTAGAAGAAACATTAGATATAATAATATTCAGGTCTTAAGCATAAAACGTATCAGGAAAGACTTGATGAACTCAATCTGTATAGTCTGGAGGACAGAAGGAAAAGGGGGGACGTGATCGAAACATTTAAATGTGTTAAAGGGTTAAATAAGGTCCAGGAGGGAAGTGTTTTTAATAGGAAAGTGAACACAAGAACAAGGGGACACAATCTGAAGTTAGTTGGGGGAAAGATCAAAAACAACATGAGAAAATATTATTTTACTGAAAGAGTAGTAGATCCTTGGAACAAACTTCCAGCAGACGTGGTAGATAAAGCCACAGTAACTGAATTTAAACATGCCTGGGATAAACATATATCCATCCTAAGATAAAATACAGAAAATAGTATAAGGGCAGACTAGATGGACCATGAGGTCTTTTTCTGCCGTCAGACTTCTATGTTTCTATGTTTCATATGCATGGTACTAGTAGAAAAAAAATAAAAGAAACATTAGGACAGAGGATGGAAGGCACAGTGGTGCGTTTATCTTCAAAGTGCGTTGTTCAATCTTCTTTTTCTACTCAATTGCTGGAGGGAGCCTCTTGCTTTTGATTTTCTATTTAGTCTAGAAAGCTACACAAAATCTTTCTGGAAATTTTCATAGAAGTGAATTTTCTATTTCTATTTCATTTTCTATTTATTTTTGGTCGTTAAACAAATTTATAGGGCCACCTGATTCACACACAGATGACTCTGGGCAGCTTACAACATTAAAAAAAAAATCCCACAGCAACAGCATCTTCTTTTAAAGACCCCATTATCCCTTGCAGGGTGGAGTCTGGGCAACTGAATGGAGCTAAGTGTTTACTGGCCAGATGCCTTTCCTGTCGCCAACACATAGTTGGAACATGGCCTGACCCTCTAGCTCAGTACACCCCAACATTAGAAACTTTAACATGGGTGGACTCACAGAATTCCCCAGCCAGCACAAAGAAGGGTGGGTCAAGCTATTCTCCAAAGCACCTGAAGCAGAGGTGAAATTCTGCAGGTTCTGACCAGTTCTGGAGAACCGGTAGCAGAAAGTTTGAGTAGTTTGGAGAACCGGTAAATATCATCTCAGAGTGGCCCCACCCTATCTATTTTGCAGTATCCTTGCCCTGGAGTGGGGAGGGAATGGGGATTTTGCAGTATCCTTGCCCTGGAGTGGGAGGGAATGGAGATTTTGCAGTATCCTTCCCCTGGAGTGGGAGGGAATGGAGATTTTGCAGTATCCTTGCCCTGGAGTGGGGAGGGAATGGGGATTTTGCAGTATCCTTGCCCTGGAGTGGGAGGGAATGGAGATTTTGCAGTATCCTTCCCCTGGAGTGGGAGGGAATGGAGATTTTGCAGTATCCTTGCCCTGGAGTGGGAGGGAATGGGGATTTTGCAGTATCCTTCCCCTGGAGTGGGAGGGAATGGGGATTTTGCAGTATCCTTCCCCTGGAGTGGGAGGGAATGGAGATTTTGCAGTATCCTTGCCCTGGAGTGGGAGGGAATGGAGATTTTGCAGTATCCTTCCCCTGGAGTGGGAGGGAATGGAGATTTTGCAGTATCCTTGCCCTGGAGTGGGAGGGAATGGGGATTTTGCAGTATCCTTGCCCTGGAGTGGGAGGGAATGGAGATTTTGCAGTATCCTTCCCCTGGAGTGGGAGGGAATGGAGATTTTGCAGTATCCTTGCCCTGGAGTGGGGAGGGAATGGGGATTTTGCAGTATCCTTGCCCTGGAGTGGGAGGGAATGGAGATTTTGCAGTATCCTTCCCCTGGAGTGGGGAGGGAATGTGGATTTTGCAGTATCCTTCCCCTGGAGTGGGAGGGAATGGGGATTTTGCAGTATCCTTCCCCTGGAGTGGGAGGGAATGGGGATTTTGCAGTATCCTTCCCCTGGAGTGGGAGGGAATGGGGATTTTGCAGTATCCTTCCCCTGGAGTGGGAGGGAATGGGGATCTTGCAGTATCCTTGCCCTGGAGTGGGAGGGAATGGGGATCTTGCAGTATCCTTGCCCTGGAGTGGGAGGGAATGGAGATTTTGCAGTATCCTTCCCCTGGAGTGGGGAGGGAATGTGGATTTTGCAGTATCCTTCCCCTGGAGTGGGAGGGAATGGGGATTTTGCAGTATCCTTCCCCTGGAGTGGGGAGGGAATGTGGATTTTGCAGTATCCTTCCCCTGGAGTGGGAGGGAATGGGGATTTTGCAGTATCCTTCCCCTGGAGTGGGAGGGAATGGGGATTTTGCAGTATCCTTCCCCTGGAGTGGGAGCGAATGGGGATTTTGCAGTATCCTTCCCCTGGAGTGGGAGGGAATGGGGATCTTGCAGTATCCTTCCCCTGGAGTGGGGAGGGAATGGGGATTTTGCAGTATCCTTCCCCTGAGGCATCGGGCCAAAATATCTCCGGGGCCGTCTTCTGCTGCACGAATCCCAGCGACCGATTAGGTCCCACAGAGTTGGCCTTCTCCGTGTCCTGCGACTAAACAGTGTCGTCTGGTGGGACCCAGGGGAAGAGCCTTCTCTGTGGTGGTCCCGACCCTCTGGAACCAGCTCCCCCCAGAGATCAGAATTGCCCCCACTCTCCTTGCCTTTCATAAGCTCCTTAAAACCCACCTCTGTTGTCAGGCATGGGGGAAGTGAGATATTCCTTTCCCCCCAGGCCTATACAAGTTATGCATGGTATTTGTGTGTATGTTTTGCTTTTTAATAAGGGGTTTTTAGTGACTTTTAATTATTAGATTTGTTATACATCGTTTTTATTATTGCTGTGAGCCACCCCGAGTCTGTGAAGAGGGGCGGCATACAAATCTAATTAATAATAATAATAATAATAATAATAATAATAATAATAATAAAAAATAATTTTGCAGTATCCTTCCCCCGGAGTGGGGAGGGAATGAAACAGACAATACAACAAAACATTCCCGAAAAAGCTGATCCAAACTCCTCGATCTTCCTAGAGGATCTCTCTGAAAAAGATCCTGAATTGAATCCACTTCTCTTTTGTCTTTGACCCCTTAGTAATCATAGTAATCATTGCAGAAAAAAACAATTGCTGCCAACCTGCCTTCCACTGAGGACCTATATACACGAGTCAAAAAGAGGGCTGTGAAAATATTGACTGACCCCTCGTATCCTGGACACAAACTGTTTCAACTCCTACCCTCAAAACATCGCTACGGAGCACTGCACACCAAGACATCTAGACACAAGAACAGTTTTTTTCCCAAATTCCATCACTCTGCTAAACAAATAATTCCCTCAACACTGTCTGCACTTCTATTTCTACTAGTTATTTCTCATCATTCCTATCACCCATATTGTTCAGATTTTTATTAATATTATTTCCTGATTGCTTATTTGACCCCTATGACAATCATTAAGTGTTGTACCTCCTAATTCTTGACAAATGTATATTTTCTTTTAGGTACACTGAGAGCCTATGCACCAAAGACAAATTCCTTGCGTGTCCAATCACACTTGGCCCATAAAGAATTCCATCCCATCCCATTCCATTCCATTTCAGTTCCCAATCTGTCACTGGGCAGCCCAACAACTTTGCTGCTTCTGAGTTACACCAAGAGAGAAATTCTTTGATGACCGAATGCCTGGATCATCTTAGGCAGGTCCGATCCTTCACCCGCCCAGGGAGACGGAGGACTCTCGTCCCTTCTTTCCAAAGGCCGTGGGGAGAGGAGACGAATCCAGGGGGCCTGGCTGTCTCCCCCCAACTAAGTGGGGACAGTTGCGAGCGTGGCAGCTGCGCAGCCGAGGCTGTCAGAAAGTGGGCTATCGAATCGGAAAGCAATTAAAGACATCAGCGGCGTTTGCTCCAGGCTGGCTCCAGGCTGCAGGGAGGCTGCCACAACACATCACATACTAGTGGATGCTGTGCCCAGGACCCTCCAGCAGCTTTATGCCTCCCACCTGCCTGGCAGGGGTACCCCACCTCGCCAAGCGGCCCCTCTTGGCTGGTGGATAAGCAGAATGGTTTGTCAGACCCAAACGACCTGTCAGGACAATCTTCCGCAGTCGGATAAAAAGCAGGACCAGGCATTCAGGGTGGTGGTGGGAGGGCAGGACTAGCCGGCTTAGCCCCCCCCATCTTCTGGGATCCAGCCCCCTCCCCTCCGAAACTTGGGCAGTGAGTGACCCAACCTCCCCATGGGGCTATTTGCCCGTAATTCCTAAATCAATTTGTCATCAATTTGTCCCCGGTATTAAGGTGGCTAGTCCTCAAAGCCCAAAGCTAGAGAATTAGCGCAGATGCCCTGGGGCGCCTTTCACCTGGTCAGATTTCCAGTGAAGGGAAAGTGCGGGAGATTTATTATGCTCCGTGTAACTCTTTTAAAAATAGAGATATGTGTGTTAATTGAAGGGGAGGCGGGGAGCAGGCTGTCAGGCCATCTTGCTAGAAACCAAAGAAGGGCCTTTTAGCTCAACAAAGGTGCTTTCCGGTTCATCCATTGCAAAAAAAACCCCAAACCCAACAACCCTCCCAAAACCACACACACACCCATGCCAAGTTTTTTTAAAAATCCCTTTTTAGGCTGCAGCTTCTCGGCTGATTCCCACAACGCTTTTCAAACAAGCAAAGCGTTTTGTGCTTAGCATCCCCTCATCACAGAGAGCTATTATTATTATTATTATTATTATTATTATTATTATTTTAATTTATTTATTCATTTGTTCAATATACAAGTCCATAGGAAGAAAATAGACATGTGATAATATAAGAAGGGTGAAAGTGGGCTTAGAGGAGAAGATACATGACAGGAAGAGAATATATAAGATAGGTGAAAGAAAGGAAAGACAATTGGACAGGGGATGAAAGGCACACCAGTGCACTTATGTACGCCCCTTACTGGCCTCTTAGGAATCTGGAGAGGTCAATCGTGGAGAGTCTAAGGGAAAATGTTGGGGGTTAGGGGTTGACACAATTGAGTCCGGTAATGAGTTCCACGCTTCGATAACTCGATTGTTGAAATCATATTTTTTACAGTCAAGTTTGGCGCGGTTCGTATTGAGTTTAAATTTGTTGCGTGCTCTTGTGTTGTTGCGGTTGAAGCTGAAGTAGTCATTGACTGGTAGGACTGGTAGGACATTATGTCAGTACAACACAGCAAACAAGATCACTCTGCTGGATTTCGTATTTCATCACCAGTCGGGCGCTTCCCAAGCACCTAGGACTGCGTGATGTAGCGGCGAATTATGTTTGCTGATCCCAGTAAAGCAGCCTTTTGCAATTGACAGATGGAGATTTTGTCAATTCCGATGGTTTTCAAATGTCCGCTGAGATCCTTTGGTACTGCGCCCAGTGTGCCAAGTACCACTGAGACCACTTTCACTGGCTTATTATTATTATTATTATTATTATTATTATTATTATTATTATTACTACTACTACTACTACTACTATTTATTAGATTTGTAGGCCAACCCTCTCCGGAGACTCGGAGCGGCGTACAACAACGATACATGGTACAAATCTAATGGTTAAAAAAGGACAGTTTAACACCCTTATTTAAAAAAAAACCAGTTATGCCTCCCAAACAATCCATACATAAAATGAAACGGCCCGGGGGAATCAATTTCCCCATGCCTGACAGCAAAGGTGGGTTTTTAGGAGTTTGTGAAAGGCAAGGAGGGTGGGGGCAGTTCTGATCTCCGGAGGGAGTTGGTTCCAGAGAGTTGGGGCTGCCACAGAGAAGGCTCTTCCCCTGAGCCCCGCCAGACGACATTGTTTTGTCGACGGGACGCGGAGAAGGCCAACTCTGTGGGACCTAGTCGGTTGCTGGGATTCGCGCGGCAGAAGGCGGTCCTGAGGTCCCGGTTGTATTCTGGTCCGATGCCAAAAGTCATTTAAGCAACACCTTCTAAGCGTCCAATTCCCACAGAAACGCACAGACCATTTATTTATTGCATTTCTATGCCGCTCACTCTGAAATGGACTCTGAGCGGCTAACAATGGTTATAAATGGAATACAAGTAAAAGAGCAGTTAAAAAAACACAGTTGGGCTTGTACACATGCGAATCAGAGCAACATTTAGTTTCTGTATATGGGCAGGAAGCAAATTTTGCAAAAAAGTATGTGCCTGTGTGAAATTTCAGTGATTCTTTTGTTTCTGTTCATGCGCGGAAGCAAAAAAATCACCCAAAATTGCCAAAATCTTGTTTGTGTGTGCACATCCTCTCGTGAGATTTTGTTTCCTGTGCATGCACAGAAGGCAAATCTCGCTCCGATGTGCCTGCCCCCCCCCACTGGTCACCTGGAGCTTCATTTCCGCTACCGATGTGGGTCTCCACCGCCCTGTTCCAGTAGGGACCCGATACTGCTCCCATCTCTTCCTATGGAGCTCTGACCTTGCTGAGCTTTTCAAGATCTCCCAGGGGCTGGGAAGAAGCCCCCTCCAAATCACACCGTGGCGGCAGAAATGGGCAGCCCAAATTTTTACTGCTACACTCTGGCTTATTTTGTGGGTGTGGCTTAATCCTCATGTGACTGGGTAGGAGTGGCTTGTCGGCCATGTGACCAGGTGGGAGTGGCGTGAACGATCATCATTGTTCAAGTTGAACGATCATCATCGTTCAGCTTAACTGCTTGATAAGTCCTCGGCTTACAACCTTACCGGTGTCGCTCGCTGGGGTGACAATTTGCTTCGTGTTTCCCGCGCTCTCCTTCCTGGGTCGCTCCCCCCCAAACCTCAGGCTGGGTAACTAGGCAAACGGGTGCTGCCAGAAGCATAAATGCTGCCAACCTCGCTTCCACCCACGCTTTCTGCTTGCACCTCAGGTGGGAGGTGGCCGCGTGAGACTGGAGGGGAGCTCAGCAGGAGAGAGGGAAGCTCGTACGAGGCAAGGAAGGAGGAAAGAGGAAAAAAGCAAGGAGCACAGACCCAGCAGTTGCAGCAGAGAGAAAAAGGAGAGCCAAGCCGAGACCGGTAATCCAGGAAGTGACAGCCGCCGATCAACTGGAGCTGCGCATGCATCTTCATTTATGCATTCCACCCCGTCCTGCCTGCTGCCCACCCCTGCTTGATGGACATCATGCTCCACGCCTGAATCAAGGCATCCTCCCAATGATGGCTCTCTTGTAATGGCATCTACGGAAAGGGGCACTCCCCCTCCCTTTGGAAGCACACCTTCCAGTGGGCTCCCTAATTGCCGCAACTGTGACAAATGCCTCCCAGCCCTTCCTCCCCCTCCCCTCTGTGTGTCCCTCCCCTCCACCCGCATTCGCGCCTGGCCGGCCTTTCGCCCCCTTTGCAAGAGAGAGAGAGAAAAAAATTCTCCCCGGACAGGCCAAGCCTTCCTCTCTCCTGCCCCCACCACCACCGCCCCACTCCCCTCCATCAAATTAGTGAGTCAGAATACGTAAGAGAGAGACCACTGCTGCTAATTTGTACATTAACTGGTTCTGACAGAAATATTTCACAAGTGAAAAAACAGCGAATGCGCCTCCAGAAACTGTGTGGCATCCATACCGCCCGACTTCTGCTTAACCGTTTCAAATGGGTTTCGGGGCTTCGGGAGGAGAAATAATTGCTAGTCTTCCCCCCCACCACCCATATCTCCTCCCCACTGGCCTTGTCTCACAATTAGCCCTCCCTCAACTGGTGGGGGTGGGGAGAGAGAGGGAGGGACGCATGCGACAATTCCCTCCCCATGTACACACTCCGTCGTCGGCCTCTAGACTCTGGTTTTGTCATTTATTTATTGGATTTGTATGCTGCCCCTCTCCATAGACTCGGGGCGGCTAACAACAGTGGTAAAGACAACATGCGACAATCCAATAATAAAACAGCTAAAACCCCTTTTTTTAAAACCAACCATACATACAAACATACCATACATAAATTGTAGAAGCCTAGGGGGAAGGAATATCTCAGTTCCCCCATGCCTGACTACAGAGGTGGGTTTTAAGAAGCTTACGAAAGGCAAGAAGGGTGGGGGCTATTCTAATCTCTGGGGGGAGTTGGTTCCAGAGGGCCGGGGCTGCCACAGAGAAGGCTGTTCCCCTGGGTCCCACCAAATGACATTGTTTAGTTGACGGGATCCGGAGAAGGCCAACTCTGTGGGACCTAACTGGTCACTGGGATTCGTGCGGCAGAAGGCGGTCCCTGAGATAATCTGGTCCGGTGCCATGAAGGGCTTTATAGGTCATAACCAACACTTTGAATTGTGATCGGAAACTTATCGGCAACCAATGCAGACTGCGGAGTGTTGGTGTAACATGGGCATATTTGGGGAAGTCCATGATTGCTCTTGCAGCTGCATTCTGCACGATCTGAAGTTTCCGAACACTTTTCAAAGGTAGCCCCATGTATAGAGCATTACAGTAGTCGAGCCTCGAGGTGATGAGGGCATGAGTGACTGTGAGCAGTGACTCCCGATCCAAATAGGGCCACAACTGGTGCACAAGGCGAACCTGGGCAAACGCCCCCCTCACCACAGCTGAAAGATGTCATGAAGAGAAATGTCTAATGTCATGAAGAGAAAAGAAGCACAAGGAGGCAAACAGACCTGAAGAAGTTGAGGGGTTGGGATGGACACCCAGTCCTTGCTGCTTGGTGTTTCCTGGAGCATCTCTTTTGGCTGGGGAGGGCTCTGCCTGGTGCTCGCGAGGATCCTAAAATTGGATATCTAGAGCTTGGGAAAAGAGTGGGAGAAGAACGTGGACAAAGATGGCATCCAAAATTTATCATAGCAATTACATTTAGACGTATATACCGCTTCATAGTGCTTTTACAGCCCTCTCTAAGCAGTTTACAGAATCAGCCTCTTGCCCCCAACAATCTGGGTCCTCATTTTACCCACCTCGGAAGGATGGAAGGCTGAGTCAACCTTGAGCCGGCGGTGAGATTTGAACTGCTGAACTAGAGCTACCGGTTAGCTGAAGTAGTCGGCAGTGTTATACTCTAACCCAGTGGTTCTCAACCTGGGGGTCGGGACCCCTTTGGCGGTCGAAGGACCATTTCATGGGGGTCGCCTAAGAACATGGGAAAAAACTGTAGTTTCTATTCTGGCGCCTTGGAACATATTTTTACAATCTGACCAATCAGGTGTTTACAGTGGGGGTGTCTCTCTGACCTTTCTGCCAATCACCTTAAAGCTTTGTTGGGAGAAGAGGCGCTAGACTTATAGTTGGGGGTCACCACAACATGAGGAGCTGTATTAAGGGGTCACGGCATTAGAAAGGTTGAGAACCATTGCTCTAACCACTGCGCCACAAGGCTCTTGGCATTGTCCTTGTGGGACTGATCTCCCTGAGGGTATCTACCCATCCTACTACGTCAGATAGAGTTGGGACAATAACAGAATTAGAAGGGACTTTGGAGGTCTTCTAGTCCTACCCCCCTGCTTTAAGCAGGAGACCTTTTGCCCTTCTGGACTTCTACTTTAAAACCTTCAGGGATGGAGCACCCACAACTTCTGAAGGCAACTTGGTTAATTGGTCAGGAAATTGCTCCTTAGTTCTAGGTGGCTTCGCTCCTTGATTAGTTTCCACCCATTGCTTCTTGTCCACAACACCAAAATCTCACTCCCATGAGCGTCTCCTCACAAGATTTCACTTGCTGCGCATGCGCGGAAGCCAAATCCCACGCAGGGGTGCACATGCGTGTGTCGGGGGCGTGCAGCTGCGTAGGCATCCCGGGAATCGCTACCGGAACGTCCCGGTAGCTGTCAGTGATGGGGATGCTGCAACGAAAGTATGAAAAATGGTCATAAGTCGTATTTTCAATGCCTTTGTAACTTCCAGTTGTCACTAAATGAATTCTTAAAACTCAAGGACTATCTGTACTTTTCCTTGGTGTCCTCCATTGTGCAGTAGATATCTGGGAATCTTTACAGAAGTGAAGATGGAGCCTTCCCACAGGATTCTGAGGATTAATTGCTCATGCCATGAAGTTGGAATTGGTGCTAGAGTTATCTATTATTATTATTATTATTTACTATATGCGTTTGGATTTTATTGCCTGCCTTTCTTTTTAATTGTACTCAAAACTGCTGAGCGGGCTGTTATGTCCAGATAATGAAGAAATAAGTCACGATGGAGGAGGCTGCTTGCTTTCAGCTTAATTTGTTGTGGGAGCCCAGATATTATGCTTTGTGGACTGAAAGCAAGCCTCGTTGTTTGGAACAAAGATAGGAGCCCCACTAACTTCATTTCATGATTGATTAAATGATCTGCACTTTTTGTAGCCCACCCAAGTCTATATAGCCTGTGAGTGGGACACAACAGGATTAAAAAGAGAAATTATCCAGAAAATATATCTATGTACCTATATACTCCCCCTCTCATTCTCTCTTCCTCTCTCTCCCCCCTTTCTGTCTCTAGTTCTCTCTTTCTCTCTCTCTCTCTACATCTATCTATCTATCTATCTATCTATCTATCTATCTATCTATCTATCTAATCTCTCTCTCTCTCTAGCTTTAGCTCTATCTCTTTATCTCTCTATCTCTATCTCTCTATCTCTATCTCTCTATCTCTCTATCTCTCTATCTCTCTATCTCTCTATCTCTCTATCTCTCTATCTCTCTATCTCTCTATCTCTCTATCTCTCTATCTCTCTATCTCTCTATCTCTCTATCTCTCTATCTCTCTATCTCTATCTCTATCAATCTATCTATCTATCTATCATCTATCTATCTATCATCTATCTATATCTAATCTCTCTCTCTTTCTCTCTCATCTATCTATATCTAATATATATATCTCTCTCCCTCTTATCTATCTGTCTGTCTGTCTATCTATATCTAATCTCTCTCTCTCTCTCTCTCTCTCTCTATCTATCTATCTAATTTCTCTCTCTAGCTTTAGCTCTCTCTCTCTCTCTCTCTCTCTCTCTCTCTCTCTCTCTATCTCTCTATCTCTCTCTCTCTCTCTCTCTCTATCTCTCTATCTCTCTATCTCTCTATCTCTCTATCTCTCTATCTCTCTATCTCTCTATCTCTCTATCTCTCTATCTCTCTATCTCTCTATCTCTCTATCTCTCTATCTCTCTATCTCTCTATCTCTCTATCTCTCTATCTCTCTATCTCTCTATCTCTCTATCTCTCTATCTCTCTATCTCTATCATTTATCATCTATCTATATCTAATCTCTCTCTCTTTCTCTCTCATCTATCTATATCTTATATATATATATATATATATATATATATATATATATGTTTTCGTAGATTTTCACGGGTACAGGTATGACGGTCTTGGTATATTCGGGTTTCTTCCCGTGTAGGATTTGGAAATTTCTGGCGACGTTTCGATGAGGTCTCACTCATCATCTTCAGGCTGGTGTTTCTGTCCTTTTTCTCAGTCTTCGCCTGAGAAAAAGGACAGAAACACCAGCCTGAAGATGATGAGTGAGACCTCATCGAAACGTCGCCAGAAATTTCCAAATCCTACACGGGAAGAAACCCGAATATACCAAGACCGTCATATATATATATATATATATATATATATATATCTCCCTCTTATCTATCTATCTGTCTGTCTGTCTATCTATATCTAATCTCTATCTATCTATCTATCTATCATCTATCTATCTATATCTAATCTCTCTCTCTCTCTAGCTTTAGCTCTATCTCTTTATCTCTCTATCTCTATCTCTCTATCTCTATCTCTCTATCTCTCTATCTCTCTATCTCTCTATCTCTCTATCTCTCTATCTCTCTATCTCTCTATCTCTCTATCTCTCTATCTCTCTATCTCTCTATCTCTCTCTCTATCAATCTATCTATCTATCTATCATCTATCTATCTATCATCTATCTATATCTAATCTCTCTCTCTTTCTCTCTCATCTATCTATATCTAATATATATATCTCTCTCCCTCTTATCTATCTGTCTGTCTGTCTATCTATATCTAATCTCTCTCTCTCTCTCTCTCTCTCTATCTATCTATCTAATTTCTCTCTCTAGCTTTAGCTCTCTCTCTCTCTCTCTCTCTCTCTCTCTCTCTCTCTCTATCTCTCTATCTCTCTATCTCTCTATCTCTCTATCTCTCTATCTCTCTATCTCTCTATCTCTCTATCTCTCTATCTCTCTATCTCTCTATCTCTCTATCTCTCTATCTCTCTATCTCTCTATCTCTCTATCTCTCTATCTCTCTATCTCTCTATCTCTCTATCTCTCTATCTCTCTATCTCTCTATCTCTCTATCTCTCTATCTCTCTATCTCTCTATCTCTCTATCTCTCTATCTCTCTATCTCTCTATCTCTCTATCTCTCTATCTCTATCATTTATCATCTATCTATATCTAATCTCTCTCTCTTTCTCTCTCATCTATCTATATCATATATATATATATATATATATATATATATATATATATATATATATATATATCTCCCTCTTATCTATCTATCTGTCTGTCTGTCTATCTATATCTAATCTCTCTCTATCTATCTATCTATCTATCATCTATCTATCTATATCTAATCTCTCTCTCTTTCTCTCTCATCTATCTATATCTAATCTCTCCTCCCCTCTCTCTACCTCTTATCTATCTATCTATCATCTATCTATCTATATCTAATCTCTCTCTCTTTCTCTCTCATCTATCTATATCTAATCTCTCTCTCTCTCTTATCTATCTATCTGTTTATCTATATCTAATATATATATATATCTCTCTCTCTATCTATCTATATCTAATCTCTCTCTTTTTCTCTCTCTCCCTCTTATCTATCTATCTATCTATCTATCTATCTATCTATCTATCTATCTATCATCTATCTATCTATCTATCTCTAATCTCTCTATCTCTTTATCTATCTATCACCTCTTTCTATCTACTACTAGTATCTCTACACTGCTTATATTTGAGGGAAGGGCTAGGGGAGAAATGTTAGCAGCGTCCCAGTACTAAAGAAGAGGGAGTCAACCTATTGTCCAAAGAAGGACAAGAAGCAACGGGTGGAGGCTTGTTAAAGAGAGATGCAACCTAGAAGCAATGAGAAATTTTCTGACAGGGAGAACTATCAACAGATAAGTTTGCCTCCCAGAGTTGTAGGTACTCCATCAGTGGAGGATTCCAAAAAATAGATTGGGCAGCCATTTCACAGGAATGGAATAAGGGGGTTGGACTAGAAGACCTCCACGTTCCCTTCCAACCCTATAATTCCATGTTCTTGAGCAAGACCTGGCTCTCAAGTAGCCCCTTTCCCCCTTTGGTTTGAGTACCTCTGGTGGCTAAACTTCTATTGAGGTTGGGTAGAAAAACCTGCTATTGTCAAGTCATTTGTGTCGGGAGAAGGGTAGCAAAAGGGGCCGCCACAAAAATTGTCCATCTTCTTGTCTTTGGATTCCTTTTTATTTATTTATTTATTTATATTCATTAGACTTTCCCGAAGCGACTCAGGGAGGCATACAACATTGTAAATACAAACAATGTATATGCAGAAATCTAATTATTTTTTTGAAAAAAATAAATATACAAAGTTAGCAAAGATTCTAAAACAGTTGTTCACATTCATCCAATTCAATCATTCACAACATCAGCCAGAGAAATATCATTGCTCACGGCCCCCATAGCCCACCCCCCCCGGCAGAGATAGGTTTTTAAAGCTTTACGAAAGACCAGGAGGGAGGAGGTGGAACATATCTCCGGAGGGAGTTTGTTGCAGAGGGCCGGGGCCACCACAGAGAAGGCTCTTCGTTTAGGCCCCACCAGACAACATTGTCTGGTCGACAGGACCTGGAGAAACATAGAAACATAGAAGACTGACGGCAGAAAAAGACCTCATGGTCCATCTAGTCTGCCCTTATACTATTTCCTGTATTTTATCTTACAATGGATATATGTTTATTCCAGGCATGTTTAAATTCAGTTACTGTAGATTTACCAACCACGTCTGCTGGAAGTTTGTTCCAAGGATCTATTACTCTTTCAGTGAAATAATATTTACTCACGTTGCTTTTGATCTTTCCCCCAACTAATTTCAGAAGGCCGACTCCTAACCAGCCGCTGGGATGTATGAGGCAGAAGATGGTCCCTTTATCAATGTCACACACATACGGAGTTTTCTCCCCATGTCATGGGATATCTACCTAGTTTGGGTGAAGCTGAGTAGTTAATTCAGAACAAGAGAAGCATTAAGAGGCAGAATAAAAAATATGATTAATAGCATAACATGCCTATTCTGGCACTGGACCAGAATACTTACGGGACCGCCTTCTGCTGCATAAATCCCAGCAGCCGATCAGGTCCCCCAGAGTTGGCCTTCTCTAGGTCCCATCGACCAAACAATGTTGTCTGGCGGGGCCTACGGAAAGAGCCTTCTCTGTGGCGGGCCCAGCTCTCTGGAATCAACTCCCCCTGGAGATTCGAATCGCTCCCACCCTCCTCACCTTTTGCAAGAGCTTGAAGATCTATCTATGTCGCCAGGCATGGGGCAACTAATGTATCCCCCTTTTCTGACCATTAAAGTTATGAGTGGGTATAATTGTGTAGTATCGATTGTGTTTAAGAAAATGGGTTTTAGCTACAGTATTAATTATTAGATTTGTTTCTGTATTGTTTTATTGTTATTGTGAGCCACCCTGAGTCTTCGGAGAGGAGCAGCATATAAATCTAATTAATAATAATAATAATAATAATTATTATTATTATTGTTGTTGTTGTTATTGCTGTTGTTGTTTTGTTGTTGTTTGGTTGTTGTTGTTGTTGTTGTTATTATTATTATTATTATTATTATTATTATTATTATTATTATTGCTTAAATGTCAGCTAGCCAAAGACCATAGGCCCGTGTTGTCTCCTCTTTGATCTATTTTTGCATAATGAACCCGTCATTTAGCGGAATGCATCCATCCTAACCACTTCCAGCCCACATGCTCGTTCGTATCCGAAAACTGACAATCTTCAGTGATCAACATCCAGCCAAGTAAATTCAGCCCCGGAGTTAAAATTCTGATCAGAACCGTAATAATCCACAATGTTGACCTGAGGCAGAAGCCTGGTTCGGCAGATGGCCCTTGCTACTTGTCCTGAAGGTTGACAGATTTCGGTGATTAAATTCTGGGAGGGAGGGAGGGTGGGTGAGACAAACCTGCAACTCAGGGGTACGGACGCAAAACAATAAGGATTTGAAATGCTAGCGACTGAATCTGTCGAGCTAGAATTCTGGGGAAGACTCAACAAGAGAAAGTCCAGCACTTAATGAAGATGGAGGGGAGATGCTTTTGTCGGCACTGGTAAAACCCGGAAAGTTCTCATATTGAAACACATGCAAATATAAGCCAATGTTGGGTACATTATTTGACTAATAGGTGCATAACTTGGTGTCATAGTTCCCTCTAAGCTGAGCAGTGAGCAATCGCTCACTTAAAAATCATCATCAACTCAGAGTTTTCCAAACCTGCCCAGAAGCTGAGAGGGAAAGAGTGAGAGGGAAGGAGAGAGAGAGGAAGAGAGAGAAACAGATAGAAAAAAGAGAGGAAGGAAAAGAGAAAGAAAAAGAATGGGAGTAAGGAAGAGAGAAAGAAAATCAAAATCTAGTTTGAAACTCGCTCAACTATTTTAAGTGGCATTTTGATATTGATAGAGTTGCCCTATTATGAGCTCACTGTTATAGACACACAGTACAGTATTTTATTTTGAAATTCTCTGAGGCAAAACAGGGTGGGTTTTTTATTTCTCCGGGACCGCCTTCTGCCGCACGAATCCCAGCGACCAGTTAGGTCCCACAGAGTTGGCCTTCTCCGGGTCCCGTCAACTAAACAATGTCGTTTGGCGGGACCCAGGGGAAGAGCCTTCTCTGTGGCAGCCCCGACCCTTTGGAACCAACTCCCCCCAGATATCAGAGTTGCCCCCACCCTCCTAGCCTTTCGTAAGCTCCTTAAGACCCACCTCTGTCGTCAGGCATGGGGGAATTGACATGTTCCCTCCCCCTAGGCTTATAGAATTTATGCATGGTACGCTAGTGTGTATGATTGGTTTTAATTTGTGGTGTTTTTTAAATTAATTTAAATATTGGATTTGTCTTACATTGTATTGCTATTGCTGTGAGCCGCCCCGAGTCTGCGGAGAGGGGCGGCATACAAATCTGATTAAACTTGAACTTAAACTTATTTGTTTGTTTGTTTGTTTATTATTTCTGTGCCGCCCAGTCCCGAAGGGACTGCCGCTCAGACACTATACTTTTCCGCCCACCCCCCAAAAAATTAGAGGGAACACTGCTCCCGAGGCTTCTTCTTCTTCTTCTTAGGATTGAGTGGCAATGGGAGAACAGGAGTAGGTTGCTGGTGTTTTGCAAGAGATCCTCCCGCTAAGATTCTGTGCAGTCCAGAAAATCGCCCAATCCCACTCCTGGTTGTTCCTGCCCACCTCACCACACCCCTCCCAGGAGTCCCTGTGCCACCTGTTTTGGATGCAAGTAAGTGCAGGTTGTGCACAGAGACTCAAGGAGGGTGAAAAATGGGCCTGTTGGAAGTTTGGGAGGTGGGCGGTTACATGCACACCCATGTCAGTCTACCAGCTTGGCTCAGTGCACTGTGTAGAGAGAGAATGAAGCTTCACAGTGCTTTATTGTAATGTTTCCCAACCTTGACAGCTTGAAGATATCTGGACTTCAACTCCCAGAATCCCCCAGCCAGCATTCGCTGGCTGGGGGATTCTGGGAGTTGAAATCCAGATATCTTCAAGTTGCCAAGGTTGGGAAACACTGCTTTATTGCCTCCAATTGTATCAGTGATGAGAATGTCCCTGAACTTCTCATCTCTCTTGAAAAATGTATCTTTCATTAATTCAACAGAATAGAATAGAATAGAAAATGGAATAAATAGAGAATGGAATAGAATAGAGAATGCAATAGAACAGAGAATGGAATGGAATAGAATAGAATAGAACAGAATATAATTTTTTTGACCAAGTGTGATTGGACACACAAAGAATTTGTCTTGGTGCATATACTCTCAGTGTACATAAAACAAAAGCTTAGATCGTTAAGAATCATAAGGTACAACACTTAGTAATGATAGTTCAGGTAGAAATAAGCAGTCAAATCATACTGGGGAATAATATAAATTGTAAGGATGCAAGCAATTAAGTTCAGGCATACAGTCATTTGTGGGAGGAGGTGGGAGTTGGGAATGATGAGAAGACAAATGAGAAAAGTAGTGCAGCCTTGGGAAATAGTTTGACAATGTTGAGGAATTATTTGTTTAGCAGAGTGATGGCATTTGGGGAAAAAACTCTTCTTGTGTCAAGTTGTTCTGGTGTGCAGTGCTCTCTATAGCATCGTTTTGAGGGTAGGAGTTGAAACAGTTTGTGTCCAGGATGTCCAAATGGTCAAAAGCCCTGGTAGTGCAGTGGTTAGAATGCAGTATTGCAGGCTAATTCTTCTGACTGCCAGCAGTTTGATCCTGACCAGCTCAAGGTTAACTCAGCCTTCCATGTTTCTTCCTTCCATGTACTATCTATCTAATCTATCTTTCTATCTTTCTTTCTATCCATCTATCCATCTATCCATCTATCCATCTATCCATCCATCCATCCATCCATCACCTACAGGCAATTGTCTTGGTTAATTGTCTTCACTATTAGGAAGTTTCTCCTTAATTCCAGGCTCCTTCTCTCTTTGATCAGTTCCCAACCATTGTTTCTGGTCTTGCCTGCCAGTGCTTTGGAAAATAAGCTGACCCCCCCCTCTTCTTTGTGGCAGCCCCTCAAATATTGGGGCACTGCTATCACGTCACCCCTAGTCCGTACTTTCTTTAGACGAGCCAGACCCTGTTCTGCCAGGCTCTCTGACAGGAGCCTCCCGAAAATTCAAGGGTACAAATTTCAGACACACACACGTTTGAAAATTCAAAACAATGTTCTTTATCCCAAAATTCAAAATAAACTAAGCACTCTTTTTGTATTGCAAAGAGCACTCATCCCAAAACAACCGGGTAGTCTGTATAATTTCCCTTAAGCAGTCATTAAGTACTTAGCTAGCAGCTTTGAAGAAACTTGACACCCCTTCTTCTTCCAACGAAGTGAGGCACACACACACACAGGTTGCTCTGCTTTGTTTTCAAAGGCGTGCAAAAGCAACAAACAAAGTCCAGAAAAACAGCAACACAGGATTCCTGACGATCTGCGATCAGATACTCTTCCACAATGGCCAAACCCACATGCTGCTATTTATAGCAGCAGCCCTAATTACTGGAGCCCCAAACACAGGTGGCCGCTCTTATCTCCTGTAATATATCCTTACTTGGTCTCTTCTATGCATAATTCTGCGCTTGCGTGGGTCCAAAACGTCTTCATCTGAATCAATGGAAGATAAGGGAGATTGACTGCCTGGGCTGTGTGCCAAGCCCCTCTCTGCCGAGTCACTCCCACCTTCTTCTTCGTCCGAGGAAACTAAACTCTGAACTGACTCTGTCGGCAATAACACAGGCCTGTGACATGTTGAATTTTCCCCTGCATCCACCTCCCCATTCCCTGGGGTAGGAGCTGGGCCAGAGCCAACCACAACAGACCCAAAATGACTTTGCTAGGATCATGAGGTTGTCATTTTTGTTACGTTGGCTTGCATATCTGACTAAACTGTGGTGTATTTTATTGGCAGTTTACAAATCAGAGTCTTATAAGGGAGGTTTTTGCACCTGTTTTTCTAAACTTTAGGTAAGCAGAAAAGCCGGCATGAAGAAAGCAGTTTCTTGGCCTTCAGGCAATGGAAATTTACCATGGGACTTATTGAATCTGCATTTTCTTTGCTGTAATGAAATTACAAATTGCTTTTTCAGGAGAAGTCAAAAATTAGGGATCTGTCTGGCTAGCCAGGTGCATTATGGATTCTCCCGTTCCCAGTTGGTTGACTGTGGAATCTGAACCTTCAGTCTGGTAGAAGGAACCTCTCTGAATTGGAGCTAGCCTTGAAGGCTTCCTTTGCAAGCAAAAAGCTACACCTCCCTCCAGTGTTTTCTGTACGATATAGCAAGTACAGCCTTGACTTTGAAAAAAGGAAAAAAAATCCAGTGAATGCCCAGTGCTAAATGCAACCACAAGACAGGTCAGAACTAGCCTGGTCCTTGATGTTTAGCCAATATTTTTCAAAGCATCGACAGCAGAACGGAGCAAGTATATTTCAAGGGCAGCCTACACAGAGATCTGAGGATTTGGGAATCCAGCAATTCCTTCTCTCCGTCTTGTGTGATGCTCTTTTATCCCACCCAGGTTTATCTTTTTTTCCCCCATGTGTCCTACAGGAGAAGCATCAAGAGACCGATGAAACTCAAGATGCAGAGAAAAGGGTAAAATTGATCTGGGGGTCAGCTTTGTTTCTGAATACAATGATGAAGTTTAGGGTGGTTTTTGGTTTGGTTGGGTGGCAGGTGGTTGGGAAGGGAAACTGCCACAAGCAAAGATAATAACAATAATAACAATAATAACAATAATAACAACAATAATAACAATAATAACAATAATAACAATAATAACAATAATAACAATAATAACAATAATAACAATAATAACAATAATAACAATAATAACAATAATAACAATAATAACAATAATAACAATAACAACAATAACAACAATAACAACAACAATAACAACAACAACAACAACAACAACAGAGTTGGAAGGGACCTTGGAGGTCTTCTAGTCCAACCCTCACTTAGGCAGGAAACCCTACACTACTTCAGACAGAGAATATGCCCGTGCCAGTCAAGCAATGAAAATTCATCATCTTCTTAAAAACTTCCAGTGTTGGAGCATCCACAACATCTAAGGCAAGTTGTTCCACTGATTAATCGTTCTAACTGCCAGGAAATTTCTCCTTAGTTCTAAGTTGCTTCTCTCCTTGTTTAGTTTCCACCCATTGCTTCTTGTTCTACTCTCAGGTTCTTTGGAGAATAGCTTGACTCCTTCTTTGTGGTAACCTCTGAGATATTGGAACACTGCTATCATGTCTCCCCTGGTCCTTCTTTTCATTAAACTAGCCATGCCCAGTTCCTGCAATCATTCTTCATATGTTTTAGTCTCCAGTCCCTTAATCATTTTGTCGGTATTCTCTGCACTTTGTTTAGAGTCTCAACATCCTTTTTGCATCATGGTAACCAAACCTGAATGCCGTATTCCAAGTGTGGCCTTACAAGGCCTTATAAAGTGGCATGAACACTTCACGTGATCTTAATTCTTTCCCTCTGTTAATGCAGCCCAGGTCTGTGTTGGTTTTTTTGGCTACTGCTCCACATGGCTGGCTCATATTTAAGTGGTTGTCCACTAGGACTCCGAGATCCCTCTCACAGTTACTACCATTGAGCAATGTACCACATATACTGTACCTGTGCATTTTGGGGTTTTTGCCTAAATGTAGAACTTTACCTTTGATAATGGAGCAAAGGTCCAGCTTACAAAACTTTGGATGGTTTTTATGATCTGGACCTGATGGTTTTTTAAAAATTTCCTTTTGCAGACCTGCACATATCAATGATAGTTTTGAAGTATTGTCCTGTAAGAGCAGAAGCACAAGAAAGGATTCAAAGGCACCTGATGAGGAAAATAGTTTGTATCTGAAGTGTCTCTGGAGCAAATGATGATCTAGACGGAGCTCAGGCAGGGATTCTATGATGCTCTGATAAAGAGAGATTTTGTGAGAAGATCCATTAACAGACCAGGATTGAGAGCTCACTGGGTCCAGTGACTAGGTCACTGCTGTGGAGGCCAGCTGTGATCGTGACTCTGTTGAGGGATTAGAATGGATCCCTGGTCTTTGTAAATTGAGGTTGAAGTCCTTTCTGGACTGTGTCATCCACACACCAGATATCATACCAATTTTTTTATTTGGAAAATGGAGTTCAGTTATGAAAATTTTCCAATCTACCCATCACATTTCTAACCTCTCTTTTCATAGAAGGTGCCAGCTTTAGAACTACAAGTGGGATGGAATTTCTAGCAAGATTATTTTAGCTATCAAATTCAGTTGATTGGCCTGGAGCAATAGAACAACACTGTCTGTTTTATTGCTCTCCATGGTCCTGAACCCAAGAGATTCTCACTGCTTACTGTGGTGACTGGAAATATGCTGTGTGTTTTGTTCTGACTCAGCTTCAGTTGAAGTCTCTTATTTGCTTCAGCCATCACCAAGACCAGCACTTCACCCATCCCCAGTAATTTACCTTAAATCTTCTTTCCATTCATTTACCATCAAACGAATGGGTAGAATCAAGATCACATGAAGTGTTAGTACAGTGATACCTCGTCTTACAAACGCCTTGTCATACAAACTTTTCGAGATACAAGCCTGGGGTTTAAGATTTTTTTGCCTCTTCTTACAAACTATTTTCACCTTACAAACCCACCGCGGCTGCTGGGATGCCCCGCCTCTGGACTTCCGTTGCCAGCGAAGCACCCGTTTTTGCACTGCTGGGATTTCCCTGAGGCTCCCCTCCATGGGAAACCCCACCTCCGGACTTCTGTGTTTTTGTGATGCTGCAGGGGAATCCCAACAGGGGAATCCCAGCAGCGCAAAAACGGGTGCTTCACTGGCAACGGAAGTCCGGAGGGGGTGCTTCCCAGCGAGGGGAGCCTCAGTGAAATCGCAGCATTGCAAAAACAAAGAGGTCCAAAGATGGGGTTTCAAGGACTTTGGTGTTTTTGTGATGCTGCGATTTCACTGATGCTCCCTTTGATGGGAAACCCCACCTCCGGACTTCCGTTGCCAGCGAAGCGCCCGTTTTTGCGATGCTGGGATTCCCCTGCTGGGATTCCCCTGCAGCATCACAAAAACACAGAAGTCCAGAAGTGGGGTTTTCCATGGAGTGGAGAATCAGGGGAATCCCAGCATTGCAAAAACGGGCACTTTGACTGGCAAAAGGGGTGAATTTTGGGCTTGCACGCATTAATCGCTTTTCCATTGATTCCTATGGGAAACATTGTTTCGTCTTACA
Organism: Erythrolamprus reginae; assembly: GCF_031021105.1. Classification (NCBI taxonomy): domain Eukaryota; kingdom Metazoa; phylum Chordata; class Lepidosauria; order Squamata; family Dipsadidae; genus Erythrolamprus; species Erythrolamprus reginae. Next base: position 44,198,500 of record NC_091958.1, read on the forward strand.
AACGTTTCACCTTAAGAACCTCGTCCCGGAACCAATTAAGTTTGTAAGACAAGGTATCACTGTACTGGTTTGTAAAGCCTTGGTAAAACCACATTGGAATATTGCATCCAGTTTTGGTTGTCATGATATTTTAAAAAGATGTTTAGAAACAGCGCAGAGAAGAGCAACAAAGTTGACTAGGGGACTGGGGGATAAAACATGAAGAATGGTTGCAGGAATTGAGCATGTCTAGTTTAATGGTAGCAGTCTTTTAATACCTCAGGGGCTGCCACAAAGCAGTCAAACTATTCTCCAAAGCACCTGAGGTTAGAACAAGAAGCAATGGATGGAAACTAATCCAGGAGAGAAGCAACCTAGAACTAAGGAGAAATTTCCTGGCATTGAGAACAATTAATCAGTGGAACAATTTGCCTTCAGAAGTTGTGAATGCTCCAACACTGGGGGATTTTAAGAAGAGACAGACAACCATTTGTCTGACATGATATGGGGTTTCCTGTCTCATCAGGGGGTTGGACTAGAAGACCTCCAAGGTCCCTTCTAATTCTGCTATTCCGTTATTCTGTTAACTCCCATGTGAGGGACTGACTGGCACTCCTTCCAGGTGCAGGATAATTTAAGTAGCAACCCAGCCCATAGACCAAAGTCATGGGAAGAAGATAGACTCCACCTGAATTACCTTGCTATAATTCTACCTTCCTTTTGCAGTTTTCAAAGGTATCTCTACTTTAGTGATAAAGGAGTCTTCCAGGAATTCTGGTGGATTTCACGCTTCTTGAACTTGCCTGCTAGGTGGACCTTGTCAACCACATGGTTGATGTTTCATCATGGATGGATTGAGCTGGAAGAGCTGGTTGGAGGAACGGAGCAAAAGAAGGTTACATTCAAGGGATTGCCCCCCAAAATAAAATAAAAGGTCACGAGGCTGTTAGCAGATTGGCACTTCCAGTATCAAAATAGACCCTCAGCTGATCCGCTTCCATAACGGGTGAAAGCAAAACCCTCAAGAGAAAGCATGATAATTTATGGAGCAGTTAATCCAACAGAGAATATGCCCGTGCCAGTCATGCAATGAAAATTGATGCTGACAAACCCAGAAAGGCTGAGCCCAGGGGGTGCAGAAAAGTACAAGTTCATTTCCGTCCTCTTGCGGTATGGTTTCTTTCATCCATGCGCTGTGATCATTGCTGTTGCTAACCACTCCATGGGTTTGGATTGGCAGGTTGGGAGCGGGGGAGGCAAGGGAATCTTAGCTCCACTTTAGAAAACTGTTCTGTCGAGCTCTCTGGTAGAATCCTCCCAAAAATGCAATTTCAGACACACACACGTTTGAAAATTCAAAACAATGTTCTTTATACCGAAAATGCAAATAAACAGAGCACTCTTTTTGTGTAGCAAAGAGCACTTGTCTCCAAACAAACTGGTAATTTGTACAAGTCCCTTATCAGTTCTGTGATACTTAGCTTGCAGCTGAGAGGCAATTCACAGTCCTTCTTCTTTCACAAAGTGAAACACACTTTGCTCTGGTTTAGTTTCAAAGCGGGGGAAAATCAGCACACAAATGTCAAAGTCAGCAAAGCAGGCACGAAACACAATGATCAGATAATCCTCCACAATGGCCAAACCCACAGGCTGCTATTTATAGCAGCCTCACTAATTGCCACAGCCCCACCCAACCACAGGTGGCCTCATTTTCTTTGATAATAATCTCTCAGTTGTTGTTGCCTATGCATAGCTTTCCGCATGCATGGCTGTATCATTAACTCTTGTTCTGAATCCAAGGAGGAGCGAGATAATTGGTCTCCTTCTGAGCTGTCTGCCACACTCTCCTCCTCCCTGTCACTCATGTCTTCTTGGTCAGAGGAGCCTTCATCATCAGATTCCACCGGGGGCAAAACAGGCCTGCACCATGTGGATGTCTCCCCCACATCCACAGTCCTTGGGGCAGGAGCTGGGCCAGAGCTAACCACAACAGAAAACCTTGTTAAGATCTCACCTAGAATACCACATCTTCTGGGCCCATTTTTCACTATCCGCAGAGTCCGTAGGCTTCCATGAGATCTGCATGCATATGTGTATGTGGGAAGTATGGGGGAGTTTTACACACATGCATGGGGGAGGGCATTGCATTATGAGTGTGGGCATGCGCACGCATGCTATTGCACATGCATGTGCCCTTTTGGCACCCGAGCAAAAAAAAGGTTCACCATCACTGGTATAGGGTCTCCTGCATGAGCAGTAGCTGGACTAGAAGTCCTCCAAGGTCCCTTCCCATTTTGTTATTCTGTATCTCCATTGGGTGGGAAGAGAGGCTTGGCCTGGTGGATTCCATCTCTGTGCAAAATAGGCTCCTTTTGATGCAAGCGTATAACTGGTTCTTGGTTCCTTTGGCATCAGCTGGCAGAGGAATGCCTGTTCTCTGGGTGTAATCATATGTGGGAATGACTTTGGGACACTGGGCTTAGAAATCTTGCAGACCCGATTACTTGTGGGACCGCCTCCTGCTGCATGAGTCCCAGCAATCAGTCAGGTCCCACAGCGTTGGCTTTCTCCAGGTCCCGTCAACTAGACAATGTCTCTTGGTGGGGCCTAGGGGAAGAGCCTCCTCTGTGGGGGCTCCGGCCCTCTGGAATCAGCTCCCCCAAGAGATTCCTACTGCCCCCACCCTCCTCATCTTTTGTAAGAACTTGAAAACCCATCTATGCCGCCAGGCTTGGGGTCACTAGACTCTAGCTTCTGGCTGACAAGTGTGATGTATGCTTGTTGTTTGAATGTGAATGGATGCTTTTTAATGTTCCAGGGGTTTTAGAATAGTTAATTATATTAATTGGATTTTAGATATTTATATTGTATGCTGTGTTTTTTATATGTTGTAATCCACTCCGAATCCTTGGAGAGGGGTGGCATAAAATTCCAATCAATCAATCAATCAATCAATCAATCAATCAAGTTGGGATGAAAGACCAAGGCAGATGGTATCCCAGTGAAGAAATGCCATCTCTAATTGGATATCCCTATCCTTAATCCAGGGGCACAATAGCTCAGTGGTTAAAGACTCTGAGCATGTTAGATGGAAAGCTGACAGTGTCCCAGCCAGTGTTCCCTCTAATTTTTTGGGGGGTGGGCGGAAAAGTATAGTGTCTGAGCGGCAGCACAGAAATAATAAATAAATAAATAAATAAACAAACAAACAAACAAACAAACAAAAAACCCACCCTGTTTTGCCTCAGAGAATTTCAAAATAAAATACTGTACTGTGTGTCTATAACAGTGAGCTCATGATAGGGCAACTCTATCAATATCAAAATGCCACTTAAATAGTTGAGCTAGTTTCAAACTAGATTTTGATTTTCTTTCTCTCTTCCTTACTCCCATTCTTTTTCTTTCTCTTTTCCTTCCTCTCTTTTTTCTATCTGTTTCTCTCTCTTCCTCTCTTCCTCTCTCTCTCCTTCCCTCTCACTCTTTCCCTCTCGGCTTCTGGGCAGGTTTGGAAAACTCTGAGTTGATGATGATTTTTAAGTGAGCGATTGCTCACTGCTCAGCTTAGAGGGAACTATGGTCCCAGCCCTGGAGACCATCTTTTCTTTTGTGTTCGAGACCCGAGTGCCGTCCGATGGGGTGAGTTCCCGTTCTTCGCCCCAACTCCTGCCTACCTGGCAGTTTGAAAGCCTGCAAGTGAGAGCAGATAAATAGGTACCCCTTCGGTAGGAATGAAACAGTGTTCCATGTGATCATGCTCAGTGAAGGGCTGTCCATCACCAGCACTACCGGTATGCTCCCGGTGACCGGCAAGGGCGTGCGTGCCTCCAGTGTGCACATGTGCATGTGCCGGCATGAGATTCGGCTTCTGCACATGCGCAGAAAGCGAAATCTCATGCGAGGATGTTTGCATGCACACATTTTTGCCGATTTTTGGTGATTTCTTTGCTTTCTCGCATGCGCGAAAGCAAAAAGTGTTCAAAAACTTTAGGTCGTGCAGAATGCAACTGTGAGAGCAATCATGGGCTTTCCCAAATATGCCCATGTTACACCAACACTCCGCAGTCTGCATTGGTTGCAGATCAGTTTCCGGTCACAATTCAAAGTGTCGGTTATGACCTATAAAGCCCTTCATGGCACCGGACCAGATTATCTCAGGTACCGCCTTCTGCTGCAGAAATCCCAGCGACTAGTTATGTCCCACAGAGTGGGTCTTCTCCGGGTCCCATCAACTAAACAATGTTGCTTGGCGGGACCCAGGGGAAGAGCCTTCTCTGTGGCAGCCCCGGCCCTCTGGAATCAACTCCCCCCAGAGATTAGAATTGCCCCCACCCTCCTTGCCTTTCGTAAGCTTCTTAAAACCCACCTCTGCCGCCAGGCATGGAGGAACTGAGATACTCTTTCCCACTAGGCCTTTACAATTTTATGCATGGTATGTCTGTATGTATGTTTGCTTTTATAAAAAGGGTTTTAACTGTTTTAATATTGGATTTTTATATGCTGTTTTTATTACTGTTGTTAGCCGCCCCGAGTCTACGGAGAGGGGCGGCATACAAATCCAATAAATGAATGAATGAATGAATGAATGAATGAATGAATGAATGAATAAATAAATAAATAAATAAATTTAAAAAAAACATTGAAACTCGGCGAAATCTCACCCACATGAGCATCCTCACATAACATTTCACTTCCTGCGCATGCGCAGAAGCTGAATCTCATGTTGGCACATGTGTGCATGCATCAGGGATGTGGAGATGTGTGTGCATCTCCATTTTTCCAACTGGGACTGCATACCAGACCGTCCATGCAGCAGTCCACTACTGGGCTGGCCACTTAACTATCTTCAGACAACACTGGACTTTTCTGCTAAACAATGGAAATGAGAATTCTGGTAGTCCGAAACAATTGCAGAGGGGAAACCTTTACCTTTATCCTCAATCTACTACATCAACCTCTCTTGCAACTGGACACTCTGGATAATTTCCCCTCCACTTGAATGGCCAGCCCAAGTGTACCTAGCAAGGACCGAGGCTCTTCATCCATCATTTAGAACAGTGGTTTTCAACCTTTTTTGAGCCACGGCACATTTTTTACATTTACAAAATCCTGGGGCACACCGCCAACCAAAATGACACAAAATGACACCCTAACACAGTACATATTATACATATAGTTAATAATATAGTTTCCAAATGTATTTATACTCACAGTGTGAAACCTGGGCCTGTTTTGATGAACACAAAAGGGAGATCCTGGCAGGAATGGTAGTTTGGGGACCCATGCTCAATTTCCCCACGGCACACCTGATCATGTCTCACGGCACACGAGTGTGCCACGGCACACTGGTTGAAAAACACTGATTTAGAACAAGTTAACATTGGTTCAGGTTTGGACCGAAACTATCTTCCAAACATCTCCCTGAGACAGAGCTGAGTTGGTTCCAGTGTTCCCTCTAATTTTTTTTTTTGGGGTGGACGGAAATATATAGTGGCACAGAAATAATAAATAAATAAACAAACAAACAAATAAAGAAATAAATAAATGAACGAACGAACAAATGAATGAATGAACAAACAAACAAACAAAAAAAGCCCACTCTGTTTTGCCTCAGAGAATTTCAAAATAAAATAGTGTACTGTGTGTCTATAACAGTGAGCTCATAATAGGGCAACTCTATCAATATCAAAATGCCACTTAAATAGTTGAGCTAGTTTCAAACTAGATTTTGATTTTCTTTCTCTCTTCCTTACTCCCATTCTTTTTCTTTCTCTTTTCCTTCCTCTCTTTTTTCTATCTGTTTCTCTCTCTTCCTCTCTTCCTCTCTCTCTCCTTCCCTCTCACTCTTTCCCTCTCGGCTTCTGGGCAGGTTTGGAAAAGTCTGAGTTGATGATGATTTCTAAGTGAGCGATTGCTCACTGCTCAGCTTAGAGGGAACTATGGTTGGTCCCTTGCTGTTTCTAAGATCACCTCCTCTACAGCTCAAGTCCCTACGATACCTCTGTTGGGAGTCCTGGCTCCATCCCACATCGCTGGGAGAAGCTGCTGTGGTTTTGCTGGGCTCCTGGTAGGATGCAATTTCTTCCCAGAGACGCTGCCAAGGCCTTGCCAGTGACCTGCACCGTGATCGGTCCCACTTAGCCAGTGAAGTGAATCACTGACTCCTTAAACGGGTTCTGCAGCGACAGACTTAATCGAGTCCCCACATCGGAGCCAGGAGGCTGATGCGAAGTGACAGCAGACCCACGCAGCGCTCTGAATGCAGCTGCTTGGGGCGATCACCAGCGCGTTTCTCTCCACGGCAGAGAGCAGGGGGGGAGGGCTCGGGCTTCCTCCTCTCTGGAACCGTTATCTACCTAAGTGGAAAGAAGGATGGAAAGCCACCCACCCCTCTTCATTAGCCTCACACCCCCGTGCAAGGAAAGAGCATGGTCCGTGGACCCGCCAAGGTAGAATTGTTGGCCGCTATCCGGGTGACATTTTGACGCCGCCGAAAAAAATCACCCACGTGCCTGGGAAATTATCCAGACCCTCCGGTTTCTCTCATCCGGGGCTCCCTTGTCTTTTTTAATTTGTTTGTTTTTTTAAAGCCCCCATTTCAGTCACCCATGAAACCATCAAGGAATGGTATTTAGGAGAGGCAGCGAAAATGCTAATGGTGTAAACTTTGCAATTAATCCTTGAGGGGCCTGGATACTGGCGTTGACAGTGAAGAATTCAATGGAGGTAGATGAGGGGATTTCTTTTCCCACCCCCATGCAGGATCTCATAGAACAGAAGCTTAGCTCTTGCTGGTTACATGTTATTATAATAATAACAACAGAGTTGGAAGGGACCTTGGAGGTCTTCTAGTCCAACCTCCTGCTTAGGCAGGAAAGCCTACACTACTTCAGACAAACGATTATCCAACATCTTCTTAAAAGCTTCTAGTGCTGCAGTATTCACAACTTCTGGAGGATTCTGTTCCACGGATTAATTGTTGTAGCTGTTAGGAAATTTCCCCTTAATTCTAATTTGCTATCTATCTATCTATCTATCTATCTATCTATCTATCTATCTATCTATCTATCTATCTATCTATCATCTATCTATCTATCTATCTATCCATCCATCCATCCATCCATCCATCCATTCATCTATCCTATCTATCTATCTATCTATCTATCTATCTATCTATCTATCTATCTATCTATCTATCTATCTATCTATCTATCTATCTCTATCTATCTATCTATCTATCTATCTATCTATCTCTATCTATCTATCTATCTATCTATCTAATCTATCTATCTATCATCTATCTATCTATCTATCTATCTATCTATCTATCTATCATCTATCTATCTATCTGTATGCTGCCCTTCTCCGAAGACTCGGGGTAGTTCACAGGATACAAAAGCAACACAACAACAAATCTAATTAATTAAAAATTACTACTAAAATCCCATATATAATAAAATCAGTCAGCCAATTCATTCACAAACACACATTACATCTCGTAAACAGAGGAAGGGGGCTTGATCTAATTGCCCCATGCCTGATGACATAAATGAGTTTTGAAGCTCTTGTGAAAGGCGAGGAGGTTGGGGGCAGTGCGAATCTCTGGAGGGAGCTGATTCCAGAGGGCCGGGACCATCACAGAGAAGGCTCTTCCCCTGGGCCCCGCCAGATGACATTGTCTAGCCGACGAGACTTGGGGAAGGCCAACTCTGTGGGACCTAACCGGTCACTGGGATTCATGCGGATTCATTTAGTTTACATCCATTGCTTCTTGTCCTGCCCTCAGGTGCTTTGGAGAATAGGTTGACTCCCTCTTCTTTGTGGCAGCCCCTGAGATACTGGAAGACTGCTATCATGTCTCTCCTGGTCCTTCTTTTCATTAAACTAGCCATGCCCAGTTCCTGCAACCGTTCTTCATATGTTTTAGCCTTTATTATTTATTTATTATTAAATTTAATACGTTCTCCATCCCACCATCAGGCAAGTCCATTCCAACATTTGGAAAATGGAATACTAATAACAAAATATTGTTATTAATTATTAGAAAATGGTATACTAATATACCATTGTTATTAGAAAATGGTATACTAATAACAAAAGATTTAAGTGCCAAAGCCCACTGCAACAATATAGCCAAGAAGGCTTCAAGAGTTGTAAACCTAATCCTACGTAGCTTCTGCTCTAGCAATCTCACACTACTTACCAGAGCTTACAAAACTTTTGCCAGACCCATCCTCGAATACAGCTCATCTGTTTGGAACCCATATCGCATCTCAGACATTAACACCCTTGAAAATGTCCAAAGATACTTCACCAGAAGAGCCCTTCACTCCTCCACTCGAAATAGAATACCCTACGAGACTAGACTTTCAATCCTGGGCCTAGAAAGTTTAGAACTAAGACGCCTTAAACAAGATCTAAGTATTGCCCACAAGATCATATGCTGCAACGTCCTGCCTGTCAGCGACTACTTCAGCTTCAACCACAACAACACAAGAGCACACAACAGATTTAAACTTAATATTAACCGCTCCAAACTTGACTGTAAAAAATATGACTTCAGTAACTGAGTTGTCGAAGAGTGGAACTCATTACCAGACTCCATAGTGTCATCCACAAACCTCCAACACTTTACCCTTAGATTATCTATGGTTGATCTATCCAGATTTCTAAGAGGTCAGTAAGGGGCGAGTACAAGTGCACTAGAGCAGTGACTTTCAACCTTTTTTGAGCCGCGGCACATTTTTTACATTTACGAAACCCTGGGGCACATTGAGGGGGGGGGCTATAAAAAGTTTGGACAAAAAAATTATATCTCTCTCTTCCTCCCTCTTTCTCTCCCTTCCTCTTACTTTCTCTGTCTCTCCATCCCTCTTTCCTTCTCTTCCTTCCTCTCTTTTTTGCTCTCTTTCTCTCTCCCTCCCTCCCTCTATGTCTTTCTCTCTCTCTCCTTCCCTCCCTCTCTTTCTCTCTCTCTCTTGCTTTCTTTCTCTCTCTTGCTCTCTCTCTTGCTTTCTTTTTCTTGTTCTCTTTCTCTCTTGCTTTCTTTCTCTCTCTTGTTCTCTTTCTCTCTCTCTCTCTTTCTCTCTCTCTCTCTTGCTTTCTTTCTCTCTTTCTTTCTCTTTCTCTTCCTTTCTTTCTTTCTCTGAGCTTCGCGGCACACCTGACCATGTCTCGCGGCACACTAGTGTGCCGCGGCACACTGGTTGAAAAACACTGCACTAGAGTGCCTTCCGTCCCCTGTCCTATTGCTCTCCTATATCTCCTATACCTTTCTTCTGTTCCTATATCTCTTCTTCTATTCTTTCATTGATATGTTCTATTACTATATCTTATTTTCTATTCTTTCTTAGATATATTTTACTATGAGTATCTCCTCTATAACCTTCATCATGTATTTTACTATGTGTATATAGATATGTAACCACTAAAACCCTCATTGTGTATTGGACAAAATAAATAAATAATAAAAAAAATAAAAATAAATCTGGAATGAAGCATGAAGGGCTAAGGCAGTGCTTCTCCAATAGTGGGGCGGGGCCCCCTGGGGGGGCATGTAGCAATGCTGGGGAGGGCATCTGATCCAGGGGGAATGTGCTTTATTTTGCCACAGGGCGTAGGGTTTTTTTGCAATGAACACAGCACAGAGCAGGAGATATGAAGTGCAGATAACAAACTCTTAAGAGACACCATGGAAAAATTTTGAATAGGGATGAAAAGAAAGGAGGAGAGAGACGGAGATAATGAGACAAACGTTAAGTCTCCCGAAAGCTAAGATGAGGAAATAGGATGGAGTGTATGTAGCGCTTGTCTTCCCTGTGACTATGGTGGGAGATGAGGAAAGATTGGTATGTCGACTATGTCTAAAAATGTTGGCAGCAGACAGCATGAAACCAAATAAATTAAGGTGTAACTTAAACACATCACACCTCAATCACGCTTTGAGGTTTTTTAGTGAAAACGTGCTGAATATTGCAACCAATTGTCCTGGCGGAGCGGGGGGGCCCTGAAATGTTTACTTCTTTCAGGGAGGCAGTAACAGAAAATAATTGAGAAACATTGGGCTAAGGCAGGGGTAGGCAAAGTTGGCTCTGACATGTGGACTTCAACTCCCAGAATTCCTGAGCTAGCATGATTGGCTCAGGGATTCTGGGAGTTGAAGTCCACATGTCAGAGCCAACTTTGCCTACCCCTGGGCTAAGGAAATACCATTGGAGGAAAAGAGAAATGTCACAATGCACATGCCGCGCATTGGTAGGAAAAGGTAAGAGGACGTTCCATTTTCCATATGTTTCCTCAGAACTGAAAGGTTAGAAGAAAAGGAATCCTCAATCTGAGTATTGCATTGGCAGTTCTGTGTTAGCAAAAACTTCAGAAGAGAAGGATTTAGGGGTAGTGATTTCTGACAGTCTCAAAATGGGTGAGCAGTGTGGTCGGGCAGTAGGAAAAGCAAGTAGGATGCTTGGCTGCATAGCTAGAGGTATAACAAGCAGGAAGAGGGAGATTGTGATCCCCTTACATAGAGCGCTGGTGAGACCACATTTGGAATACTGTGTTCAGTTCTGGAGACCTCACCTACAAAAAGATATTGACAAAATTGAACGGGTCCAAAGAGGGGCTACAAGAATGGAAGGTCTTAAGCATAAAACGTATCAGGAAAGACTTCATGAACTCAATCTGTACAGTCTGGAGGACAGAAGGAAAAGGGGGGACATGATTGAAAGATTTAAATATGTTAAAGGGTTAAATAAGGTCCAGGAGGGAAGTGTTTTTAATAGGAAAGTGAACACAAGAACAAAGGGGCACAATCTGAAGTTAGTTGGGGGAAAGATCGAAAGCAACATGAGAAAATATTATTTTACTGAAAGAGTAGTAGATCCTTGGAACAAACTTCCAGCAGACGTGGTTGATAAATCCACAGTCACTGAATTTAAACATGCCTGGGATAAACATATATCCATCCTAAGATAAAATACAGGAAATAGTATAAGGGCAGACTAGATGGACCATGAGGTCTTTTTCTGCCGTCAGTCTTCTATGTTTCTAAGAAGCAGGGGGTTTTCCCCTTCTCCCCTGGAGCCTCGTTGTATTATTTATCGAAGCCTTCATCACTAGAAGAAGTTTGAACCACTCGATCCAAAATTCTTAGCCCATATCTGCCAAGGCTGGCTCAAGGTTCTGGGAGTTGTAGTTCCGGCCTCAAACGAAGAAGGCGTCCTTTGACTTAGGATTGAGATGTGGGAAACATTGGGACTTGTTTTCTGCATGCAAAATTTACATTTGGTTTTGTATAATGTTTGGGTTCGACATCTTTCGAAAATGATACTGTCCAATTTATTTATTTTTGCTTCATAGCCATTTTCATTCAAGATATTTCTACTCACTCAGGCATCTATTATTCCCTAAGTAGCTTTTTATTGAAGATTCCAGCCGGTTGATCTGTCAGTTCTCTGACTAATGGGAGACCAATATCGCTTAAGCGGTAATCAATTACCCCTCTCGGCTATCATGATAATTTCTTTAGGTTTTGATAAGCCCGCCTTTCAACGTTGCAACCAGGCTTCTCGGCTTAATGTTGGCTATTCCGACACATCAGGACAGTGTTCTTCAACTTGGTCAATTTTAAAATGGGTGGACTTCAACACCCAGAATTCCCCAGTCACCCTGACTGGCTGGGGAATTCTGGGTGTTGAAGTCCGTCCGTCTTAAAGTTGCCAAAGTTGGGAGATATTTCATTAGGAAGCCATTCTCTGCAAGGTTTTGGACTTCAACACACACACACACACACACACACAAACACACACACACACACACACACAAACACCTCAGTGTTTACAATCACTGACAGCAGAAACTGCCTGTGGCAAGGTTCTAGGGGAAGTCACAAATAACCAATTCTTTGCGTCCTTGCTGCCCAGAAGACTGAATGGCTGCAGGGTTCAGAAATGGACTCTCAAGTTTTCAGTGTCTTGCTTATCTCCCATATTCCACTTGATTGCTTATCACTTACAGTGACATCTACTAAGTCCGAAAAACAGCATGCTGGCTTTGGAAGCAGAATAGGGGAAAACAAGAGGCCTACCATAAAATGCATTCGTAGCTTGATTTTGGTAGCCCTAACACAGATAACACAGGCTATATCAATGGGTTAAATAATAAACGTGTTAATTACCGTATTTTTCAGAGTATAAGACACACCGGAGTAGAAGACGCACCTTAGTTTTGGGGGAGGCAAATAGGGGGGAAACTCTACCTACCACAGTGATGGCGAACCTATGGCACAGGTGCCACAGGTGGCACACAGAGTTATATCTGCTGGCACGTGAGCTGTTGCCCTAGCTCAGCTCCAATGTGCATGGCCAGCTGATTTTTGGCTCACTCTGAGGCTCTGGGAGGGCGTTTTGGCTTCCCGAGAGCCTCCGCAGGGACAGGGGAGGTCATTTTTAACCTCCCCCAGCTTCAGGGAGATGACCGAGACCGCCTTCTGCTGCACGAATCCCAGCGACCGGTTAGGTCCCACAGAGTTGGCCTTCTCTGGGTCCCGTCGACTAAACAATGTCGTCTGGCGGGACCCAGGGGAAGAGCCTTCTCTGTGGTGGCTCTGACCCTCTGGAACCAGCTCCCCCCAGAGATTAGGATTGCCCCCACCCTCCTTGCCTTTCGTAAACTCCTTAAACCCCACCTCTGACGTCAGGCATGGGGGAATTTAAACATCTCCCCCTTGCCCATGTAGTTTTGGTGTATGATTGATTGTGTGCTTGGGGTTTCTTTTTTGGACTTTTTAACCTAAAACTGTAATTTAGATTGCTAAATATTAGATTTGTTACTATGTACTGTTTTTACCATTGTTGTGAGCTGCCCTGAGTCTGAGGAGAGGGGCGGCATATAAATCCAATAAATCTAATCTAATCTAATCTTTGGAGCCTAGGGAAGGCAAAACACGAGTCTACTGGGCCCACCAGAAGTTGGGAAACAGGCCTTTTCCGGCCTCCAGAGGGCTTCTAGAGGAGTGAGGGATGCTGTTTTTGCCCTCCCTGGTCATTGAATTATGGGTGTGGGCACTCATACATGTGCAATTGTGCACAATCATGCTCTTTCAGCACCCGAAGAAGAAAAGGTTTGCCATCACTGACCTACCAGGTATTCATCTGGATAGCATCATTCATCTGGGTGGCTTCAGCACATCATTTTATTCCTTGTTAGAGCTGAAAAGATCTTTTTCAGTGGAAATAGCAATGAAAACAAGCCTGCAAAGACTTAAGGCTGGGAAAAAAACATATTTGGAGTAGCAATGAAAACAAGCCTGCAAGCCTGGAAGATCGTTAGCACCTTGTTATAGCTGGGAAAAAAGCTTTTAAAAAAAGTTACATTTGGAGTATAAGACACTCCCAAATTTTCAGCCACCTTTAGTGAGGGGAATGGTGCATCTTATACTCCCAAAATGCGCACCATCTTCTGCACATGCGCTTTCCTCGCATACGTGGCTTGCACTCATGCACGCACCCTCAAAACATGCAGAAATAAGACAACATAGAACCCCACCTGCAGATCACCACTATTGGTTCTCCCAAACTGGTCCGAGCCGGCAGAATATCATATTTCTGCAACTGTGTGATCATAACTCCTTTTTATGTACCTTGTAAAAACAGGCAGGGCTTCAGTCATGTGGCTTTGGCCACCATCTTACACTTTCCTTGTGAATGTGGTTGCATTTGGTTATGAGAAACTTTAGAAAGATAATAAATATAACTGAATTGTAGATCACTCTTCTTAACCCATGTTCTGTCTGGGTTCCCCCAGACCTCAACACCAACTGTAAAAAACAGCCAGACACTCTGGTAAAAGCCAAAAGTATTTTATAACTGGAAAAAATAAGCACAGAGGAAAACCTGTTCTTCCCAACAGACAGGCTATAATACGTTACAGCAGGGTCCTGATGTCCAGACAATACAGCAAGCTTCTTGCTGGCACCCCCCCCCCCCCAAGGTTTCAATAGTCAAAGGCACAAACCAGGATTCCAAGACACCAAAGTTCACAGTCAGGTCCCACGACTCTCAAAGATAAAACTCCACAAGCCAGGAAGGGTGGGTCTGCCTTTTAGCCTTTCCCAAGAGCACCACACCCAAACCCAGCTGTTGCCACTTTAATGCTGAAAGTACTTAGCCAATTGATTCCGTCTCTGAGTAGCTCTTCGTTGTCGCAGATCAATTATGGCTTGTGCATTTTCCTCTAAGGAATCCAGGCTGCTTGCTGGGGAGAGCTCCCCCTGGTGGGACTCTGGCTGTCCTCCCTCTTCTTCAGCCTGGGATTCCTCCTCCTCGTCTGTCTGCACCTCCTGTTCCTCAGCCTCTCCCTCTGAGCTGGAAACCGACAGAAGATCAGCCGTTCCCGGAGGGGCCTCAGACGGAACCACAACAACCCAGAGATGATGGGGGCGGGGCAAAACCCTCTGCTCTTTTACTAAACTTTTAGCAAGCTAAAGCCATCTTTCCAGTCTACAGATACATTATTTGGAAGGAACCTATTTTAACAGAATAAAAGAATAACAGAGTTGGAAGAGACCTTGGAGATCTTTTAGTCCAACTCCCTCTCAAAGATTGGCAAGATGCATTATTATTATTATTATTATTATTATTATTATTATTATTATTATTATCATCATCATCATCATCATCATCATTATCATCATCATCATCATCATTATCATTATTATCATTCACAAAAGCAACAATACACAGCAAACGAGATTGATATGCTGGATTTCATATCACAATATCACAAGTCAAACACTTCCCAAGCGTCTAGGACTGTGTGATGTATTTTCGCATGATGTGCGCAGATCCAAGTTTGGTGGCCTTTTGCAAGTGACAGATCGTGATTTTGTCAATGTTTATTGTTTTCAAATACTGGCTGAGGTCTTTTGGCACAGCACCCAACTACTGAGACCACCTGTTCTGGTTTATGCCAAAGTCGTTGCAGTTAGATTTTAAGATCCTGATATTGGCTAGGTTTTTCTTGTTGTTCTTGTTGTTTCTTGTTGTTTCTCATCAATTTGGCTGTCACCTGGTGTGGTGACATCAATGATCCACACTTTTTTCTTTTCCACAATTGTGAGGTCCGGTGTATTGTGTTCCAAAACCCTGTCAGTTTGAATTCGAAAGTCCCAAAGTATTTTGGCCTGTTTGTTTTCAGCTACTTTCTCAGGTTTATGGTCCCACCAGTTCTTTACCACTGGTAGGTGGTAGTTGTGGCATAGGTTCCAATGAAGCATCTGGGCCACGTAGTTGTGCCTCTGTAGTCCATCTGTGCAATTTTCTTGAAGCCACTGAGGATGTTGTTGTTGTTGTTGTTGTTGTTGTTGTTGTTGTTATTATTATTATTATTATTATTATTATTATTATTATTATTATTATGTCAGTACAACACAGCAAACGAGATCACTATGCTGGATTTCATATTTCATCACCAGTCGGGCGCTTCCCAAGCACCTAGGACTGCGTGATGTAGCGGCGAATTATGTTTGCCGATCCCAGTAAAGCGGCCTTTTGCAATTGACAGATGGAGATTTTGTCAATTCCGATGGTTTTCAAATGTCCGCTGAGATCCTTTGGTACTGCGCCCAGCGTGCCAAGTACCACTGGGACCACTTTCACTGGCTTATGCCAGAGTCATTGCAGCTCGGTTTTTAGATCTTCATATTTCACTAATTTCTCTAGCTGCTTCTCCTCAATTCTGCTGTCCCCTGGGATTGCGATGTCGATGATCCATACTTTCTTTTTCTCCACGATCACAATGTCTGGTGTGTTATGCTTCAGAATTCGGTCAGTCTGAAGTCGGAAGTCCCACAGTAGTTTTGCTTGCTCATTTTCAACCACTTTTTCGGGCTTATGATCCCACCAGTTTTTTGCCACTGGTAAATGGTAGTTCCGGCACAAGTTCCAGTGGATCATCTGTGCCACAGCATCATGTCTATGCTTGTAGTCAATCTGTGCAATCTTTCTGCAGCAGCTGAGTATGTGATCAATTGTTTCATCTGTTTCTTTACAGAGTCTGCACTTTGGATCGTCTGTTGATTTATTATTATTATTATTATTATTATTATTATTATTATTATTATTATTATTATTATTAAATCCTGCATAAATGACTGTCCAGGCACTTCATGAAAACTCACCACTTCTGCAGTTCCACTGATTAATTGTTCCCATCAGAACAGGAAATTTCTCTTTAGTTGTAGGTTGTAGGTGGATCTCTCTTTGGTAAGGGTCCAGGTTTTTTTCTGAATGAAATTCAACTTTGAAATTTGAAATGTGAACGAACTTCTTTTTGAATTTCTGCTTGAACTAAAAGCAGGCAAACAATTGCTCCCAGACGGGGGGAAGAAGATTCCCAAGCCGAAGAGACAGAACCAAATGTTGCCGTCTTCTTTCTATCTCTTTCTCTCCTTTCCTTCACTCCCTTCCTTAAAACCTGTTCCTTGTTCCGATCGAAAAAGAAAGGTTGTCAGAACCCCGTTCGTTCATCAGGCCTGACAGCATTGCCCTTTTTCTCACAACCTGCAGGTTTAACTGGGAGTGAAGGCTTAACCCACACGGAGCTAATTCTCCACCAAACAGCTGCAGCCACTTCCTTTCGACTTCAGTTTCCCGCTGCAGGAAATTGCTTTTCACGGAACAGCTGTTCCACGCCACGTTAAGTCAGTCCAAGCATGCAGACAATGGCTTCTGTTCTGGATACAGTTGCGCCCGAGGTGGCCAAGCGTGGCTGAGACCACAGGGATGGTTTGAGCCACATGTCGCACCAGGCAAGGCCCTGCCTAACTTTGCGTCTTTTTCTCAATGTGCAAAATCTTTCTCCCAAACGCACTGCGATGTTCCATATCGGAAAAGGATTTGAACCAGTGTGTCTATTAAAGAGAACAACCTGACTAAGATAATGTTTTTCAACCTTGGGCACTTTAAGATGAATGGAGTTCAACTCCCAACTCCTGTGATGACTGGTGAATTCTGGTGTTTGTTTGTGTGTGTTGATCTCCACTCATTTTAAAGTTGTGAAGATCGAGAAAATTGTGCTAAGGAATTCTTACAGGTCTTCTCATTCCTAAAACAACCAACAAAGAAAAGTGACACACAATTGTTAAAAGAGTGATAAATATTGGATTATTAGAGTTGGAAGGGACCTTGTAGGCCATCTAGTCCAACCCCCCACTCAAGCAGGAGTCCCTTCACCATTTCAAGCCAAATGGCAGTCCAGTCTCCCTTTGAAAGTCTCAACTGAGACACAATTGAGAGAGTCTGCAATTGGAGAGAGTGCAGAAATACTTCACAAGAAGAGTCCTTCACTCTTCCTCTGGAAACAAACTACCTTACTCCTCCAGACTTCGAATACTGTGGCTAGACAATTTACAACTATGTCATCTCCGAACTGATTTAACTGTTGTTCATAAGATCATACACCATAACGTCCTTCCTGTTAGTGACTACTTCACCTCCAACAATAACACAAGAGCACGTAATAGATACATAGAAACATAGAAGTCTGACGGCAGAAAAAGACCTCATGGTCCATCTAGTCTGCCCTTATACTATTTTCTGTATTTTATCTTAGGATGGATATATGTTTATCCCAGGCATGTTTAAATTCAGTTACTGTGGATTTATCTACCACGTCTGCTGGAAGTTTGTTCCAAGGATCTACTACTCTTTCAGTAAAATAATATTTTCTCATGTTGCTTTTGATCTTTCCCCCAACTAACTTCAGATTGTGTCCCCTTGTTCTTGTGTTCACTTTCCTATTAAAAACACTTCCCTCCTGGACCTTATTTAACCCTTTAACATATTTAAATGTTTTGATCATGTCCCCCCTTTTCCTTCTGTCCTCCAGACTATACAGATTGAGTTCATGAAGTCTTTCCTGATACGTTTTATGCTTAAGACCTTCCACCATTCTTGTAGTTCGTCTTTGGACAAGCTAAATGCAAATTGCTCCAAACGTGACTGCAGAAAATATGACTTCAGCAACAGAGTGATCAATGCCTGGAACTCACTACCTGACTTCGTTGTTTCTTCCCCTAACCCCAAAATCTTGAACCTTAAATTAGCTACTGTCGACCTCTTCCCTTTTCTAAGAGGTGTGTAAGAGGCGTGCATAAGCACACTATTGTGCCTACCGTCCCTGTCCTTCTCTCCTATGATCCTTTTTATCATTTCTTTATCCTTTGTTATGTTAATACAAACTATAACTCTATACTTGTTTGACAAATATAATAAATAAATAAACAAACAAAGTAAGTGTTGGAGCTCTTACAACCTCTGCAGGCAAGCTGTTCCACTGGTTGATCGCTCTCACCATCAGAAAGTTCCTCCTTATTTCCAAGTTGAATCTCTCCTTGGTCAGCTTCCATCCGTTGTTCCTTGTCTGGCCTTCAGGTGCTTTGGAAAATAGCTTGTCCCCCTCCTCTCTGTGGCAGCCCCCCAAATATTGGAACATGGTTATCCTGTCTCCCCTGGTCCTTCTCTTCACCAGACTGGCCATGCTCAGTTCTTGCAACTCCAATTGGTATGTTTTAGTTTCCAGTCCCCTAATCATCCTGGTTGCTCTCTTCTGCACATTCTCTAGAGTTTCAATTAGACCACATTTGGAGTACTGTGTTCAGTTCTGGAGACCTCACCTACAAAAAGTTATTGATAAAATTGAACGGGTCCAAAGACGGGCTACAAGAATGGTGGAAGGTCTTAAGCATAAAACATATCAAGACAGATTTAATAAACTCAATCTGTATAGTCTGGAGGACAGAAGGGAAAGGGGGGACATGATCGAAACATTTAAATATGTCAAAGGGTTAAATAAGGTCCAGGAGGGAAGTGTTTTTAATAGGAAAGTGAACACAAGAACAAGGGGACACAATCTGAAGTTAGTTGGGGGAAAGATCAAAAGCAACGTGAGAAAATATTATTTTACTGAAAGAGTAGTAGATCCTTGGAACAAACTTCCAGCAGACGTGGTTGGTAAATCCACAGTAACTGAATTTAAACATGCCTGGGATAAACATATATCCATCCTAAGATAAAATACAGAAAATAGTATAAGAGCAGACTAGATGGATCATGAGGTCTTTTTCTGCCGTCAGTCTTCTATGTTTCTATGTTTCTATGTTTCAATGTCTTTTTTGTAATGTGGTGACCAAAACTGAATGCAGTACCCTACATGTGGTCTAGAAAAAAAAAACATCCTACAAAGAAAAAAAACCCACAGATAAGAAGCAGTCAACCTATTCTCCAAAGCACCTGAGGTCAGGACAAGAAGTAACGGATGGAAAATCATTAAAGAGAGACTCTATGTAGAACTAAGGAGAAATTTCCTGATGGGGAGAACAATGAATCGCTGGAGAGGCTTGCCTTCAAAAGTTGTAGATGACATGATGTGGGGGACACAATAGTTGTCTTCCAGCAGCAGAGGAACCGTCACAGAGAAGAAGGGGTTGACCTATTCTAGAATGAAAGAGACGGGGTGGCACAATGATTAGAGTGCAGCACTGCAGGCTACTTCAGCTAACTGCTAGCTGTAGTTCAGCAGTTCAAATCTCACCACCGGCTCAAGGCTGGCTCAGCCTTCCATCCTTCCAAGGTGGGTAAAATGAGGACCCAGATTGTTGAGGGCAAAAGGCTGATTCTGTAAACCACTTAGAGAAGGTCATAAAAGCACTATGAGTCTAAATGCTAATGCTATGCCATTCTCCAAAGCACAAGAGGTAGCAGTGGGTTGCTCCTGGTTCAGCCCAGTTCTAAGAACTGGTAGTGCCTGTTGTACATACTCCTGATCAGTTGGAGGATGATGAAGATATTGAGGACTCGGATTCAGATAGTGTTTATGAATTAGTGTGTGTGTGTGGGGGGGGTTACAGGTAGTAGAACAGGTGGGAGGCCAGCCACAGGATGGGGCTATGAGTTCAGGATCTAGCGAGGGAGAATCAGACTCTTGCTGGGTTAACCCTAAATTCAGAAGGTCCCAAAAACGTAGAGAACAGAGGTCTGGAAGAAGATATTAAGGAGAGGAATGGGTTAAATACTGTAGTGATGTATTTGGCATGTCAGGGGGTCAGTGGAAAAGAAGGGTGGAGTTTCATCGTTGGGAAAGGGAAAATGGATGTGTTTTTTGCAGCGCTAAAGTAAGCAAAAGTATTCTGTGTTGTTAACAGTTAGTTCTGTTGTTTTTCAAAGTCATGCTGTTAGGAAAATAAATCTTGTTAAGTGGAGCAGGAGAAGGAATGTGAGGAATGCAGCTAAGAGAGATAAGGACCGAGTGCCTGTATGGAATGTGTTTGAATTACAGGAGAGCAGAGAAATAAATGGAGTTTCTTTATTCATGAAATGATGCATTTAATAAGAGTTATTTGTAATTGCTAAATTTCTACCAGAAACCAGAACAGCGGCAGAAGCAGGAGGCTCTGCTTCTGGGATGCTTCTGCACAGAAGTGTAACGTATGCACACGGACCTGTAGTAAAGCGTTTTAGAACCCGCTATTGACCAGAGGGTAGGACAAGAAGTAACAGACGGAAGATCATTAAATGGAAATTCAGTCTAGAACTAAGGAGAAATTTCCTGACAGTCAGAACAATTAATCAGTGGAACGAATCAGAAGTTGTAGGTGCTTCATCACTGGAGGCTTTTAAGAAGATATTGGCAGCCATTTGTTCAGAATAATATAGGATCTACTGCTCAAGTGGGGATTTGGAATAGAAGACCTCTACAATCCCTTCCAACTCTGTTTTCTTCATTTTAATTTGTTGGATTTATTCCAGTTTTCCCTGGCTTCTAACAGGTAGACTAAGAGACGGAGCTGAGAATTCATATATGGTATTTTTTGTGATATAACAAGCTTTGCATTGTTATATTTTGGCTTTGAGTATTTTTAATTAATCATATGAACATGTTGGAGTCACAATATTTAATCTGGACAATGGAAAACAAGCTTTGTAGTTGAAAATAACGCTAAGCAACACAGGTAGATTTTAATCTACATGTTTGCCTGCTTAAAAGCAGTCCCTCGCCCCCCCCCTAATCTATTTTTGGCAAAATCTATAATCCAGCAAAATCCTACTAAAAGCCACATATATCTCTCAATATCTCTCACGGCCAGATGTAGATAGTATCTCCTTCGGTCAACGGCCCCAGACCTGCTGGAAAAGCCTGGTCTTTACAGCTTTGCAGAAGGCCAGTAGGGTGGGGAGGGTACAGATCTTCAGGGGCAGCTGGTTTGAGAGCCAGAGCCACTACAAATAAGGCCCTTCCCCATGGCTCCACCAGTTGACATTGTTTGGTTGATGGGACCTGGAGTAGGCCAGGCTCTTGGAACTTATTGGTCACTGGGAGGTATACGGTAGGAGGCGGTTCCAAAGATAGACTGACCCTAAGCCATGTAGGGCTTTATAGGTGATGACCAACACCTTGAGCTCACAGATCGTTGGTATGATGTACCTAGGTGTTTGTAGTCTTTGTATTTCTATATGGTGCCAGGCTGGTAAAAACTAACTTGTTCCATAAGTTTGAGGCTATATGACGGATTGCTTACAATATGTACCTGTTAGGCCATCGAAGGACGCTCTGACAGACACAGAAGGCCCTCGGAAGGGAATGACCAACTAACTATGGTCCAACCTGCCCAAGATCTAACTTGCTTCCATTTGACTGTCTCGGCCTCTCCTTTCCCCAGCTGCCTAACCGCTTATTTGGGAATGCGCAGCTAGCTGACACATTTGCTACAGATGGATGGTGTGTGCGGAGACAGCTGTCAGTCCCCATTTGCAGCGTCCGACATGACAGCGGGAGAGATGAGTTGTGAAAGGCCATTTCGTGGAGCACATGCACTCTGACATTCTGTGAGATGAGCCCTACAGACTCCTCTCGGTAGACCCGGGGAGAAAATGGCAAGCTCGCCGTTTTGCCTTTCCCTCCCCCCACCACTCCTCCTCCCTTCCTCCGAGCAGCCCCCAGGCTCGAAGAAAGCATGAGCACCTTTGGTGTGTTTTGTTTGCGTACATCCCTACGGGGGACGGAGGGAGGCGAAGGTTCTTCATGCCACCCATCACCGAGGTATGAAATTGCGGGTGGTGGAATTGTGATAAGGCAATGGAGCCATTGACAGGTGAGGAGCATAAATTATGGGCCCGTCATGGCTTTTCCTCTTTGGAAAGGCAGCATTTCGGGTCTCAGGTGACTTCACCACCTCATGCTCTCCATGCTAAGCCATGTACATGATTTCCATCTGCTTAAGGAACGTCAAGCAATTAAAATGATCTTTCTTTCCATAGTTGTCCTTAAATCAGTTTGTGTCATACAAATATCAGCCCATTGAGCCATGATGTGTAGGACCTTCATGTTGTTTCTCCAGGTCTGGATTCCAAGCTTTTGGCCAAGCGTTAGGGTCCTATGAACCCTGTAGTTGATCACGTCTTAAATAGGGTCCTTCTTTGGACCTCTGTAGAAGTCTTTGTTGTCCTGATGGCCATGTATCTAAAAGGCCACCTCTTCAGAAGGGTGGTCAGGCCAAAGAGAACGATTGTAGAGAAGGTGGATATCTCACACATCCTCTTTGTGGTCTTCTCAAAGATACCTGCATGGATACGAGTGGCTTGATTAGATATTCTGCTTATTTCCAGATTGTTTCCAAATGAGATCCTTATTGTGCGGTAGATCCAGTATTGGGCAGCCACTTACCACGCTAACCAGATGGTCCTCAGCGGCTGGCAGGGGGGCATGCACTCCCAACACATGCGTACCCTGTGCAAAATTTGGCTTCTGTGCATGCAGGGCAAGTCAAATCTCACAAGATTTGGGCTATTTTTTGCCTATATTTTTGCTTCCATGCATGTGCAAAAGCAAAAAATTGTGAAAATAGCCAAAATCTCAAAAACGCAAGTGAGATTTCAGCTATTTTCGCTGGTATTTTTGCTTTTGCACATGCGCGGAAGCAAAAAACCGGTGAATTTTGGCCTGGGGATCTGTCCGTCGTGCCATTCCCGGGCTGAAATTTATTGGTGTGCTGTTCCCAGGCCTTTTTCATTGGCCGGTGTCCCCCCACCTGAAGGGAGGAGCCCATGACTGGGTAGATCTGCTCTATTTATGGAACTTGACGGGTCATTCAAGCATTTCAGTCTTTCAATAGAAGACCTCCCATGATGCCCAAGGAAGTAATTGAGCCATGCTCCTTGAGGAATTGCATGAGGAATCTTCCCTCTTGAAATACGTCCAGATTCTTGAAGGCGTCCAAGAACTGGGACTTTAGTTTCTCACCGAATTTCCACCAAGATACAAATTAATGGGAAGAAATGGCAAATTCAAAAATCTTATTCTTTCGGGATACCCAACTTTGCGCAACTTCCCGAAAGGTGGCCAGAAAGTTAGAAAGAAAACTGTGATGCTCAACAACTCACAAATTTATTTATTTTATTTTTATTTATTTATTTATTTATTTGTCAAACAAGTATAGTATTATAGTACATATTAACATTACATAACATAACATAACATAAGTAGAACGTAGTAATAGAAAGGATAATAAGACAGTAGGACAGGGACAATAGGCACATAAGTGCACTTATGCACGCCCCTTACAGACCTCTTAGAAAAGGGGAGAGGTCAATTGTAGATAATGTAAGGTTGAAGATTTTGGGGTTGGGGGAAGCAACAACAGAGTCAGGTAATGAGTTCCAGGCAGTGACCACTCTATTGCTGAAATCATATTTTCTGCAGTCAAGTTTGGAGCGATTTACATTCAGTTTGTATCTATTACGTGCTCTTGTGTTGTTGTTAAAGGTGAAGTAGTCACTGACAGGGAGTACATTATGATGTATGATTTTATGAGCAACAGTTAAATCAGTTCGGAGACGACATAGTTGTAAATTTTCTAGATTTAGTATTTGAAGTCTGGAGGAGTAGGGTAATTTGTTACGTGAAGAGGAGTGAAGGACTCTTCTTGTGAAGTCTTTCTGGACTCCTTCGATTGTATTAATGTCTGATATGCAGTGTCGATTCCACACAGGTGAACTACATTCTAGAATAAGTCTGACAAATGTTTTGTATGCTCTGGTTAATAAATCAGTGTTTCTAGAGAAGAAGCTACGTAAGATTAGGTTTACAATTCTTAAAGCCTTTTTGGCAATGCTGTTACAGTGGGCTCTAGCACCTAGGTCATTGGAAATGAGTACTCCAAGGCAGTGTTCCCTCTAATTTTTTGGGCGGTGGGCGGAAAAGTATAGTGTCTGAGTGGCAGTCCCTTCGGGACTGGGCGGCACAGAAATAATAAATAAATAAATAAACAAACAAACAAACAAATAAAAAACCCACCCTGTTTTGCCTCAGAGAATTTCAAAATAAAATACTGTACTGTGTGTCTATAACAGTGAGCTCATAATAGGGCAACTCTATCAATATCAAAATGCCACTTCAATAGTTGAGCTAGTTTCAAACTAGGTTTTGATTTTCTTTCTCTCTTCCTTACTCCCATTCTTTTTCTTTCTCTTTTCCTTCCTCTCTTTTTTCTATCTGTTTCTCTCTCTTCCTCTCTTCCTCTCTCTCTCCTTCCCTCTCACTCTTTCCCTCTCGGCTTCTGGGCAGGTTTGGAAAACTCTGAGTTGATGATGATTTTTAAGTGAGCAATTGCTCACTGCTCAGCTTAGAGGGAACTATGCTCCAAGGTCTTTGACTGAGTGAGGGTCCGCTGTTAGTTCAGTTTCACCAAGTATGTATTTAGTATTCTGATTCTTTTTACCAATGTGTAGGACGGAGCATTTGTTGGCTCTCACGACGCAACATTATAGGGTGAAGAAGGTCCTCCTCTTCAGGGGACCAGTCTTGCGTCTTCTTAGTCCATTCCGTGTCACTTCACATCAAATATTCTGTTCTCCCCTGCAGCAGATCACTATTATTCCAGCGCCACCAAGCATATGTATTTCTCACAGTTCAACTCAGAGATTTTCTCCTAGAGAGTCGTCTTTTATTCTAGGGTGGCTTATTTATTTTTTTAAAAAAATATTCTGCCATCCTCAGGGCTCCCCAAATTTGCTGAGTCTTCTGCTTATGGATATTTCTCTTTTAATTATGAAAGTAACCTCAAGGATTAGAGCTCATCTATCACAGCCCGCATGAGCTGCAACAGATGTAATCCCGAGGTCGGTGGATGAATTGAGAGAAAAGCTTCAAAACGAAATTACTTTTATTGATAGAAAACAATAAAATCAATTTTGCCTGATCACAGGCTTTCACGCACGTCTACATGGTTAGTGTTCTGTCTGGGTCCCCCCAGACGCCAACACCAACCAAAAAGAGTAGCCAGACACACTGGGAAAAAGCAAAGGCAGTTTATATACTGGAAAGCAAACACAGGTAACAAAAACTGTTCTTACAGACAGGAACACGATGAAGCTTCACAGAGGTTTCACGAAGGCCAGGCAATAAAACAGGATTCTTGCTGACAAAAACAACGCTGGAGATAATAAAACCCACGCCTCCCCCAAGTCTTTCAGCCTTCTAGGCCACAAGCCAAGACCAGAGACGCCAAGAATCGAAGCAAGGTCACAGGACTCCCAGTTGATAACTCTCCACAAGACTGTAAGCGCGGGCCTGCCTTTTCAACCCTGCTGAGGAGAACCACACCCAAACCCAGCTGTTGCCAATTCAGGGATGGAAATATCTTTCTAATTGGCCCCTTCTTTGAGCTGCACGTCTCTGCCTCATGTCTATTATAGCCTGTGCGTCTTCATCCAATGAATCCAGGCTACTAGCTGGGGAGAGGCCCCCCCCCGGGGGTCTCAGGCTGCTCTCCCTCCTCCTCTTCCTGACATTCCTCTCCCCCATCTGCCTGGTCCTCCCCCTCCTGGTCACTGTCCTCCTCCTCTGGGCATGGATCCGGCAGAGCTCCAGCCGGTCCCTGAGGAGCCTCAGGCTGAATCACAACAGTTAGAAAGTTGAAACAAAGATGGAGGTTTTCCTCCTTCTTCCCCAAACAGAGAGGAAGTGACTAGACAGGATTTACATCATAATGGGGGGGAGCTAAATTAATATACATGAGTTAACTATTTAATTACTGAATGTCTCTGAATGTCTCTGGGGGCTGTCAATACACAGCGTGACAAGTAATACCACGTTTCCCTGAAAATAAGACCTCCCTGGCAGGTGGGCGTTGATGCTCCCACTATTACTGGTGCACTGCACATGAAGCTCTGCATCTCCGGCATGCACATATGTGCGTCTGAGCGAGATTTTGCTTCTGCGCATACACAGGAGACAAAATCCCATGAGGGGAGAGAGATTTTGGCGATTTTTTTTTTTGCTTCCATGCATACGTAGAAACAAAAAATAATAATCAAAATCTCAAGCGCAGAAGCAAAATCTCACTTGGGCGTGCACTTCACACATGGAGAAGCAGAGCTACAGTGCAGTTCCATGTTTGCTACCAGTACGATGGCATCAGCTGTACCAGTAGGAAACCGCTACTGCTCTCCGAATAATAAGCTCTCCCCGCAAAGTAAGCCCTCCCTGAAAATAGTTAACCACATGCGCAGCCGGTCCCTGCCGTTTCCTCTGGTTAGGGTTAGGGAGGCAGAGCTGGAAATCAGGTAAAACCAGAAGAGGAGCCCCATCTCGGACATCAACCCCCTTGAAAATGTCCAAAGATATTTCACCAGAAGAGCCCTTCACTCCTCCACTCGAAACAGAATACCCTACGAAAGCAGACTATCAATCCTTGGTCTTGAAAGCTTAGAACTACGACGCCTAAAACATGATCTAAGTATTGCCCACAAGATCATATGCTGCAACGTTCTACCTGTCAATGACTACTTCAGCTTCAATCGCAACAAAACAAGAGCACACAACAGATTCAAACTTAATATTAACCGCTCCAAACTTGACTGTAAAAAATATGACTTCAGCAACTGAGTTGTCGACGTGTGGAACTCATTACCTGACTCAGTAGTGTCAACCCCTAACCCCCCAACATTTTTCCCTTAGACTATCCACGATTGACCTCTCCAGGTTCCTTAGAGGTCAGTAAGGGGCGTGCATAAGTGCACCAGTGTGCCTTCCGTCCCCTGTCCGATTGTCTCTCCTTATCTCACTTATCTTTTCTTCCTTTCAAATTTGTTCACCTACACTTTTATATCTTTTCTTCTATTCTTTTCTTTATTTATTTATATTACTACATATCTATTCTCTTCAATGTGTATTAATGTGTATTATGTATTGGACTAAATAAATAAATAAAATAAATAAATAAATAAAATGTGTATCAATGTGTATTATGTATTGGACTAAATAAATAAATAAAATAAATAAATAAATAAAATAAATAAATAAAATAAATAAATCTTGCTCCATGTACCCTCAAATAATAAGACCTCCTTGAAAATGAACCCCACTCATTTTGGGGTTCAAAAAAATATAACACAGGGTCTTATTTTGGGGGAAACACAGTAGTGGTCACAATCATGAAGAAGATCAAGGAATTGGGGGAATTGAGAAATTCTGCTACTCTGATTCAAATGTTGGAACAGATACCGCTTCTTACTTAACCTGACCCTTCAAGCTGGGATTGTTGAAGCAAATTCACTAAGGACGAAGATGTTTTAAAGAGATATCTGTTGGCGAAATTCTCCTGGTTGCCCAGAAAGCATTCTGGTGGTCTGTGGAAATTCTACAGAGGTTTCCAAGTTGCAAAGAATCTTCAAAATTATTTGCAGGACTCAGATACTGTGTTATAGTTTTTAAGTTTCAAAGCAGATTTTTGTGTGGAAAAGCCACCTTAGAGAATACAAGTAGTGCTACACTTATAAAGGTAATTCAGATTTACAGTCAATAGTCGTGGTGGTTATTAAACAAGTCACCTGATTTTATGATATTTTTTAAAAAAAGAACATGTTAAACAAACCTGTTTTTCCCAATGGGTGCTTTTTTGCTGGAAACCAGAAGCAAATATTGGAAATTGCGCCCCCCCCTCAAAAAATGTGAAAAATTGTGGTCGTGTGGATGCTATAAAAAGTGAGCTGGTTGCCAGGGCCTGAGATGTAAACAAGTGACTCTCTCTCTCTCTCTCCCTCTCTCTCTCTCTCCCTCTCCCTCCCTCCCTCTCTCTCTGTCTCCCTCTCTCTCTCTCTCTCTCTCTCTCTCTCTCTCTCTCTCTCTCTCTCTCTCTCTCTCTGTGTTTGATTGAAAGAAAAATGAAGTTAGAAAGTGCCAAGAAGGGAAAAAAACATGGAAGAAACAAATACTGTATAAAAATATTGCCTTCTGTCTTTCTTCACTGCAGATACAAAAATATAATAAAATATAATAAATATAATGAAGCCACTTCATACAATAAATTAAAGCAAAACTTAGTGTAAACAGTATACAAATGAAGCCATCAAAATGACCTTATAACTGTATAATAAAATAGCATTTTACTCTAAGTTTAAACATAACTACGGTATATACAATATAAGATGTGCATATTTCACAATCATAAAAACACCCCATGATTCTATAATCATAACATGTCTAGTTACCAAATCCTAAAATAAAACTTTCATTTTTGTCTTTCTCATGCATGAAATCCAAAAATGGTATCCATATAGAGAGTGGCTTAAAAGGTGACTAACTTGACTGTCACTCACATCAAGGGTTCGGGTTAGGGTGCCTGGCCTCTCCTCGCCTCAAAGAGATACAGTTTCCCCCTCTATTTACTATTACTGAACATCCAAAACATACTATTTAATTCTATGTACACACAGGCACACACAAAATACATTATCTACTACATAAACTGTATGTGTATTTATTTATTTATTTATTTATTTATTCGATTTTTATGCCGCCCTTTTCCTTAGACTTAGACTTTAGACTTAAACACACAAGCACGCACAGCTCTTCTAAATTATACACATTCAATCTCATTTACTGTGATAGGAAAAACATATCCTGAGCCCAGAAGGGAAAAAAGGAAAAAAATTCAAAATTTTTCCAACAGTTTGGCATACTTGACCCATCACTGGGTTTAGGTCACCTCTGTAAAACTTCAAATATTATTCAAGAGTAGGAATTCTGTAATAGGCTTTTGATGCCTGACAAAAAGTGAATAGAAACAAAAGACCACAATTTTCTTTCTTTCTTTCTTTCTCTTTCTTTCTTTCTCTTTCTTTCTCTTTCTTTCTTTCTCTTTCTTTCTTTCTTTCTCTCATTCTTTCTTTCTCTCATTCTTTCTTTCTTTCTTTCTTTCCTTCCTTCCTTCCTTCCCTCCCTCCCTCTCTCTCTCTCTTTCTTCACTACAGTATTAAAAATCTACCTCAGGGCTTGGCCCATGTTACAGATGGTCACTCATTTTGAGTTCTTCAGAAGTCTTTGAAAAAAAATAGACAGAACTTCCAGATATTTTAACAAATGCGGGGACAGTTGCTAAACAGAAGTGTATTCCTACCAGTTCTAACTGGTTCATTAGAAACATTAGGAAACTGATAGTGATGTCATGGAGCTGGTTCTGTCAGTTCTAGTCCATGGGGGCCGCCATCTTGTTTTTGGCTTCTGTGCATGAAGCACATGAAGGCCGCACAGCCACGCAGCATGGGAGGGAATGAACCAGCAGCCAGGTAAGTTAGAATCCACCCCTCATGCTAAGAGAGACAACGATAAGGAGGAAAAGTGTAGATATGTCCCTATTAAAGCGCAGACATTAAATGGCTTTAGACTGAAAGATTTTCCCTCCTTTTAAAAAAAACTTTATTTTTTAATACTTATTTATATTATAGTGTTTCCGATCTTATGATTGCCATATTTGTTGTTTGTTTATTTGTTTATTTGTTTATTTGTTTATTTGTTTATTTGTTTATTTGTTTATTTGTTTATTTGTTTATTTGTTTATTTGTTTATTTGTTTATTTGTTTATTTGTTTGGATTTCTATGCTGCCCCTCTTTGAGGACTTGAGGCGCTCACAACATATATAAAGAGCCAATAGTAAAATCAATCCAATTAATACATAAAAACAATCCATAAAAATCTACTTTAAAAACTTCCATTACCATTCATTCAACAATTGTACTAAAAACATTCGTTGGTCAGGGGTGAAGATCTAAGGAACCCCAGGCCTGGCGACAAAGATGAGTTTTTAGGCTCTTTCGGAAGGTGAGGAAGGTGGGGGCCAGTGCAAATCTCCCAGGGGGAGCTGATTCCATAGGGCCGGGCCCCCCACAGAGAAGGCTCTTACCCTGGATCCCGCCAGGCGACATTGTTTGGTCGACGGGACCCCGAGGAAACCCACTCTGTGGGACCTCTCCGGTCGCTGGGATTCGTGCGACAGAAGGCGGTCTTGGATATAGTCTGGTCCAATGCCATGTAGAAACATAGAAACATAGAAACATCGGCAGAAAAAGGCCTCATGATCCATCTAGTCTGCCCTTATACTATTTTTTGTATTTTATCTTAGGATGGATCTATGTTTATCCCAGGCATGTTTAAATTCAGTTACTGTGGATTTACCAACCACGTCTGCTGGAAGTTTGTTCCAAGGATCTACTAGTCTTTCAGTAAAATAATATTTCTCATGTTGCTTTTGATCTTAGGGCTCTGTAGGGCTTTATAGGTCACAACCAACACTTTGAATTGTGTCCAGAAACAGATCGGCAGCCAGTGCAGTCCGCGGAGTGATGACGAGATATCGGCATGTCTTGGAAGGCCCAAAACCGCTCGCGCAGCTGCATTTTGGATGATCTGAAGTTTCCGAACACTCTTCAGAAGTAGCCCCATGTAGAGAGCATTGGAGGAGTCGAACCTCGAGATGATAAGAGCCTTCATATTGTTGTTGTTGCTGTTGTTCTTAGTCATTAACTTGTGTCTGACCCATTGCAAATCCCATGGACAATGTTCCTCCAGGCCTTCCTGTCCTCTATCATCCTCTAGAAACCATTTAAGCTGTTGCCAACTGCTTCAGTGGCTCCATCCATCCACCTCATTCTCTGTCGCCCCATTCTTCTTTGGCCCTCCATCGTTCCCACCATTAGGATCTTCTCCAGTGAGTCCTTCCTTCTCATTAGGTGGCCAAAGTCTTTGAGTTTCATCTTCAGGATCTGGCCTTCCAAAGAGCAGTCAGGGTTGATCTCTTTTAGGACTGACTGGTTGGATCGCCTTGCAGTCCAAGGGACTCACAGGAGTCTTCTCCAGCACCAGAGTTCAAAGATCTCCATTTCTTTGGCGCTCAGCCTTCCTTATGGTCCAACTTTCACAGCCATGCATTACAATTTGGAAAACCATAGCATTGACTGTTTGTTTGTTTGTTTGTTTGTTTGTTTGTTTGTTTGTTTGTTTATTTAGTCCAATACAAAATACACATTGAAGAGAATAGATATGTAATAATACAAATAAAGAAAAGATATAAAAGTATAGGTGAACATATTTGAAAGGAAGAAAAGATAAATGAGATAAGGAGAGACAATTGGACAGGGGACGGAAGGCACACTGGTGCACTTATGCACGCCCCTTACTGACCTCTAAGGAACCTGGAGAGGTCAATCGTGGATAGTCTAAGGGAAAAATGTTGGGGGTTAGGGGTTGACACTACTGAGTCAGGTAATGAGTTCCACGCTTCGACAACTCGGTTGCTGAAGTCATATTTTTTGCAGTCAAGTTTGGAGCGGTTAATATTAAGTTTGAATCTGTTGCGTGCTCTTGTGTTGTTGCGATTGAAGCTGAAGTAGTCATTGACAGGTAGAACGTTGCAGCATATGATCTTGTGGGCAATACTTAGATCATGTTTTAGGCGACGTAGTTCTAAGCTTTCTAGACCTAGGATTGATAGTTTGCTTTCGTAGGGTATTCTGTTTCGAGTGGAGGAGTGAAGGGCTCTTCTGGTCAAGTATCTTTGGACATTTTCAAGGGTGTTGATGTCCGAGATGTGGTATGGGTTCCAGACAGAGGAACTGTATTCAAGGATGGGTCTGGCAAAAGTTTTGTAGGCTCTGGTGAGTAGTGTGAGATTGCCAGAGCAGAAGTTGCGTAGGATCAGGTTATACTATACACACTTTTGTTGGCAGGGTGATGTTGGCAGGGGGTTGGACTAGAAGACCTCCAAGGTCCCTTCCAACTCTCCTATATTCTTCACAAATATTGATATTTCTGCCCATACCACGTCCACAGAGAGCTAACCAGAGGCCCTGTTTAGGCTGATCCAATCCTTACTTGGAAGAGCAGAGTCCGAAATGTACCTGTGGGATCTTTGAGCAAAAGCACATGGCGTGTAAAAATAACTCAGATCTGCTCAAAGTTGGGA
Organism: Erythrolamprus reginae; assembly: GCF_031021105.1. Classification (NCBI taxonomy): domain Eukaryota; kingdom Metazoa; phylum Chordata; class Lepidosauria; order Squamata; family Dipsadidae; genus Erythrolamprus; species Erythrolamprus reginae. The sequence continues at coordinate 44,230,767 of NC_091958.1, forward strand.
AGAGGCCATCTAGCACAGAAAGCACATGAAACCTAACACCAGATAAAATCCTAGCTTTTCTTTTGGGCTAAACTGATATTTTCTAGCCTGAGCTGACTTTGGCTAGATGGTATCACGCTGTGTTTCCCGTTAGCCCTAAACTGGTGCTTACTAGGGCAGCCTGATTTGGCAAAGTGTTTAAAGGCACCATGCCAGAAACCACGAACCTTTGAGCCTTGCCTTAGGCGTGAAGCCTACAAGGATAACTTTAGGCCAGTCCTTCTCTCTCAACCATAGCAAGAAGTGCAAGGCAAGCCACTTCCTCAGAAGTTGCCCGGAAAACCGCAAGGAATTATTCATGAACATTATCAGGAGTCGAGTTTGATAAAGACATTATGGAAATTAGTCTGATTGGATAAAGGACAATAGAGCAATAGGATTTATTATTATTATTATTATTATTATTATTATTATTATTATTAATTAGATTTGTATGCCGCCCCTCTCCGTAGAGGGATTTATATACCACTTCTCAGCAGTGTTCCCTCTAATTTTTTTTGGGGGTGGGCAGAAAAGTATAGTGTCTGAGCGGCAGTCCCTTTGGGACTGGGTGGCACAGAAATAATAAACAAACAAACAAACAAACAAACAAAAAACCCACCCTGTTTTGCCTCAGAGAATTTCAAAATAAAATACTGTACTGTGTGTCTATAACAGTGAGCTCATAATAGGGCAACTCTATCAATATCAAAATGCCACTTAAATAGTTGAGCTAGTTTCAAACTAGATTTTGATTTTCTTTCTCTCTTCCTTACTCCCATTCTTTTTCTTTCTCTTTTCCTTCCTCTCTTTTTTCTATCTGTTTCTCTCTCTTCCTCTCTCTCTCCTTCCCTCTCACTCTTTCCCTCTCAGCTTCTGGGCAGGTTTGGAAAACTCTGAGTTGATGATGATTTTTAAGTGAGCGATTGCTCACTGCTCAGCTTAGAGGGAACTATGCTTCTCAGTGCTTTTACAGCCCTCTCTAGCGGTTTACAAAATCAGCCTATTGCCCCCAACAATCTGGGTCCTCATTTGACCCACCTTGGAAGGATGGAAGGCTGAGGCAACCTCGAGCGGGTGGTGAGAATTGAACTGCTGAACTACAGCTAGCAGTCAGCTGAAGTATCCTGAAGTGCTGCACTCTAACCACTGCGCCACCCTGGCTTTGTAGCGCATGGTGCAAATGAGAAGATCTCGGTGGTCTCTGAGCTTGCTGGGTTTCTTGTTTATGTTTCATTACCCAACTAGATAACATCACCAGTGCTAGAAGGGAGTGGGGTTTGTAGAGAGGAGGAGGAGGAGGAGGAGACTGTAGGGTCCTTGGTGGTCTCTGAGCTTGATAGGTTTCTTGCTTTCTCATTATCCAACTAGCACCGGCAGCAGAACTTTTAGCACTGATGATGTTACCTAGTTTGGGTACTGAAACATCTGGAAGAAAGCAACCAAGCTCAGAGAGCACCAAGGAGGACCCCTCCATCTGCTCCAGCAATGAAATATTGATTGATTGATTGATTGATTGATTCATTCATTCATTCATTCATTCATTCATTGTATTTACTGTATATGCCGCTCACTCCAAATGGACTCAGAGCGGCTAACAATCGGAATAAATACAACAATAAAAACAGTTAAAATCTAACAATAAAAACCAATAATAACAATAATATTAAAAAACATACATACTTGCAATCAGCCAAATTCCAGGCCTGCCGGAAAAGCCAGGTCTTAACGGACCTGGCATCGGGTGGTGGTGAGTTCTATTCCTACCTGGGACACAGACAAAATCTGGATCACCTTGGGCCAGCCCTTCTCGTTCAGACCTAGGGAGAAAGAAGCTCTCTGCTTGGTTATTCATGCCCTGGCCATCTTCCATTTGGACTATTGAAATGTTCTCTACACAGGGCTACCCTTGAATTAATTTAATTTAATTTGTTGCATTTATAATCTGCCCAACTCCTGTCACACTCTGGATGCTTGTAAAGTATCCAGAAGCTTCTACTTGTACTTATGACCATCATAAGCCATTGACATCTGTTTATGACACTTGTGGTGTCATGTGATTGCCATTTGCAAAATCATTTGTAATGTTTTTAAGGGCTCGGTGCCTTTTGCATTCAATAAAGTAAAGGTAAATGTTCCCCTCGCATATATGTGCTAGTCGTTCCCGACTCTAGGGGGCATTGCTCATCTCCATTTCAAAGCCAAAGAGCCAGCACTGTCCAAAGATACCTCCATGGTCTTGTGGCCACCATGACTAAATGCTGAAGGCGCACGGAATGTCATTACTTCCCACCAAAGGTTTTGGAGGGACAATCCCGATTTTTAATAATTTGTCCCGCATCCCACAGGGTTTTTAAAAAGTCCCAATTTTCCTTTCTCTGGACTGCCCAGAGTGAATAAAGCATTTCCTTTCTCTGGGTACTGGGAGAAGCTTCCTCTTCCCAGTGCCCAGAGAAAGGAAATGCTTTATTCACTCTGGGAAGTCCAGAGCGAATAAAGTCCAGGCTATGGGTTGCTTTGCGCATGCCCAACAGTGAGAGAGACAGACAGAGAGACAGAGAGACAGAGAGGGAGAGAGAGAGATATATATATTGGAGGGTTGGAGAAGAGACCGAGCACGCCCCCACAATCTGGGTCCTCAGATTCGTTCATTCATTCATTCATTCAATTTTTATGCCGCCCTTCTTCTTAGACTCAGGGTGGCTTACAACATGTTAGCAATAGCACTTTTTAACAGAGCCAGCCTATTGCCCCCACAATCCGGGTCCTCATTTTACCCACCTCAGAAGGATGGAAGGCTGAGTCAACCTTGAGCCGGTGATGAGATTTGAACAGCTGACCTTCAGATCTACAAGTCAGCTTCAGTGGCCTGCAGTAGAGCACTCTACCTGCTGCGCCACCCCAGCTTTAACGAAGTTATAATCTGGTCACCTTAACCAAAGGTGATCCCTATTTTTCTACTTGCATTTTTTACCTGCTTTCAAACCACTAGGTTGGCAGAAGCTGGGACGAGTAATGGGAGCTCACTCCATTATGTGGTGCTAGGGATTCGAACCGCCGAACTGCCCGATCGACAAGCTCGGCGTCTTAGCCGCTGAGCCACCACGTGCCTTGCATGAAATACCTCCCGTCTAATCCCTACTCCAATTTTATAAAGTCAGCCATCCTTATCCTGCCTCAGTCCTGCGGACTGCTGAATAAAGCTTAAAGACATTAACTTGTCAAAAGTCACTTTGGGAGATCCCAGAAGAAATGAAAGTTGTGCTGGAGAGTTCTTGATTCCCCCTGTTGTGGTTAGCTCTGGCCCAGCTCCTGCCCCAAGGACTGTGGATGTGGGGGAGACATCCACATGCTGCAGGCCTGTTTTGCCCCCGGTGGAATCTGATGAGGAAGGCTCCTCTGACCAAGAAGACATGAGTGACAGGGAGGAGGAGAGTGTGGTAGACAGCTCAGAAGGAGATCAATTATCTAGCTCCTCCTTGGATTCAGAACAAGAGTTAATGATAGATGCGGAGAGCGATGCATAGGCAGCAACAACTGAGAGATTATTATCAAAGAAAATGAGGCCACCTGTGGTTGGGTGGGGCTGTGGTCATTAGTGAAGCTGCTATAAAGAGCAGCCTGTGGGTTTGGCCATTGTGGAGGATTATCTGATCGTTGTGTTTCGTGACTGCTTTACTGACTTTGACTTTTTGTGTGCTGATTTTTCCCCGCTTTGAAACTAAACCAGAGCAAAGTGTGTTTCACTTTGTGAAAGAAGGACTGTGAATTGCCTCACAGCTGCAAGCTAAGTATCACAGGACTGATAAGGGACTTGTACAAATTACCAGTTTGTTTGGAGACGAGTGCTCTTTGCTATACCAAAAGAGGGCTTAGGTTTAAGTGAATATTCATTATAAAGAACATTGTTTTGAATTTTCAAACGTGTGTGTGTCTGAAATTTGTACCTGTGAATTTTTGGGAGGAGTCTACCAGAGAGCTTGACAGAACACACACACCCTTTCTTTTTGCTGAGCCAACCCTCTCTTTCTGCCCCTTTCCACCTCTTTATCGGTTGTTTGTCGTCTTGTTCTTTTGAAGTTCTGAACTCCGGGTAGCTCTTGCCCGTAATTGGCACTCCTCTTAATTTCATTTGGCATCTAGTTTGTTTTCTATGTGCAGAGGGCCACTTAACTAGGCTTCCTATGTGTCTAAGGGGAAGCATTGTATCCTCAAGGCTGGGTATTTTTCTGGAGGAAAAATAAATCAGGGTCTGTTTCCAAATATTCTTTGGGGCTTTTTTTCATATGCCCTGTCCTGTCTGAAGAACTGGGAAGCTCCTTTTCTTTGTTTAACGCTATTTTCGGCTTTCTGTTTGATTTGGGAGCAAAAATTCCTGCTCATCATCATTTTATTTTATTTATTTAAAATCTCCAGCCCAGGTTCAAATCCAATAAGGGTATGGCTAGCTGACGAGAGCTAAAAAGCTCAAAATAGATCTATCCTAGTCTCCGTCTATTTTTTATCAGTTCTTTACAAGTTTTAGTGTGTATGTGTATATATATGTATATGTATATGTATATCACGGGTATATGTATGTAGATTGTTCTGAGTTCGGGTTTTGCCCCGTGTAATAATTTGAGTGTCTATGCGACGTTTCGGTGAAATCACATTCACCATCATCAGGCTGTCACTATGTTTTAGTGATCTGATTGGTTGGTGGAATCATAATTACTAGAAGGATTGACATGGTGATTCTTATGAAGTGTTTTTTTGTTTAAGGCTGGGATGATACGTCCCGCCTACCAGAGATTTGGAAACCAGCCTTAAACAAAAAAACACTTCATAAGAATCACCATGTCAATCCTTCTAGTAATTATGATTCCACCAACCAATCAGATCACTAAAACATAGTCACCCAATCTATTTGCTACATTCAAAGCAAATCTCCACCCGTAACACTATATACAAGGAAGAAATGGCAGTTGCAAACATTCCATATTTACAACAGCACGAAGCTTGAAACTTCAGCCTGATGATGGTGAATGTGATTTCACCGAAACGTCGCAAAGGAGCTGTGACGTTCCTTCAATATACCAGGGTGGTCCGACATAAAAAACATATATAGCCCCTCCCTGGTACAGAGCTGGAGGGATCAGGTCTGGTGGCTCAACTGTTAATTCTCTGCCTTACAAGGCAGAGGCTGCCAGATCGAATCCCAGTAAGGAAGGGTGTGGCTAGCTGATGAGGCCAGAACAAGGCCGAAATGGTACCATCCTAGTCTCCCTTAATTTTAAAATTTCAGCTAAAAAAACATTTGATATATATATATATTAATAATTAATAATAATAATAATAATAATAATAATAATAATAATTTATTAGATTTGTATGCCACCCCTCTCCGAAGACTCGGGGCGGCTCACAACAATAACAAAACAGCGTAACAATGTAAACAAATCTAATATTAAAAACATCTAAAAACCCCTCATTTAAAAACCATGCAACACATGCATTCCATACATAAAACTATAAAAAGCCTGGGGGAGATGTCTCAATATTATATATATATATACAGAGAGAGAGAGAGCTGAAGGGATTGGATACTGTAGCCTAGAGGTTAATTCTCTGCCTCACAAGGCCAAGGGTTGCAAGTTCAAGTCCCAGTGAGGGTATGGCTAGCTGATGAGGCTAGAATAAGGCCAAAATAGATCTATCCTAGTCTCCCTTAATTTTCAAATTTAGCAAAAACATGTGATATACATATATACAGTGATACCTCGTCTTACAAACGCCTCGTCATACAAACTTTTCGAGATACAAGATTTTTTTGCCTCTTCTTACAAACTAGTTTTACCTTACAAACCCACCGCCGCCTCTGGGATGTCCCGCCTCCAGACTTCCGTTGCCACCGAAGCACCCCTTTTTTGCGCTGCTGGGATTCCCCTGAGGCTCCCCTCTATGGGAAACCCCACCTCCGGACTTCCGTGTTTTTGTGATGCTGCAGGGGAATCCCAGCAGTACAAAAACAGGTGCTTTGCTGGCAATGGAAGTTCGGAGGTGGGGAGCCTCAGGGGAATCCCAGCAGCGCAAAAACGGGCGCTTCGGCTGGCAAAAGGGGTGAATTTTGGGCTTGCACGCATTAATCGCTTTTCCATTGATTCCTATGGGAAACATTGTTTCATCTTACAAACTTTTCACCTTAAGAACCTCGTCCCGGAACCAATTAAGTTTGTAATATTCCAAAATGTAAAAATTGAATACCAAATTTAAGATAGAGGCAAGGTTATTTAAAATTCATCTCTAAAAGTTAAATGATCATTACACACGAAATAAAGGAGGACGAGATCCCACCTCCTCAAATACAATACAAAGCCAAAAGAAGAGGGAAAAAAGAAAAGAAATCAACTGGTCAATATTACAGTCGGCTCTCGGCCCATTTCTCTCCTTCCTTTTAAAATCATGGAAGCTGGACTCCTCCTAGTCAGAGGGATTTTTTAAACAAACCAAAAAATTAAATAATCACATTGCTTCTGTCTCAAACACCGTTTCGGGCAAGACAGCAAATAAAACTGGGAGATTTTTTTTTAAAAAAACATCATTATTTTCATTTGCTTGGAAGGAAAGGAATGTGGAAAGGTGGTTTGGATGTGCAAATACGAAAAATAAAATAAAATTGCAGCACATTCAAACCCCAACATAGCTCCCCAACCCACCTGCACCAAAGCAGGTGCATCAAGCTTTCTTCCCCTGCCTTGAATTAAAAAAAAAAATAAACTTGAAACGCATTGCCGGCAGTCACAGATACAAAAAGAAGCAACTGCAAAAACTTTGAGCCAGTCAGAGATGCCTGGAAATTCTCTTGGCTTCTTGCTAAAGATTCCCTCCTTCTCTGCCTCTTCTTTTCTTTCTCGGAGCATCTTCCTTCCCTCTCTCTCCTCCTCCTCCTCCTCCTCCTCCTCCTTCCCCATTCCTTCCTCTCCTTCCCTCTCACTTTCCTCCCCCTTGCCAGATCCTTGGCTGGGAGTAGCGCAGCATGTGACCAAGCCACCTTCCTTAAAGGGGCTGGAGCAACCCAGGCCATACGACAAGGATGCCTCAAAGCCACACGTGTGCGCCCGTCAATAGAGACAGTTCTGCCGCCTCATCTCAGAGGCTTCTCAGAGGCACAGACAACACCAGGCAGTGCAACGGGAGGGCAGAGGTCCTTCTTCAGAGGTAGGAAGCCTTTACTTTTCTCTCTAGTGCTGGGCTCCTGGAGGGTTGCAAAGAAACCAACTTTGGGGATGTTTGCAGGTGTGCAAAGGCTCAAATCCTACCTGGTTGATTGGTTGGGCACAGAAGCAACTGGAGAAAAAAAGATAATATCTGTTTGGAAAAGCTTGAAGGGAGTTTAGGGACTGACTTTGCAACATCGCAACCTTCTGAGAGGGGCTTTGGATAGCGCATGAGTTTCTCCAGGGTTTACGCAACTGAGGATGTGCTTAAAGCAGGATTAGGGCTTAGCCCTGTTGCAAAAGAAGGCTGGAAACTCAAAGCACATTTGATTGTTCGGCTCCTCGCTCCCTCTGCCACCTCTGCCAATTCTTGCACGCCCGTGTGCGTGTGTGCATCGGTGCGTTTCTTCTTTCATCCCCATTATTTTGCAAACACAATAGTGAACTCTTCGCAGGGAGTCCCAGTTTCAGAGTAAAGTTTATGCAAGGTTTTTTTTGTTTTTTGTCTAAAGACTTTTTGACTTGAAATCTAGCTTTCTGAAAGTTTCCTTACTACTAGATTTATTCATCTGGGGAAGAGTCAAATATCACCAAAGCCGTTTTCTCCTGCATTGCCAGCTCTGGGTTTCCCCCAACCCCCAAATGGAAAATCCGTCTTTTGGCTAGAATAGTGGTGGTTCTTTTTTCCTTCCATTTAAATAGGATTGGTACCATTTCAGAGTTTCAGGAACAAGATTTCAGAGGGAGAATACACTTAGAAAAGCCTTGGAGAGCAATCAGCTCTTTAAAGCTGATAGAAAAAATCAATATTATTTATTTAATTTATTTAATTTATTTATTTATTTTATTAATTTACTTGTCAAACAATTATAGGGTGATAATTTGTACATATAAAACATTAGATAAGTAATGATAAAAAGTAGACAATAGGACATGGACGGTAGGCACAATGGTGCGCTTATGCACGCCCCTTAATTTTAAATTGGTTTCCTTGTGCCTTCTTTAGTTCCTTAAAAAAATTTTAAAGGCTTTCTTCTTTAACTTCCCCTCCAAATGAGTAGAGATACATCTCCATTCTCCGCAAATAATATGCCAGCCAGGGATTATGGGAACTGTAATCCAAAACAGTTTGGAAGAGGGAGGGATTGGGGTTGTTGTTTTTTTAATTTCCCCTTTGAAATTTTTCTTTTCTGATGGAGAATTGTCTTCTTGAAAAAGCAGCAGATTCTACATGGGAACAAATAGGCACAAGAGAAGGAAATAATAGAAAAAGACTTTTTTAAAAGGAAGGATCTTAAATAGGAAGATAACTCTCTTTCCTCCCCTTTTGAGGAAGGCTATAAGCTACTCAAAGAAAAAAAATATTATTTTTATATCTCCGTTTTCTCTTGTACAACTGAGGGTGGTGCATATAATATAGATTCTGTCTCCTATTTTTCCTCCCATAACAACAGCCCTGTGAGGTAGGTGAAGCTTGGACAGAGTGATCAGACTAGAACTCACGATCTCATAGTTTATAATACTGAGCTCTACTACTGTGTCTCCAGTCACTAAACCCAACAGATAAACGAGAAGGTACTGTATTCCACTTTTTAAAAGATATCTGTTCGTGGGATCAAGGGACATCCTAGGCTCAGATTCTGTTTTTCCCACTTAGATCTTACAGAATTGTTTCTGCTGCATTTTCCTAAGAAACCTCAAACAACTTGTACTGCAGAGCAAACAAGGTACAGAATAGGTGTACATATATGGAGTAGACAAAGTGTTAAAACAACTTTATAAATCGGGAGGTCAGGATACACCATCGGTAGTTGTTAATAACTGTACAACACAGCTTTTAGATAGCAAACCCACATGGAATGAGAATCTCCATAGACAATCCAAATGAAACTCCATGTTCAAGAGCAGTAGGCTGTCGAACGCCTTGATATCCAGTTTATGAGAGATTCCCAAACCTCCTGGACATCTACTACTAAGAAATAGCGTCCAGTTGCTTCATTGTTCAAACCCAGCAAGGCAATTCTTGATTGATTCTACGTCATCAAGTTGTTTTCCACTCTTAGCGACTTCTATTCTATTCTGGTCCTTCAGCTCTTCTGAGGTGCCCACCCCAATCACCACTGTAAATGAGACCCTCCACCTTGTTTCTGGTTGTCCTTTTCTTCTCTTTCTTTCCTTCCATTTTTTCCAACATCAGAGCCCTCTCCAGAAGCTTCTTAAGATATCCAAAGTAGAATAACCTGAGCTTGGATATTTGTGCCTTGAATGAGACCTTTGAGTTGAAACGCAATTCCTACAAACTCTATTTATTTGTTTGTTTTTTTGTCAAACATGTACATTACCTTCCACTTATGACTTCATGACTGTAAGTCTGCTGCTTGTATCCCTATGATTGATATTGGCTGGTTCCTAGTATCATTTGATTGCTTATTTGTACCTCTGATTATCTTTAAGTGTTGTACCTTACGATTCTTGACGAACTGATCTTTCCTTTTATGTACACTAAGAGTATGTGCAACAAGACAAATTCCTTGTGTGTCCAATCACACTTGGCCAATAAAGAATTCTATTCTATTCTATTCTATTCTATTCTAGCCTAGCCTAGCCTAGCCTAGCCTAGCCTAGCCTAGCCTACCCTACCCTACCCTACCCTACCCTACCCTAGCCTATTATTTTAAAATTGGGTGCAACCCACATAATAACTACTCAGAGTCCTTGGAGAGGGGCGACATACAAATCTAATAAATTATTATTGTTATTATTATTATTATTATTATTATTATTATTTGCTTAACAATGGAATTTCTGATCTCAGTTGTGGTCGACTACTTGTATAGTCATAGTAAAATCTGTGTCTCCAATGACACCTAGTTAATAAATTTAAAAAATCTATTCTAGTTCTACAAGATAGCAAATATAGATATGAACATAAACATAAAAAAGGAAGGAAGTGCAGATAAATGGGGACAGTAGGACAGGGATGGTAGGCAGTGGCTTATGCACGCCCCCTTTACTCTTAGGAACTGAGTGAGGTCCATGGGAGACAATTTAAGGTTAAAACCATGAAACGCTCTAAAATCCTTTCTTGTGGCTGGAGCCCAATCCCACTGAACAATGCAGTTCAATTTTTCTTTCCCATGCAATCTCCTGCATTTCACTGGAATTTCTTTCCCTTCGCTTTTATCTCACCAACTTCAAAATATCATTGCAGGAGAGATAATACCGGCAATTGTGCACCACTTGATAGGACCAGCGTAAAATCTCCCTGTGTATCAAGATGGTATTAGAAAGCAAATCCCTTGCAGAAGGACAATGCACTAAAAATTATTCAGCTACGTAAGCCATGGTTTGGGAACAATTGAGCAGAAAATACACTGAACATTATACGGCAATTACATCAGTGAAAACATACATAGGAGAAAGTACAGTGTGAGAGTATTCAGTACCTTTCTTTATTCTCTTCTGTTGGCCAAGTGGAATCAGTTTTGGATCTTGGCAATGGCTGGATTAGTCCCTGCTGATTTCTTGACAAGATTCTATGTAATTTGGTTGCCATTGTCTCCTTCCTAGAGCTGAGAGACTGTGACTGGCCCAAGGCTGGCTTTGTGCCTATGATGGGACTAGAAATCAGATTTCCCAATTTTTAGACTGATGCCTTACCCGTTGCTCCAAACTACAAGATCATTCTCTTTTCTTACCTCTTTTATCTTATATATTCTCTCCTCTATACATATTCTCTTCCTATCCACTTCCCTTCTTTTTACTTCCTATCTTTATATATATATTCCTAATGTATATTCTCTCTCATATGTATTGTATATTGGACAAAGAATAAATAAATAAATAAAAAATATGCTGCAACGTCCTGCCTGTCGGTGACTACTTCACCTTCAACCACAACAACACAAGAGCACACAACAGATTTAAACTTAATATTAACCGCTCCGAACTTGACTGTAAAAAATATGACTTCAGTAACCGAGTTGTCGAAGCGTGGAACTCATTACCGGACTCCATAGTGTCATCCCCAAACCCCCAACACTTTACCCTTAGATTATCCACGGTTGACCTATCCAGATTCCTAAGAGGTCAGTAAGGGGCGAGTACAAGTGCACTAGAGTGCCTTCCGTCCCCTGTCCTCTTGCTCTCCTATATCTCCTATACCTTTCTTCTATTCCTATATCTCTTCTTCTATTCTTTCATTGATATGTTCTATTACTATACCTTCTTTTCTATTATTTCTTAGATATATTTTACTATGAGTATCTCCTCTATAACCTTCGTCATGTATTTTACTATGTGTATATAGATATATACCCACTAAAACCCTAATTGTGTATTGGACAAAATAAATAAAGAAATAAATAATTTTGTTAATAGGCAAAGCCATTTCACTCTTGGCAATCCAGATACCATTCAGCTGCCTTTTTTGGAGGGGGGGGCTCTTTAGAGCGCTTCCAAGTTTGCGGGATAGCATCAGGAAAGAAATGTTCTACAATCTTAGAAGGAATCTAAGAAATCTCAGATTTATCTCTTAGTCTGTAAAAGAATAATCGAAGAAATTTTAAAGTAATCTCTTTAATCTTACATTCGCCTCTTAATCTGGGACACGAAAGATTTTATTTTATTTTATTTATTTTTTATTTATTCCTTTGTCCAATACATAAATACATAGGAAGAAAATAGACATGTGATAATATAAAAAGAGGGTGAAGGTGAACTTAGAGGAGAGGATATATGAAAGGAAGAGAATATATAAGATAGGTGAAAGAAAGGAAAGACAATTGGACAGGGGACGAAAGGCACAACAGTGCACTTATGTACGCTCCTTATTGGCCTCTTAGGATGTTCATTCATCTTGAACAATTGTGTGATTTACAAAAAAAAAAGGTAGGAAAATACTGAAGTGAATGCTAAAGGAAAGAGAGAGAGATAGAAACTTAAGATAGTTACTTAGATGATGTTAAAACGGAAACCGGACAGCCAAGGCATATGAAAAATTAAAAGTCTTCGCATGAGTGCAGGGATATCTTTTGTCAAAGATTGTTATGCTGCTGTTTTAGGGGGGGAAAGGGGTTTAATTTTGATTTGTGACAGTAATAAAAGACTGATTGAAGAAAAAATAGTACTTGGTGCTCAACTGAAAGTCTGCTTTAAAGGAAGAATTTTTACTTTTTTTCCTGAATGAAAAAAAGTGAACCACACTTAAGCCTTTCCTCCAGATCTCTCTACTCTTCCCAAGAATAGAAAAATTAAAACATGTTTGCCTATCCAGAACCAAGCAATCAAGCTGATATAGAATGTGATGCAAATATAAACACATCTGCGTGGTATGAAGACAGTGAGAAGGGCTGATTTCGGAGAACTTGCAAAAAATAAACAAATGAGGAATATTTCTTAGTACAACGTGCTGTTTCTATCAAATCAGTGGCAACTTCTCCTTTACTACAGGGGGGAAAAGGATACACTTTCAGATAATTTATATGTTTATGACTGTGCTGGTTACAATTTTATCTTAATTATTGTGCTGTTATAGTTTGCACATTTTAAATATTTTTCATTCTTATAAATCATGTGTACATTACACAGAGAATTCCAATTAATAACTATAATAGTTTAGGTGTTTAGCAAGATTAGCTCTATTGGATATATTTAATAAAGTTGTAAGGTTGGGTTTTTTTTACCACATTGTAGCAAAACCATACAATTTCCAGAAGAGATATTTGTATAATTATTATAATTATTTAAATCAAAATTGTATCCACTCTGTATTTTTCCACTTTGAAAAATGCTATTGTTCTCTTTTTCTGCTTAACATTGCAAGAAATGTTAACATGACATTTGGTTCAAAAAGGATATACAGTAAAGTATGTTTAAAGTATTTTTAATTTTTTAAAAAAATGTTCTGCAATTTTGAGAAGTAACTAAGTTTGCTTAGAAATTCGTTCAATGGCAAAAAGAAATACCATACCATAATACAAAATCATTTCTTTTTGTTTCGAGCAGACAATCTAAGAAATAATTCCAAACAATTCTTTAATTGAGCCTTTTCACTCAAAAGGAAATGCTTCTGATTTTAATAAGTCCCTGACAACACCTTAATAAAATTGACTTAGAAGGTTGATCAGCTTTGGCATTGGCTGGTATGAAGTTGAAAGACAGCCAAGGATGTGCTAGAGTTCTAGATTAAACTGGAAAATGAAACTGTCCCCAAAATAGCAAAAACAGAATTTCATGGGCCTTTTAGTGACGCTACCAGGAGTTGGGTCCTACTAAGTACTCATGTCACACTGTTCGTACTGTGGGATTTTTTTGCTATAAAAATGAAAAGGGAAAAAAACTTTGTGATTTATGACTTGGATAATTAAGATAGATTATAGAAAGAAGAGAATATTTTCACAGCCCTCTTTTGGACTCGTGCAGTAAACAGATCCTCAATGGAAGGCAGGTTGGCACTACTTGTTTTTTTTCTGCAGTTCTAATTATCCTCTGATGTGTCTATCTTGTTGGGTTGCAGAACCAAACCAGACAGTTACAGAGGTGCAGGTGACAGACTCAATGATTCCTCTGTAGAACTGGATCAGCAGCTCCTTGGGCAGTTTGTGCTTCCTTAGTTGGCACAGAAAGAACATTCTTTGTTGTGCTTTTTTGATGATGTTTTTATGTTAGGTGACCATTTTAGGTTTTGCGATATGGTCTAACCTAGAAATTTGAAGGTCTCTACTGTTGATCCTGTGTGGTCTAGTATTGTAAGAAGTATGGGAGGGTTTCTCCTAAAGTTTACCACAATTTTTATGTTTTGAGTGCATTCAGTTCCAGATAGATTGATAGATAGATAGATAGATAGATAGATAGATAGATAGATAGATAGATAGATAGATAGATAGATAGATAGATAGATAGATATAGAGATAGATAGATAGATAGATAGATAGATAGATAGATAGATAGATAGATAGATAGATAGATAGATAGATAGATAGAGATAGATAGATAGATAGATAGATAGAGATAGAGAGAGAGAGAGAGAGATGGATGGATGGATGGATGGATGGATGGATGGATAGATAGATAGATGATAGATAGATAGATAGATAGATAGATAGATATAGAGATAGATAGAGATAGAACGATAGATAGATAGATAGAGATAGATAGATAGATAGAGATAGATAGATAGATAGATAGATAGATAGATAGATAGATAGATAGAGATAGATGATAGATAGATAGATAGATAGATAGATAGATAGATAGATAGATAGATAGATATAGAGATAGATAGAGATAGATAGATAGATAGAGATAGATAGATAGATAGATAGATAGATAGATAGATAGAGATAGATATATATATAGATAGAGATAGATAGAGATAGATAGATAGATAGATAGATAGAGATAGATAGATAGATAGATAGATAGATAGAGATAGATAGATAGATAGATAGATAGATAGAGATAGATAGATAGATAGATAGATAGATAGATAGATAGATAGATAGATAGATAAGTAGGTAGGTAGATAAAGTGTGTGTTTATGTGTGCATGTATGTACACACACAAACACACATACACAAACACATTGTGGGTATTGTGCTAGGATTCTATTTTTAAACTCAGCATTTTACTTTAATATAACCAGCTTCTGAGTTGTAAGTTAGAGAACGTATCTCCCTCTATCCTTTTGAACAGCCACATAAATCGTCTTCTTTTTTGCATTATTCTGGTTATGGAATATACACTTTTCATACACCAGAAAAGTCCATCACAATGGCAGCGAATGGATTGATGCTATTCCAGTAAATTTCTAGAATTTACTGGAATAACATTTCTAAAAAAAGCACCCTTCTGCAGGAGCTGTTTGCAGCTAAAATGCCCAACAATCATTTGTGCCAATTGCAGACTGTGAGTAAACATCTAGTGAAATATGCATAAAGGAGATGATGGAATAAAACTCTCCACTTTTAAGGCCTTCCAAGACTTTTGAATGAGATTTGTCTTACAAATACAGCTATCCTTTTCTCTAATTAAATATTTAGCCTCTGATGTTTATTAGCGCCATAGAAAGAGTAGAGAGAAGAGCCAGAAATTTTAGCAGGCTGGGGCAAGGAATGGAGGTGGGGGGCTCTCAAGTTTTGCAAACCATGGAGGGGGGGGGATGAAACTGTATTTTAGATGGAAACATAAAATCCTGACAGTTAAGAGCAATTTGAAATGGGAGCCACTGTTTTCCAAGAAAACAATTTTATTAATTTTACTAGCTGCCTTTTGGTTTCGTGCATGCCAGAATATTGCAAATGAAATAAAATTGGATGATGACATTTTTGAAGATGACAAGGGACCCTGGGGTCATAATTACCCTGAGTTTTATGGTAATATATGGGGGATTTTTGGTAAATTAAATTGCCATTTAACTCTCTTTTTAATCCCATGTTCTTTTGGGACTTTTTATCCATACGCTCCTTTTTTCAGGGCTCTGCTGCTCCCATAGCGGTTTCTGTACAAATTTGAGTGAGTGGCAAATGATGCATAACAATGCAGACCCTTCCACTGAACACGTTCCTTTCATTAAACCCTCACTCGTTTGCAGTCTGCAATCAGCCTGAAATTCCCCCGCATTTTTTGCTGCGAATGACTAGTGCACAATTGTCCTTCTCTGCAATCTGTAATTTACTGGAATGGCATCCCTCCACTGCCATTAAAAATAACTTGGGAGGAGAATTGACTTTGCATGAGTTTTTCAAAGCGTCTCCTGGGCAGCTGCTGGAGCATATTGCCCTGTACCTACATCTATAAATTGGGAGGGGGTGGATATAAGTAGAAGCATTCAACTTCCTGTTTTACATAGAGCAAGTTTGGTCTAATGGTGAAGGCACCAGGACAGCAAGCAGAAGACTGTGAGTTCAAGTCCCATGTTACCCAAGAAAGTCAGCTGGGTGATTTTGAGCCAGTCATTCTTTCAACTATGTCCAACTATTTGTTTAAAACCACCAAGCATGGACAGTCTTGCAAGAAGGCAATATTATCCACAAAGCTGTCCTGAGATTGTAAGTCGAAATTTCGAATCTCATAAGGGCTGGGCGTTCTCCTATTTATTCATTTCAAGATAGATAAACAGACGGATGGGCAGACAGACAGATAGGATAGGAGATAGATAGATAGATAGATAGATAGATAGATAGATAGATAGATAGATAGATAGATAGATAGATAGATAGATAGATAGATTAGATGATAGATTAGATAGATGACAAAAGTAGATAATAATAATAATAATAATAATAATAATAATAATAATAATTTATTAGATTTGTATGCCGCCCCTCTCCGAAGACTCGGGGTGGCTCACAACAACGATAAAAACAATATTATACTGGCACAAATCTAATATTAAAAAACTAAAAACCCTATCATAATTAAAAACCAAATAGCACATACATACCAAACATAAATTATAATAAGCCTGGGGGAAAGGTGTCTCAAATCCCCCATGCCTGGTGGCATAGGTGGGTCTTAAGTAGTTTACGGAAGACAAGGAGGGTGGGAGCAGTTCTAATTTCTGGGGGGAGTTGATTCCAAAGGGCCGGGGCCGCCACAGAGAAGGCTCTTCCCCTGGGGCCCGCCAGATGACATTGTTTAGTCAACGGGACCCGGAGAAGGCCAACTCTGTGGGACCTTATCGGCTGCTGGGATTCGTGCGGTAGCAGGCGGTTCCGGAGGTACTCTGGTCCAATGCCATGCTTTAAAGGTCATGACCAACACTTTGAATTGTGACCGGAAACTGAGATGATAGACAGAGATGATAGATTAGATAGAAGATAGATGATAAATGAAAAGGAAGGAAGGAAGGAAGGAAGATGATGTAGATAGATAGATAGATAGATAGATAGATAGATAGATAGACAGACAGACAGACAGACAGACAGACAGACAGACAGACAGACAGATTAGACTATAGATTAGATAGATGATAAAAGTAGATAAACAGAGATAGAGATGATAGATTAGATAGAAGATAGATGATAAATGATAAGATAGATGATAGATAGATAGATAGATAGATAGATGATAGATAGATAGATGGATGATAGATAGATAGATAGATAGATAGATAGATAGATAGATAGATAGATGATAGATAGACAGAGTGCACCAGTGTGCCTTCCGTCCCCTGTCCTAATGTTTCTCTCTTACTAGTACCATGTATATAAATATTGTTATATCTTTGTATACCACCAATACGTACTTGACAAAATAAATACATAAATAAAATAAAATGGGATGTGGGTGCTTCAAGATCCCACCCACCCCCAAGCCCACTCCCAAGCCAACTTTAAAACAGACTTGATATCAGGGTGTAGAAGGCGTCACAGCTGTGTGCTTTTGGAGGGTGTTTTGATCGATAGCTTGTTCCGAGCATCTTTCCCTTCTCCGGATCCTCCCATACATTTTTCATGGCTCACCCCTCCCAGGCAAAGGCTGTCTTGACTCAGAATTATTATTATTTTGTGTTGGGGGGGTTTTTTCGTAAAAAAAAAAAAAAAAGCATGGCCCACCAAAGCTTGCTTTGTTTCCCGGAGGCCCTCGAGGTTGATTTAGTTAAAGGGGCCAATCTATAAATTCCAAGCTGGGAATTCCTTTGCTATATGAACAAAGAAGCCACATCACTCTAGCTCAGAGTGGGCTGGGTGGGTGGGTTTGTGTGCATTTTTGAAAGCTTCCCCCAATCGGCTTAGAGCTTCAGACCATATTAATATAATATCACCTGTGTGGACCGGGGAACGCACGTCTTTCAGAAGCAGCTGAGGAACGGACGGCTGCACGAGACTGGAAAACTTGTTAATTTCTGGAGCTCCAAACCTTCCCGTGCCAGCTTTAAAGCACTTTGAGAAGCCAACTTTCTTTTTCTTTCCTTCTTGTTCCCTTTTTTCCTTCCTTCCTTCCTTCCTTCTTTCCTTTCCCTTCTTTTCTTCCTTCTGTACTTTTCTTCTTTTTTCTTCCTTCTTTTCTTCCTTCCTTTTCCTTCTTTGCTTTCTTCTGTACTTCCTTCCCCTTATTTCTTCTTTCTGTACTTTTCTTCTTTTTCTTTCCTTTTTTCCATCCTTCCTTCCTTCCTTCCTTTCCCTTTGCTTCCTTCTGTACTTTTCTCCTTTTTCCTTTCTTCTTTCCTTCCTTCCTTCCTTGCTTCCTTCTGTACTTTTCTTCTTTTTCCTTTCTTCTTTTCCTCCTCCCTTCCTTTTCCTTCTTTGCTTTCTTCTGTACTTCCTTCCCCTTATTTCTTCTTTCTGTACTTTTCTTCTTTTTCCTTCCTTCCTTTTTAGCTTTTCTTGTTTTCCTTCCCTCTTTGTTTCCTTCTTTCTCCTTCCTTGCTTTCCTCCCTTTTCTTCTTTTTTCTTCCCTCTTTGTTTTCCTTTCCTTTCCTTCTTTTTCCTTCCTTGCTCTCTTCTCCCCTTTTCTTTTCTTTGCCTTTCCTCTTTGCTACCCTCCTGCTTTTCCCCTTTCCCTTTCTCCTTTCCTGCCCCTTCTTGCGGATGCTCAGATGCAAAAGGGGAAACATTTCTCGATGCCTTGTGATCAAATGCCATTTTTGCTAGTGGTTTGTAGTCACTTAAAACAGTGATTTTCAACCTTTTTTGAGTCGCGGCACATTTTTTACATTTATGTAACCCTGGGGCACATTGAGTGGGAGGGGGGCACGGCTAAAAAAAGTTTGGACAAAAAAATTCTCTCTCTTTTTCTCTTCCTCCCCTTCACTCTATTTCTTTATCCCTCCCTCCCTCTTTCTCTTCCTTCCTTCCTCTCATTTTTGCTCTCTTTCTCTCTCCCTCCCTACCTCCCTCTATGTCTTTCTCTCTCTCTCCTTCCCTCCCTCTCTTTCTCTCTCTCTCTTGCTTTCTTTCTCTCTTGCTCTCTCTCTTTCTTTCTCTTGTTTTCGCTCTCTCTCTTGCTTTCTTTCTCTCTCTTGCTCTCTCTCTTTCTTTCTCTTGTTTTCTCTCTCTCTTGCTTTCTTTTTCTCTCTTGCTCTGTCTCTTTCTTTCTCTTGTTCTCTCTCGCTCGCTCGCTTTATTTCTCTCTTGTTCTCTTTCTCTCTCTCTCTCTCTTTCTCTCTCTTGCTTTCTTCCTCTCTTGCTTTCTTTCTCTCTGAGCTTCGCGGCACACCTGACCATGTCTTGCGGCACACTAGTGTGCCACGGCACACTGGTTGAAAAACACTGACTTAAAAGACTTGAGAACAAACTAGGCACAGTTTATCCTGTGCTTGCTTTTAGTAGGGGTGTCCACAGACAACAGTACAGCAAAACTGTCAAAATGGTGACCGTGATAGTTGATTAGAGTTCCTCTAGGGTTTTTTTTTTAATGTGCAATTGCTCTAGCATTTAGGAACAGAGTTACGTTAGTTAGTTTATATTAATACATAATCCTTAAAAGGCATAAGATCCCTTATTTGTTTGTTTTGTCAAGTACGTATTGGTGGTATACAGAGATATAACAATGTTTATATTTATTTATTTATTTATTTATTTATTTATTTATTTATTTATTTATTTATTTTATTCGATTTTTATGCCGCCCTTCTCCTTAGACTCAGGGTGGCTTACAACATGTTAGCAATAGCACTTTAAAAAAACAACAACAGAGCCAACCTATTGCCCCCACAATCCGGGTCCTCATTTTACCCACCTCGGAAGGATGGAAGGCTGAGTCAACCTTGAGCCGATGGTGAGATTTGAACTGCTGACCTACAGATCTACAGTCAGCTTCAGTGGCCTGCAGTACAGCACTCTACCTGCTGCGCCACCCCGCCACCCCACATGATACTAGTAAAAGAGAAACATTAGGACAGGGGACGGAAGGCACGCTGGTGGACTTATGCCCGCCCCTTACTAACCTCTCAGGAATCGGGAGAGATCAACAGTGGATAGTCTAAGGGTAAAGTTTGGGGGTTTAGTTGATGATACTACAGAGTCTGCTAGTGAGTTCCATGCATCAACTACTCGGTTACCAAAGTTGTATTTTCTGCAGTTGAGTTTGGAGTGGTTTACTTTGAGTTTGTATCTGTTGTGTGCTCATGTGTTGTGGTTGAAGTAGTCGTTGATGGGAAGGACATTGTAGCAGATGATTTCATGGGCTATGCCTAGGTCGTGTTTAAGGCGATGTAGTTCTAAGCTTTCTAAACCTAGGATTGTAAGTCTGGTTGCGTAGGGTATTCTGTGGTGAGTGGAGGAGTGGAGGGCTCTTCTAGTAAAATATCTCTGGACATTTTCTAGAGTGTTTATGTCCGAAATGCAGTGTGGGTTCCAGACAGATGTGCTGTATTCAAGGATTGGTCTGGTGAAAGTTTTGTATGTTCTGGTTAGTGTGACATTGCCGGAGCAGAAGCTACGTAGGAATAGGTTAACTACACTTGAAGTCTTTTTGGTGATGTTGTTGCAGGGGGCTCCCTATTCTGTTGCTCTGTTGTTTGTTGTTTGTTTATTTGTTCTTTTGTTTGTTTGTTTGTTTGTTTATTCATTCATTCATTCAATTTTTATGCCGCCCTTCTCCTTAGACTCAGGGCGGCTTACAACATGTTAGCAATAGCACTTTTCAACAGAGCCAGCCTATTGCCCCCACAATCCGGGTCCTCATTTTACCCACCTCGGAAGGATGGAAGGCTGAGTCAACCTTGAGCCGGTGATGAGATTTGAACCACTGACCTACAGATCTACAGTCAGCTTCAGTGGCCTGCAGTACAGCACTCTACCTGCTGCGCCACCCTGGCGCTATTCTCTCTTCATCTTCCTCTGCTGTTTTTCTCTTGCACAGCAATCCAAGTGAGTTTTCCTTTCAACAACAACATAAACAACAACAAAAACCCCTGCCCTCTGAACACAGTACGCCGAGGCAATTAACAAACCTTTGGAAAAGAACCTCTCTCTGATCAATGCCTTGGCAACATTGTGCCAAAGGAGAACCCCATTGGGATGGAGAAAGGATGAGCTGATCTTTCAGCCAGGACAAGGGACCCAAAACTTTCAAGCTTTCCAGAATGAAATCTCAGTTGGAAACATGCTGAGTGAATTCTCTTATCCTGCAATCAAGAAAGCCCTTGGCCCTACCTGCCCAGAAGCCCCAGGCCTCTGCAATCTGTCCCAGAATCTCTGGCATGGACCGGCTGATGGGTTATGAATTAACCCAATCCTTGAAACGGAACCCGCTCTCAAATGCAAGATTAAATATATAAAGCTGTTTAAATGGACTTGGGCAGCGATGGAGGTTTTGGGGGCATGCAGTTAAGAAGGGGAAGAGAGGTCAGTGTATCCTCGGGAGCTGTTAAGCAATGTTGGTATACACAATTGTTATGTCAAGCCGCTGCAGAAGTTGGTGATAAATTAACAGCTATAGAAGACTTGGTGTTTGTGGGAACTGGGGAGAGGTAATTTCAAGAGGGAACAGATGCAGTCAGAAACCCAGCTGAGCTGGACGTGGACCACTCACAGCACAAGCTGGCTGGGTTCACGAGCATACAAGCAATGTCGAGCCCATTTTTTGACTCAGTCTTTCATGGCAGAAGAAAGATTTCCCCCCCCCCACTAAACTAGATTGGATCCCATCCCAGACTGTTCAGTTAGAACTTAAAGTCATGCTGATGGAGAAACAAAGAGAATCCTGACCTCCCATTACGTACGCTTCTTCCCAGCATTCCATTTATTTTATTTATCTATTAATCGGATTTGTATGCCGCTCCTCTCCGCAGACTTGGGGAGGCTCACAACAATAATAATACAGTAGTCCCTCACCTATCGCTGGTGTTACGTTCCAGACCCGGCTGCGATAGGTGAAATCCGCGATGGGGAATTTATCGACTGATAGTACTTATTTAAGTATTTATATTGTAATTGTTTGGTAAGTTTTCATTGTTTTAAGTGTTTATAAACCCTTCCCACACAGTATTTATTTTAGATGCAGTATTTAAATACAGTATTTACAATTTTAGATATATTTTTTTTGAAAAATCTGCCGATCGAGTTCGGCGGGCTGTTTAAATCTGCCAATCGACTTCCTCAGAAACCCGCAAACCAGCGAAGATCCGCGAATGATTTTTCTCATTAATATTTCTTGAAAACCCGCGATGAAGTGAAGCCGCAGTAGGTGAAGTGCGGTATAGCGAGGGACTACTGTACAA
Organism: Erythrolamprus reginae; assembly: GCF_031021105.1. Lineage (NCBI taxonomy): Eukaryota > Metazoa > Chordata > Lepidosauria > Squamata > Dipsadidae > Erythrolamprus > Erythrolamprus reginae. The sequence goes on from NC_091958.1 coordinate 44,253,150, forward strand.
TGTAAACAAATCTAATATTTAAGTTAATTTAAGACCCCAATTTAGAAACCAATCATGCATACTAGCATACCATGCATAAATTTTATAAGCCTAGGGGGAGGGAAAGTATCAATTCCCCCATGCCTGACGACAGAGGTGGGTTTTAAGGAACTTACGAAAGGCTAGGAGGGTGGGGGCAACTGTGATATCTGGGGGGAGTTGGTTCCAAAGGGTCGGGGCCGCCACAGAGAAGGCTCTTCCCCTGGGTCCTGCTAAACGCCATTGTTTAGTTGGCGGGACCCGGAGAAGGCCAACTCTGTGGGACCTAACTGGTCGCTGGGATTCGTGCGGCAGAAGGCGGTCCATGGTATTGGAAACAAGAATTGGAATTACAAAATTACAGGATTGATGAGTGGACATACATGCAAATAAAATCCAGATTTAATAAGGATAAGCAAACACCAGGTATAGCAAATTCCACCCAAACTCTGGACAAGATCTTAACAGGATGTGAGGGAAAACAGATAACTAAATTATATCAGATTTTACTAGAGCAGGAGAACAAAAAAGAGATGATTAAAAATCCAATGGTAGCCTGGGAGAAAAACATACAAAGAGAAATTCATATAGCAGAATGGGAAAAAACATGGAATGCAATAACTAAAATCACTTTATCATCAGCCTATAAAGAAAACTATTACAAATTGTTTTACAGCTGGTATTTACCACTGGCGAGATTAGCCAAAATTTACCCAGCACTGCAAAACAAATGCTGGAAATGTAATAAAGAAAAAGGTACTTTCTTCCATATGTGGTGGTCCTGCCCTAAAATTAAAAAAACCTGGGAAACAATTCACAAATGGTTAAAGGAAATTACAAAGGAGGAAATAGAATACTCTCCCGAGGGCATGCTTCTCGGAATTTGGAAAAGATCATACTCTAAACAAACTCTGTTCTTATTGACTCACATAAACACAGCGACAAGAATCGCCATAGCGCAAACATGGAGGAATGATCAGACTCCCAATGTAAATTTAATAATAGACAAGATATATACATGTGCAGAAATGGACGAGATGACAAACCTACTTAAGGGAAACAGAATTAACGAATCCAAACATATGTGGAGCATGGTATTGGAAAGATGGAAAGGAAAGAGTGATGGGTTCCAATAAGGGTTAGTCAAAGCACGAGGCAGTTCTCCTTGGGGTCTCTGCAACCAAACGTTCTTTACTTCCAACTGGATGGGGATAGTGGAAATCTCCACCCAAACCCTTTTCGCGCAGTCGGGTAGAAGGTTGGGAACCCATGACTATCTGATCAAAATCACCCGTTTTGGAACCAGAAATCTTGGTGCAGGTTCCTGGCTGAGCTCGAGACTTGAGGAATGTCAATTCTGATATTTCATCAAGATAATCCCCCTTCTCCTTGGACCAAAACACTTGCCCCAGGGAAGAGTGGTGAAAGTTCCCCTTGAAATGATCTGGGAGTGAAGATGTTTCCTGTTAGGGAGTGTGTGTGTGTTTGTGTACCATTACTGGGTTTTAAATTCCATTGCTACTGGTTTGCTCATGCGCAGAAGCATCCCAGGCAAGTGAGTAGAACTGGGAGCATTACCACTGCTCCCAGTTCGCCAAACTGGGCTGAACCGAGAGCAACCCACCACTGGGATATACCCAGTGAAGGGCTGCCATCGTCTGCCCCTACCAGTACGCCTCCTTGGTGCTTCCCAGGACCAGCGTAGGCCCACATGCCCTCGCCGCATGATTTCGCTTCTGTGCATGCACCCGAAGCGATTTTGGCGATTTTCATCGCTATTTTTGCTTCCCCCACATGTGCAGAAGAGAAAAATCAGCAAAAATCACCAAAATCGCATGAGATTTTGCCTTGGGTGCACGCACAGAAGGGAAATCTTGCACATGAATGAATGTGCACATGTTAAAGGTGCAAAGATGTGCATGCATCTCCATTTTTTCTAATGGATTGCCGAACCCACCTGTCTACCCCAGTGATGGTGAACCTTTTTTTCCTCGGGTGCTGAAAGAGTATGCACGCACACTATCGCACATGTGTGAGTGCCCACACTAATAATTCAGTGCTTGGGGAGGGCAAAAATAACTTCTCCCACCCCTGTAGGCCCTCTGGAGGCTGGAAATGGCCTCTTTCCCAACTTCTGGTGGGCCCAGTAGGCTCGTGTTTCATCCTCCCCAGGCTCCAAATGCTTCCCTGGAGCTGGGGGAGGGTAAAAGCATCCTCCCCCATTCCCCTGGAAGCTCTCTGGAAGCCAAAAACACCATCCCAGAGGCTATGTGCGAGCCAAAAATCAGTTGGCCAGCACACGCATGCACGTATGAGCTGAGCTGGGGCAACGGCTCATGTGCCAGCAGATATGGCTCCACATGCCACCTGTGGCACCCGTGCCATAGGTTCGCCATCACTGGTCTACCCCCATGTCGGTTGGCAGGGCCCAGGGGAAGAGCCTTCTCTGTGGTAGCCCCGGCCCTCTGGAACCAACTCCCCCCAGAGATTAGAATAGCCCCCACCCTCCTCGCCTTTCGTAAGCTCCTCAAAACCCACCTCTGCGGTCAGGCATGGGGGAACTAAGATAATCTTTCCTCCTAGGCTTCTACAATTTATGCATGGTATGTTTGTATGATTGGTTTTATAACAAGGGTTTTTAGCTGTTTTAGTATTGGATTTTTACATTCTGTTTTTGTCACTGTTGTTAGCCGCCCTGAGTCCACGGAGAGGGGCAGCATACAAATCCAATCAATCAATCAATCAATAAATAAATATGGACCCCTTCCTCCTCTCTGTGGCAGCTCTGAATATTGTTAACTATAAAATGGATTAGAGGTACTCAGGAAAGGATAAGAAGGAGGAAGGGGAAGTAGAAAGGAAGGGCAGAGGGAGGGAGGAAGTAGGAAAGAGGGAGATAAAGGAAGGGGAGTAGTATGAAACGTAGAAGGAAAATAGATGGGAGATAAAAGTACAAGAGGTGCAAATTTAGGATATTTGTTTATCACATTTCAGACAGAAATGTAGAATTATGTATGTTTTGATATTATGGTATATGTATGGATGTTTATGCAAAGATGGTGAAAAAAAATTTAATTTTTTTTTTAAATTGGAAGACTGCTATGATGTCTCCTCTTGACTTGCAAAAGTTCGCTTAGCGATCAAAGTTTCAATGGCATCGAACAGTGTGACTTATGACTATTTTTCACAGTTAATGACTATCACGGCATCCCCATGGTCACATGATCATAAATTCAGGCGCATAGCATAGCCGCCCCGAGTCTTCGGAGAGGGGCGGCATACAAATCTAAGTAATAAATAAATAAAATAATAAATAAATAGCATAGCATAGCATAGAATAGAATAGAATAGGAATGGAATAGAAATAAAGGAAGAATAGTATTAAATGATAGCTTAGCATAGCATAGCATAGAATAGAATAAGATAGAATAGAGAATAGAAGAGGAGAGGAGAATAGAACAGAGAACAGAGTACAGAACAGAGTAAAATAGCATACCATGGCATGGCATGGAATGGAATGGAATAGAAAATATAGAATGGAACAGAACAGAACAGAATAGAATTCTTTGTTGGCCAGGTGTGATTGAACACCCAAGGAATTTGTCTTTGGTGCCTACAGTATGCTCTCAGTGTACATAAAACAAAATATACATTTGTCAAGAATCATAACTTGGCAACTGACTCATATTTATGACGGTCGCCGTGTCCCCCGGAGGTCACGTGATCCCTTTTTCTGACCTTTGGACCCGCAAAGTCAATGGGGAAGCCAAGTTCACTTCACAACAACCCTGTGACTAATTTAACAATGACGGCAAGGAAGGTCGCAAAACAGGGCAAAGCTCTTCAACTGTGGCTGTCCTGCTCAGCCACAGAAATGTTGGGTGTCCACTGAGTCATAAGTGACGGACAACCTATAGTTTCCTCTCTCTCGGGGTCTTAAAGCATGTTTTTCTTCACCAACAGCTTGTAGATTCTTCCACCAAGGTCATCTCCGTAGCTCCGTCTACTCCATGCCAAGCGTAACTCCTTCACCCTTGAGTGATCTACGGGTTGTAAACTTTCCTCCTTGCACACACTGAGTCTCCTCCTCCTCCTCCTCCTGTTCTCTCCAGGCCTACAGCTGCCACCATCCTTGTCCTGATAGCATCACCTGGCCATCTTCCCATTGGTTTCCTCCCTGGGTATCTTTCCTCTCAAGCTGTTCGGCGCAAAGGTTGAGCTCAGCAAGCGTTTCTTCCTGGACTGGCTGAAAAGTCCTTGAATGCACCAAGCTGTTACTACTTGGGCAGCCCTTAGGTGGGCTGCACTGCGGCCAGTTTGGGCAAGTGAAGGTCAACAAGGGGGGAGGGGGAATTCCTTCCTTTACTATTCTTCGGCTATAGAGAACAGAAGAGCCACAGCAAGCAATTCCTGACATTATCGATAGCATCTCAGACATTAACACCCTTGAAAACGTCTGCGCAAAATTGGAAAGGGGAAAATATCCCCAAAGAAGAGGAAGTTATTAAGAAAATATTAGATTGCGCTGAAATGGATATGATGACAAGACGGTTAAACGACCAAGAAGAAACAGAATATTATGAGATATGGAATAAAGTGTATATATGGATAAATAAGAAGAAATATTAAAATAAGAAATAAATAAATAAGAGAATTATATTAGCAGTGATACGATTTAAGATTTATGTTAGAATTAGTATTGTTATGATTTAAGAGTTATGTTAGATTTAGTTTATGTATGAAAATTTATTATGTAAGGTAAAACAAATTTCTTCTTTTCATCTAAAGTAATAAGTTGAATTTAAGTATTTTTTAAATGTACTCTTTTTCTGTATTGAAATTTTACTTCTAGAATAAGCGGGGTAGATACAACCCCATTTTTATGTTAAATGTATGTTTGTCAGTTTTGTCTATTTTAAAAATTAATAAAATATATTGGGGGGGAAAAACCACCCTTGAAAACGTCCAAAGATACTTCACCAGAAGAGCCCTTCACTCCTCCACTCGAAACAGAATACCCTACGAGACTAGACTTTCAATCCTGGGCCTAGAAAGTTTAGAACTAAGACACCTTAAACAAGATCTAAGAATTGCCCACAAGATCATATGCTGCAACGTCCTGCCTGTCAGCGACTACTTCAGCTTCAACCACAACAGCACAAGAGCACACAACAGATTTAAACTTAATATTAACCACTCTGAACTTGACTGTAAAAAATATGACTTCAGTAACCGAGTTGTCGAAGCATGGAACTCATTACCGGACTCCATAGTGTCATCCCCAAACCCCCAACACTTTACCCTTAGATTATCTACAGAGTTGACCTATCCAGATTCCTAAGAGGTCAGTAAGGGGCGAGTACAAGTGCACTAGAGTGCCTTCCGTCCCTTGTCCTATTGCTCTCCTATATCTCCTATACCTTTCTTCTATTCCTATATCTCTTCTTCTACTCTTTCATTGATATGTTCTATTCCTATATCTTCTTTTCTATTATTTCTTAGGTATATTTTACTATGAGTATCTCCTCTATAACCTTCATCATGTATTTTACTATGTGTATATTGATATATACCCACTAAAACCCTCATTGTGTATTGGACAAAATAAATAAATAAATTAAATAAATTAAAAATAAATATTCGAGATGTCTTTCTTAAAGCTGCTGCTGTTGGGGAAGGTGATAAAATAGGAAAAACAGAATTAGGAGGAATCTTGGAGGTCTTCTAGCCCAACCCCTGCTTAGACAGGAAAACCTATAACACTTCAGACAATCGCTTCAATCTCAGCACCGTTTGTAATTGTCCATTGTATATTTAATAATAATAATAATAATAATAATTTATTAGATTTGTATGCCGCCCCTCTCCGAAGACTCGGGGCGGCTCACAGCAACGATAAAAACAATATTATAATGGCACAAATCTAATATTAAAAAACTAAAAACCCTATCATAATTAAAAACCAAACAGCACATACATACCAAACATAAATTATAATAAGCCTGGGGGAAAGATGTCTCAAATCCCCCATGCCTGGCAGTATAGGTGGGTCTTAAGTAGTTTACGGAAGACAAGGAGGGTGGAAGCAGTTCTAATTTCCGGGGGGGGGGGGGAGTTGATTCCAGAGGGTTGGGGCCGCCACAGAGAAGGCTCTTCCCCTGGGGCCCGCCAGACAACATTGTTTAGTCGACGGGACCCGGAGAAGGCCAACTCTGTGGGACCTTATCGGCCGCTGGGATTCGTGCGGTAGCAGGCAGTTCCGGAGGTACTCTGGTCCAATGCCATGTAGGGCTTTAATGGTCATGACCAACACTTTGAATTGTGACCGGAAACTGATTGACAGCCAATGCAGGCCACGGAGTGGGCGAATCTGAGAAGATACATGGGCAAATCTGGGAAGCCCCACGATGGCTCTCGCGGTCATCCTATTAGTGTCCTCTTAACATCCTATTAGTGTCCTCTTGCACTTCTTTCCAAAATTTCTGCACTGCCGGGCATTCCCGCAATAATATCTGACATGCTAACAAAAGCTTCATTTGATGGTCTTCTCTAACTTCAGAAGTTTCTGAACTTCTTGTTTTGGAGATGAGATAAGACCTAGAAGCACCATTGCAACTTTTGTATTGATTGGCTGCAATGCAGAATAATATCTGAAGAACACTGTAGAAACTACAGTAGATAATTTAGTCCAACAGGACTTACCTTCTTGCCTTCTCTTCTTGCAGGTTAGCCCCGTGTCCTGCTTTATAAAGGATGGGCCTCTCTTTGCAGTCATCCTTCATTTGAAGAGCCTCTAGCCTGAGCTTGCTTTGAAAACCAAGAATCTGAAGAAAAGAAAATTTATGTGAAGAGCAGCTACTACGGGATTCAACCGGTCAGCAGCAAGACCGCTTGGTGAGAAGACTTGCATTACGGTAGATTTTTCTTTTATATATATAAATAATCTTTATTAGTTATACATTTTTTAAAAAGGGGGAAAGAAAAAAAGGGGGGGGAGAAAGTAGAGGGAGAGAAATGGATCAAAACTGATTGATATAAAAGTACAGTACAGTGATACCTTGTCTTACAAACTTAATTGGTTCCGGGACGAGGTTCTTAAGGTGAAATGTTTGTAAGACGAAACAATGTTTCCCATAGGAATCAATGGAAAAGCAATTAATGTGTGCAAGCCCAAAATGTACCCCTTTTGCCAGCCGAAGTGCCCGTTTTTGCGCTGCTGGGATTCCCCCGAGGCTCCCCTCCATGGGAAACCCCACCTCCGGACTTCTGTGTTTTTTCGAAGATGCAGGGGAATCCCAGCATCACAAAAATGAGCACTTCCCTGGCAACGGAGGTCCAGAGGTGGGGTTTCCCAGCGAAAGGAGCATCAGTGAAATTGCAGCATCGCAAAAACACCGAAGTCCTCGAAACCCCACCTCCGGACCTCTGTGTTTTTGCAATGCTGCGATTTCATTGAGGCTCCCCTCACTGGGAAACCCCACCTCCGGACTGTGCTTATTAAAGCACAGGTGCTTTGCTGGCAACGGAAGTCTGGAGGCGGGCCATCCCAGCAGCGGCAGTGGGTTTGTAAGATGAAAATAGTTTGTAAGAAGAGGCAAAAAAATCTTAAACCCCGGGTTTGTATCTCGAAAAGTTTGTATGATAAGGCGTTTGTAAGACGAGGTATCACTGTATTAACAAAATGTTGGGATAAGAAATACATCTTCCACAATAGTAAGTAATAAATACGCAAATACATAATTAAAATATTAAAAGAAGTATTTTGACATTTTTCCTTTTCTTTTAATTAGAATTTTTTTGTTTCAGAGTTTAAAAAAAATAAATATGAAAATAAAAAAGTTCTCAAAAGAAAAGATAAAAGAAAAAGTGCAGAAGATAGCAAGAGGAAAGAAAGATGCTATACATACTGCTCAAAAAAAAATAAAGGGAACACTCAAAGAACACATCCTAGATCTGAATGAATGAAATATTCTCATTGAATATTTCATTTGCACAACAGCATGTGAAATTTGACTGTCAAACAGTGTTGCTCCCTAAGTGGATAGTTTGATTTCACAAACATTTGATTTACTTGAAGTTATATTCTGTTTTTTAAGTGTTCCCTTTATTTATTTATTCTTGAGCAATATATATATATACACCATCTTCTTTCAGCAGTTAGAAAAATCCTTCCTGTTTAAAACAATTAACAACTCACTGCTTAACCATGTCCATTCCTTTCTAATCAAAACCCCAGAAATCACCATTTCATTTTTTTCCACTTTCTGCAAAAAGTCCATAAAATAATTCCCAATTATTATTACATCCGGGGTGGCCCAGTGGTTAGAGCGCAGCACTGCAAACTACTTCAGCTAACTGCTAGCTGTAGTTCTGCAGTTCAAATCTCACCACCGGCTCCAGGTTGACTCAGCCTTCCATCCTTCCAAGGTGGGTAAAATGAGGACCCAGATTGTTGGGGGCAAAATGCTGATTCTGTAAACCGTTTAGAGGGGGCTGTAAAAGCACTATGAAGTGGCATGTAAGTCTAAATGCTATTATTATTATTATTATTATTATTATTATTATTATTATTATTATTATTGCATTCCTTATAGAGATGATGATAGATGACAATTTCTTTTTCTTTCTGTAATTTTTTTATTTTTTCCTCCACAATTTCCATTTTTATATCCACACATATACCTTAAAATGTCAATAACATACATATTTATACATATTTATTCAATCAATCCTATTTTTCACTCTGGTTTCTTTCATTCCGTTATTTATTCAATCTTTCTCTTCTCCTCCAACTTCCCTCCACTCCTTCTTTGCTTCCTTCACCATTCTACTTTCTCTTTGATAGAAGATCATTCTGGATGGTGTTTTTTCCCATCTACCTTCCTCCCACCTCGTTATCTTTTGTCTCTTTTTTCTTTTTTTATTGCCTCCTGACTTTTTTCTGCTCTCTCTCTCTCTCTCTCTTCTTTCCTTTGGCATTCCTTCTCTTCTTCCCACCTCTTCCTCCCTTCCTCACTCAGAATGACACATCACTCTTGCCAGTAATTCAAAGGGATTGTAGAGAGCATGCGGTAATTCCATATTCCATATGGTTTAAACCAATTCAATTTTGGTTGCCGTGATGCAAAAAGAAAATTGAGATTCTGGAAAAAGTGCAGAGAAGAGTGACCAAGATGTTGCTTTGTCAAGTAGGATGCTTGGCTGCATAGCTAGAGGTATAACAAGCAGGAAGAGGGAGATTGTGATCCCCTTATATAGAGCACTGGTGAGACCCCATTTGGAATACTGTGTTCAGTTCTGGAGACCTCACCTACAAAAAGATATTGATAAAATTGAACGGGTCCAAAGACGGGCTGCAAGAATGGCGGAAGGTCTTAAGCATAAAACGTATCAGGAAAGACTTCATGAACTCAATCTGTATAGTCTGGAGGACAGAAGGAAAAGGGGGGACATGATCGAAACATTTAAATATGTTAAAGGGTTAAATAAGTTCCAGGAGGGAAGTGTTTTTAATAGGAAAGTGAACACAAGAACAAGGGGACACAATCTGAAGTGAATTGGGGGAAAGATCAAAAGCAACATGAGAAAATATTATTTTACTGAAAGAGTAGTAGATCCTTGGAACAAACTTCCAGCAGACGTGGTTGCCGTCAGTTTTCTATGTTTCTATGATTAGGGGACTGGAGGCTAAAACGTATGAAGAATATCTCCGAGACCGCCTTCTGCCGCACGAATCCCAGCGACCGATTAGGTCCCACAGAGTGGGCCTTCTCCGGGTCCCGTCAACTAAACAATGTCGGTTGGCGGGCCCCAGGGGAAGAGCCTTCTCTGTGGCGGCCCCGGCCCTCTGGAACCAACTCCCCCCAGAGATTAGAACTGCCCCTACTCTTCCTGCCTTCCGTAAACTCCTTAAAACCCACCTTTGCCGTCAGGCATGGGGGAACTGAAACATCTCCCCCTGGGCACGTTTAATTTATGCATGGTATGTCTGTGTGTGTGACTGTTAGCATATGGGGTTTTTTAAATATTTAAATATTTTAAATTTGTCTGATTGCTTATGATTTGTTTTTACATGTTGTGAGCCGCCCCGAGTCTTCGGAGAGGGGCGGCATACAAATCTAAGTAATAAATAAATAAATAAATAAATAATAAAAGAATGGTTGCAGGAACTGGGCATGGCTAGTTTAATGAAAAGAAGGACCGGGGGGGGGGGGCATGATAGCAGTGTTAAGATATCTCAGGGGCTGCCACAAAGAAGAGGGAGTTAACCTATTCTCCAAAGCACCTGAGGATAGAACAAGAAGCAATGGGTGGAAACTAAACAGGGAGTGAAGTAACTTAGAACTAAGGAGAAATTTCCTGACAGTCAGAACAGTTGATCAGTGGAACAGCTTGCCTCCAGAAGTGGTGAATGCCCAACATTGGAAATTTTCAAGAAGATGTTAGATAACCATCTAACCGAAGTAGTGTAGGGTTCCCTGCCCAAGCAGGGGGTTGGATTAGAAGACCTCCCAGGTCCCTTCCAAATCTGTTGTTGTTGTTATTTAGTCATTGCACTCATAATGGGGCCACATCCTTTCTTCCCTCCTGTAATTAACTTTGTTACAATGCGTGCAATGACTAAATCGAATGGCATCACATAAAAGCAAGCATCTCCGCAGTCTGCATTGGTTGCTGATCAATTTCCGGTCACAATTCAAAGTGTTGGTTATGACCCTTCATGGCATCGGACCAAAATACCTCCGGGACCGCCTTCTGCCGCACGAATCCCAGCGACCGGTTAGGTCCCACAGAGTTGGCCTTCTCCGGGTCACATCGACTAAACAATGTCGTTTGGCGGGACCCAGGAGAAGAGCCTTCTCTGTGGCAGCCCCGACCCTCTGGAACCAGCTCCCCCCGGAGATTAGAACTGCCCCCACCCTCCTTGCCTTTCGTAAAGTTGTTAAGACCCATCTCTGCCGTCAGGCATGGGGGAACTGAGACATCTCCCCCGGGCCTATACAGTTTATACATAGTGTGTATGTTTGCTTTTAATAATGGGGGTTTTAGCGTTTTTTAAATTATTAGATTTGTTCTTACATTGTTCTTGTTATTGTTGTGAGCCGCCCTGAGTCTACGGAAAGGGGCGGCATACAAATCTAATAAATAATAATAATAATAATAATAATAATAATAATAATAATAATCTCTCCAATGAAGATTTTATACTCTGACGAAGTCAGTAGGGATTGACGAAAGCTTAGTAACTTTTTAGTAGATTTAAAATAAATTTTAAAGGAGAAACAAACAAACAAAGGAGAAAAATCATCTATTCATCATTTCTTCTCCACTTCAGTACTTTAATTGCTATGCTTTTCCTTTTAACTTGCCTCCTGTAACTTGCCTCTCTTGGATCTTTATCTCTTGGCTATTCAATCGAAGCATTTCTCTCATCTTAACCCTCTTCCACTGCCTAGTTTCCAAGATTTCTAAAGTTTCCAAGATTTCTAAAGTTTCCAAGATTTCTAAAGTTTCCAAGATTTCTAAAGTTTCCAAGATTTCTAAAGTTTCCAAGATTTCTAAAGTTTCCAAGATTTCTAAAGTTTCCAAGATTTCTAAAGTTTCCAAGATTTCTAAAGTTTCCAAGATTTCTAAAGTTTCCAAGATTTCTAAAGTTTCCAATACAACTTCTGATGTCAAGCACTTCTGCAGAACCACTGGAACCTCACCAAAGCAATTGGATGGAAAATGATATTGATCAACATTTTGATAAGATAAACTGCTGAGAGTGAGGCTTCAATAGTAGGAGATGCCTGGGCTGAAGATGTAGTGACATCTAGTGTTAGGACCAGACCAAAAACTATGGGGGTCCTCTCTAGAATAGTGTTTCCTAATCCTGTCATCTCCCAGAATTTCCCAGTCAGTATACAGGTTGGGGAAATCTGGGAGTTCAAATCCATGCATGTTTGCCTTGTCCTCTGCAAAAGATGAGTTTGTTTCATGGGTCTACAAAAAAAGGAGGGAGGGGGGAGAGAGGGAGGGAGAGAGGGGGAAGAGAAGAAGAAAGGAAAGGAGAATGGGGAAGGGAGAGAAGGAGGAAGGGAAGGGGGAGGGAAGGGAAGAGGAGGGGAGGAAAGGAGGAGAGGAGATGAGAGGAAAGGAAAGGAATGGAGGGAAGGAAAGGAAAGGAATGGAGGGAAGGGAAGGAAGGAAGAGAATAGGAAAGGAAGAGAAGGAAAGGAAAAAAGAAAAGGAAGGGAAGGGAAAGGAAAGGAAAGGAAGGAAGGGAGCAGGAAAGGGAGGGAAGAAAAGAAAAGGAAAGAAGGAAAGAAAAGGAAAGGAAGGAAGAGAATAGGAAAGGAAAAAAGGAAAGGAAGGGAAAGGAAAGGAAAGGAAAGGAAGGAAGAGAATAGGAAAGGAAGAGAAGGAAAGGAAAAAAGGAAAAGAAGGGAAGGAAAGAAAAGAAAAGAAGGAAAGGAAAGGAAGAGAATGGGAAAGGAAGAGAAGGAAAAGAAAGAAGAAAAGGAAAGGAAAGGAAAAAAGATGAAGAAATATTAGAGGAGTTTAGGGTCTTTATAATTAAATGAGAGTAGGGGGTTTGAGACAAGCAATAATAAGTAGCATGGCACACAAACAGCAACACTGCCTGCAATGACAACTCAGCGGACCGGTTGTTTGCTCGTGCAGGTTCTTCCCTCTTCGTTCATCCCTGCTTCCACTTCCTCGCTCCCTGGCCCTCCCTTGCCCCCTATCCTGAGGCCACTCGTGGCAAAGGGATCCTGCAATTCCCCTGCACAGGTGCGAAACCACTGACGTGGTATTGGCCCCCCGGACACGTCCCCAAAACGCTTTGTCTCCTTCACCGGCTGGAAATAACGCGTTGTGGCAGGTGGAGAAACGCTACAGACTCGGAATATCTGCTGGTAGGGGAGCGACTTACCGAGCAAGCTTCCAGACACCTGTTTTGAACCTAGGAGGTCCTGTTTGGGGCAGAACCCTCCAGATTTTGCTCCCAGGACTGCGCAGAGCAAAGGAGAGATATTTCCCCCAAAAAAGGTTGTAAATGATGACTTGCTTTACGAGGACTGATGACTGTAATCGCCAGTCTCAATTATTGTGGTACGTTGAGGACCACCTGTGCTTTAATTTAGTGTAAACTTAGCTAATTCTGCAGGTCCTAGGCCAAAACCAAAAAACCAAAAAATATTTGTCACGGGAAATTCATACTTTTGAAATTGTGTGGTGTGCAAACGGTGCCCCTGGTTGACCAGAAGCTGAACTTTCCTGGAGACCCACAAGGGACTCCCGACATTATAGATTAGATGAAAAGTTGGGGGGAGGGAAACCCACACCCCAAAAGGAGATGATGCACCTTTTCCTACTTTGCCAAGAAAAATCCACAAAGTTGTTATAAGTTGTGAAGTCGTGCCTGACCCATCGCAACCCCATGGACAATGTTTGTCCAGGCCTTCTTGTCCTTTACCAAGGTCTTAAGCATAAAACATATCAGGAAAGACTTAATGAAGGATTTAGGGATAGTGATTTCTGACAGTCTCAAAATGGGTGAGCAGTGTGGTCAGGCAGTAGGAAAAGCAAGTAGGATGCTTGGCTGCATAGCTAGAGGTATAACAAGCAGGAAGAGGGAGATTGTGATCCCCTTATGTAGAGCGTTGGTGAGACCACATTTGGAATACTGTGTTCAGTTCTGGAGACCTCACCTACAAAAATATATTGACAAAATTGAACGGGTCCAAAGACGGGCTACAAGAATGGTGGAAGGTCTTAAGCATAAAACGTATCAGGAAAGACTTAATGAACTCTATCTGTAGAGTCTGGAGGACAGAAGGAAAAGCGGGGACATGATCGAAACATTTAAATATGTTAAAGGGTTAAATAAGGTTCAGGAGGGAAGTGTTTTTAATAGGAAAGTGAACACAAGAACAAAGGGGCACAATCTGAAGTTAGTTGGGGGAAAGATCAAAAGCAACATGAGAAAATATTATTTTACTGAAAGAGTAGTAGATCCTTGGAACAAACTTCCAGCAGACGTGGTTGATAAATCCACAGTCACTGAATTTAAACATGCCTGGGATAAACATATATCCATCCTAAGATAAAATACAGGAAATAGTATAAGGGCAGACTAGATGGACCATGAGGTCTTTTTCTGCCGTCAGTCTTCTATGTTTCTATCCGCTGGAGTTCACTTAAGCTCACTCCGACTGCTCCAATGACTGTTAGATTGTTTAGGGAAAATATATCCTCCACAAAACAAACTTAATACAGAGTAAAGATGTGAGTAGTGACAGCAATGGATTGTTCAGGCAAATAAACCAGATTAGTAAATACAGAGTGTATATACAGTATATTATATACAGATATATAGCAGAATAATCTCTGTACAATCCAAATCACAAATATAACCCCAAATATCAAATGCAAACCAGATACATCAGCACACAGCTCTATACACACATAACTATCAACAATACTCCCCCAAACAGGAGCTCTATTAGCTCCCTCTGATGGCCAACAGGCACACTTCTCTTAAAGATATATCACTTAAACATACATTGATAGTTTGTATGTATTGTATCCCAACATAGTATCATACATGGTACTGACAGATTCCATCCAGCCACCTCGTTCTCTGTTGCCCCCTTCTTCTTTTGCCCTCAATCTCTCCCAGCATTAGGGTCTTCTCCAGTGAGTCCTTCCTTTGCATTAGGTGGCCAAAGTCTTTGAGTTTCATCTTCAGGATCTGGTCTTCTAAAGAGCAGTCAAGGTTGATCTCTTCTAAGACTGACCGGTTGGATCGCCTTGCAGTCCAAGGGATTCGCAGGAGCCTTCTCCAGCACCACAAAGTTACAGGGGATAAATTTGGCTGAAAGGCAATTTTTACAAACCAATTTTACAATGCCTGCTATTATGAGTGCATGCAAGCTATCCGTGCTGTAGATTTGATATATACCCTTTTCTTTCTTTCTTTCTCTCTTTCTTTTCTCTCTTTCCTTCTCTCTCTCTCTCTTTCTCCCTCCTTCCCTCTCTCTTTTTCTTTCTCTCTCTTTCTTTCTCTCTTTCTCTTTCTTTCTTTCCTTTCTTTCTTTCTCCCTCTCTTTCTCTTTCTTTCCCTCTCTCTCTCTCCCTCCCTCTCTCTCTTTCTCCCTCTCTTTCTTTCTTTCTTTCTTTCTTTCTTTTCCCCCCTTTCTCTCTTTCTTTCTTTCTCTCTTTCCCTCTTTCTCTTTCTTTCTTTCTTTCTCTTGCTTTCCTTTCTTTCTTTTTTTCTTTCTCCCTCTCTTTCTTTTTTCTTTCTCTCTCTCTCTCCCTCCCTCTCTCTCTTTCTCCCTCTCTTTCTTTCTTTCGTTCTTCCGTTCTTTCTTTCCACAATGCTTGCCTTTGACAAACTGAGTTCAACAACCTTACCCAAAGGAAAAGCTGATTGAAATTGACATGGTGGACAGAGAGATTTTCCCCCCCAGCCAGGCACTTGCCTTGCAGACATTTAGCAAGTGTTCAAGATAAGCCCAAGCAGTGTGTGCAAAACGGAGAGCCAGCCATTCACCTTTGCTGGCTGTAGAGGAAAGTTCACTCTTCGTTCCTTTTGTTGCCTTTAATGGGCGTTTTTCCCATTCCTTTGTTGTACTTAATGGCCTTTAACCCTGCTGTTTAATTCAAATGACGCCTAGGGCAGCTTCCTGGAGAACAAGCGCTGGAGAGCTCCTGCCTTCAGGGGTTACAGTAAAAAGGGAGTGTGAGAGAAAGAGCGTAGATGCTGCTTTTAAAGACACTGGTTTTGTCCCACTGGCTGGGTTAGGAATAGTCGCATTCAGATAGCAATTAGCATTTAGATTTTATATATTATCCCATAATGCTTTACGGCATTCTCTGGGCAGTTTACAAGGTCAGCATATATTTTCCCCAACAATCTGGGTCCTCGTTTGACTGACCTTGGAAAGATAGAAGACTGAATCAACCTTGAGCCTGACATGATCAAACTTCTGGCAGTCGGCAGAGTTAGGCTGCAATACTGCATTCTGACCACTGCCTCACCAGGAAGGAGAATGAGAAAGGGAAGAAGGAAGGAAAGAAGGAAGGAAGGAGGGAGGGAGGAGGGAAGGAAGGAAGGAGGGAAGGAAGAAAGGAGGGAGGGGAGGGAGGAAGGAGAGCGGAAGGGAGGGAAGGAGGGAGGGAGGAAGGAAGGAAGGAGGGAGAGAGGGAAGGAGGGAGGGAGGAGGGAAGGAAGGAGGGTGGAAGGGAGGAGGGAGGGAAGGAGGGAGGGAAGGAGGGAGGGAAGGAAGGAGGGAGGGAGGAAGGGAGGAAGGGAGGAGGGAGGGAGCGGAGGGAGGGGAGGAAGGAGGGAGGGTGGGGAGGGAGGGAGGGAGGAATGAAGGAAGGAGGGAGGGAGGGAAGGAGGGGAGGGAGAAAGGAAGGAGGGAGGGAGGGATGAAGGAAGGAAGGAAGGAAGGAAGGAAGGAAGGACGTGCAATAACAATAGCATTTAGTCTTATATGCTGCTTCACAGGGGCCACTGTTTTAGAGAAGTAACTTCATATTTCAGGGGAAATTATATAAGAAGGGCACTGTTTGCGCTGGATACAAACTGGGAAGGGAGGCAAAGAGGGAGGAAGGAAGGAGGGAGGGAGGGGAGGGGAGGAAGGAGGGAGGGTGGGGAGGGAGGAATGAAGGAAGGAGGGAGGGAGGGAAGGAGGGGAGGGAGAAAGGAAGGAGGGAGGGAGGGATGAAGGAAGGAAGGAAGGAAGGAAGGACGTGCAATAACAATAGCATTTAGTCTTATATACTGCTTCACAGAGGACACTGTTTTAGAGAAGTAACTTCATATTTCAGGGGAAATTATATAAGAAGGGCACTGTTTGCGCTGGATACAAACCAAGTCATAAGCAAAATTATTTTTTTTAAAAAAAAATAGTTTATTGACTTTTACAAAAGAAAAAAGGGAGGGGAAGTGGGGAGAAAGGGTCCAAGGAATCAAAAGGTAAACCAATAAGTACATGGTAATGCAAAAAAATCTTTGAGGTATACAGAGAATTGACAATATCTTTGAGTATTTGTTTTGCAATATTACATTTCATATTATAAAGAGAATATATACATAGTCCACAATAATGGGTAATTGAAAAACATCCTTATACATGAGCCAAAAGGGGGGGAAATTGGCAAGCAAAATTATTGTAATGGGTGCAAATTTGGGAAACATGAAAGGAGTGAAATGCTCTTGCTTTGCTCATGCATATTGATTGTTGGAGAGCCAGTCGCAAAGGGAGCGTGAGGCTCCGCCCACCTGTCCAGACATCGCCATTTGAGTTCTTTGCACATACACAGGGCATTTTGTGCCTGCACAGAAGTAAAAGAACCCAAATGGCGGCATCCGGGAAGGTGGGGGGAGCCTCACGACCGACTCTCTGCCGACCGACAGGCCCAAGCGAACCGAGAGCATTTCACCCTTGAAACATGGATCTAATTATTATTATTATTATTATTATTATTATTATTATTATTATTAATTAGATTTGTATGCCGCCCCTCTCCGAAGACTCGGGGCGGGTCACAACACGATAAAAACAGTATTATACAGGCACAAATCTAATATTAAAAAAACCCTAAAAACCCTATCATAATTAAAAACCAAACAGCACATACATACCAAACATAAATTATAATAAGCCTGGGGGAAAGGTGTCTCAAATCCCCCATGCCTGGCGATATAGGTGGGTCTTAAGTAGTTTACGGAAGACAAGGAGGGTGGGAGCAATTCTAATCTCCGGGGGGAGTTGATTCCAGAGGGCCGGGGCCGCCACAGAGAAGGCTCTTCCCCTGGGGCCCGCCAGACGACACTGTTTTGTTGACGGGACCCAGAGAAGGCCAACTCTGTGGGACTTTATCGGCCGCTGGGATTCGTGCGGTAGCAGGCGGTTCCGGAGGTATTCTGGTCCAATGCCATGTAGGGCTTTAAAGGTCATGACCAACACTTTGAATTGTGACCGGAAACTGATCGGCAGCCAATGCAGGCCACGGAGTGTTGTAGATACGTGGGCGAATCTGGGAAGCCCCACGATGGCTCTCGCGGCTGCGTTCTGCATGATCTGGAGTTTCCGAACACTTTTCAAAGGTAGCCTCATGTAGAGAGCGTTGCCCATGTGGTTTGTTATGCCTGCAGTTTGAAGCAAATGCATTTATCCAGCTTTAAAACATTATTTTGATTTCTCTCTTTTCAGACTAAGCTGAAAAAGATCCAAGCAAGCTGGGGAGAAAGGGTGAATGCTCGGTGCCCAGCAACGGATCCCCGGCATTTGGGTTGGTAGGAAGCCGCCATGTCAAAAGATGAAGCAGGCTGTAAGCTGGCTCCGGTCTACAAACACAAGGAGCGCAAACCTAAGAAGCCCCACTACATCCCGCGTCCCTGGGGGAAACCGTATAATTACAAGTGCTTCCAGTGCCCGTTCACTTGCATGGAGAAATCGCATCTCTATAACCACATGAAGTACAGCCTCTGTAAGAATTCCTTGTCTCTGCTGATCGAATCAGACTGGCCGTACAAGAAAGGGGGCCTCCTCCACCCAGAACTCCGTCTCTTGCAAGCCGCAGAGACGTCTCAGATCTGTGGGAGGCAGGAGGAATCCAAGACCTATGAGACAATGGTGATGGAGGGAACTCACTCCAAATATGATGACCGAGACCGAGATGGTGGAGAAGGCAAGACGACGGAAGACACCGCCTCCTCGGAAAGGATGAGTGACGAAACCAGCCAGTTCCAAGAAGAAGAGGAAGAGGAAGAGGAGGACGAGGAGGAAGAAGAAGAGTTATCTAGGTTCTTGCAGGAGGTAGACACCGCTGAGAAGAAAGAGGTGGTCAAGGGGACCCTCTCCACCGGGGAGACCACCGAACCTGATATGAACACCCTCCTTTTTCAGCTGAAAAACAAGCAGGACAAGGCGTCTAAAGACCCCGCTCCTGACTTCATCATCACAGATGTTTTCTCATTGAAGAAGCACGTGGCCAAAGGAAAGGAGATACCCTCCGTGGAGCTGGACCCCAAGCCAAAGCATTGCAAAATGCCCTCCAAATGTCCGGGAAGTGGCGGGGTCTTCATGGAGCAATGGAAGCTGCTGGCTAATGGACAGCGGAGAAGCACCACTGGGGTCCTGACTCCATGCGCTGATGGCAACGTCATCCCTTGTTACCCTCCTCCAGCTTACGGGGACTTCCACGAATCTCAAGGCCTCAACTTCTCTCTGCTGGGGATCAACTACCCGTTGGCTCCCAACCTCTTCTCTTATTTCAGCCCTTCGGTGACGAGTGGGGCCACCTCCCATTCACACTTGGCCCAATTCCCTTTCCTGGCCTCCACCGCCCAGCTGATGCACCCCCATTCGGGTCACTTCCAATCTTTACAGAACCCCGAGAGGTCCACTTTCCTCCCACGCTTTTACTACCCTCTGCTTTTTGAGCATTCCTTCAATTCGGCAGAAAACAAGGTGGCCGCCGCCAAGCCGGACGCTCAACAACTGCCTCCCGCAGCCATCCCTGCTCCCCTCCAGCCCCAGACCTCCACGGACCCTTCAAAGGGAGGCGTGTTGAAAGTCCCAGTGCTGAAGACCAGCCTCCCCTGGCCGAAAGGTTTCCGTGAAGAACCGCCTCCTGAGCAGGGCCACAAAAGATTGCTACTGCAGGAAGAAGATAAAAAATGGCTGATCCATGAACGGGAAAGCTATTCCTTGCTGGCTGCTGGCCATGTCTGCAAGAAGCCATCTCCCGAGGCTTTCCAGGGTCTGATGGGCATCAAAGAGGGGGCTGCTGTCCTCCCCAACATCCTCAAGAAAACAGAACCCCACGGAGCTGCTTGTTTGGACAATGGCAGGGTCACCGCAAGTAACCTGAAGAGGAAGTTTGCAAAGAGCGGCCTTGACTTGGCAAGCCCTGAGATGACAATACCAGAAAAAGAGATCTATCCACCCAGGTACGATGGGCCCTGTTTCTCCAATCATTTCTTGCTATTCAGTTACTAAGTCCATGATCAGTGATGGGCCCCACATGGTTCGGATGGGATTGGCGATGCAGTAGCGGTTTTTGATGGGTTCTGGAGGCCGGGCCGGTCGCGCACACACCCAACATGTGTGTGTGCACCTCCACGCAAGATTTCGCTTCTCGGCATGCACGGACAAGATTTCAACAATTTTTGCCCTCTTTTTTCAAAAAATAAAGGGGCAAAAATTGCCGAAATCTCACCAGCATTAAAGTCCTCACCTGAGATATCATTTCAGGCACATGTGCAGAAGCAAAATCTCGCATGGGACGGGACCATGCACACACATGTTGGGCCTGCGCCGGTCTCAGCATCCTATACCAGTAGGGAAAAGTAAGTGGAGCCCTTCGCTGTCCATGACGGTGAACCTATGGCATGCATGCCACAAGTGGCACATGAAGCCATGTTGGTGGGCACGTGGGTGCTGGCCATGTTGGTGGGCACATATGTGCGTGCTGGCCAGCTGATTTTCAGACCTTCTGGGCCCACTGGGAGTTGGGAAACAGCCTGTCTTCACCCTCCGGAGACAGTGAGGAAGGCCCGTTTTTTGTTCTCCCCAAGGTCCAGCGCCTTTTTAGAAGCATGGGGAGGGTGAAAATGGCCTTCCCCTCTCCCAAGAGGCCCTCAGGAGGCCAGAAATGGCCCATTTCCCAACTTGAAATGGCACGCACACATGCAGCTCACTTTGACATACGAACCAAAAAAAGGTTTGCCATCACTGTTTGCCATCAATGTCTGATTTTTCATGACCCCCATGGATCCTAGCAAACCAGGCCCATCTGTCTGCCCCTGTCTCCCAAAGTTTGCCCAAATTTATATTCATTGTGTTGATGACACTACCTATGCCTTTCGTCCTCTGCTGTCCTTTTCTCCTTTTGCCTTCCATCTTCCGCAACATGAGGGTCTTCTCCAACGAGTCCTCTCTTTGTCATCGTTCCCAGGAATGAACTCGGGGAGTCAGGACTCTGACACCATCTTCAGGTTCAAGAGAGTACAGGTCCTGAGTACATCATATCGGCACTTAGGAAGGTGGAAACTAGCTCTAAATTATTATTATTATTATTATTATTATTATTATTATTATTATTAATCAGATTTGTATGCCGCCCCTCTCCGCAGACTCGGGGCGGCGAACAGCAATAATAATACAATGTAAACAAATCTAATATTTAAGTTAATTTAAAACCCCAATTTAGAAACCAATCACACATACTAGCATACCATGCATAAATTCTATAAGCCTAGGGGGAGGCAAAGTGTCAATTCCCCCATGCCTGACGACAGAGGTGGGTTTTAAGGAGCTTACAAAAGGCAAGGAGATTGGGGGCAACTCTGATATCTGGGGAGAATTGGTTCCAAAGGGTCGGGGCCGCCACACGCCAAATGACGTTGTTTAGTTGATGGGACCCGGAGAAGGCCAACTCTGTGGGACCTAACTGGTCGCTGGGATTTGTGCAACCATTCCCGCACTCAGGGACAGTTAAAAGAATAAGACCGGCCCACGAAGGGTGGGTTTCACATTATGTTACTACCGGTTTACCCCGTACGTGCCCACTCACTTCATGTGCATGTGCACCCCGTTCAGCATGCGCCTACCTTCTGTGCATGCACTTTGCTCTCCCATGAGCATTTTGCGCATGCGCCCGGCCTCAAAAACATGCCTAAATAGGACAGCATAGAGCCAGGATGGGCCCTCCTGCAATTTCTGCTATAGGTTCGGACAAACCGGTCCAAACCAGCTGAATATTATCTCTGCTCTCCATCCCTCAGGCCACATGGGCCAATAACTCTAGATGTAGGTTCCCGCTCAACTTTGACAAATGTCCATTGAAATGACCTTGGTTCACATACTGGCTGGGAGATGTTGTGAGTGACTAGCTGGATGATGGCAACCAAGAAACAAGCAGAAGTAAGCATGGCTTCAGTTGAAGTCGTTTTCCAGGTTGACCCTCTTCTCATTTGGTGGCCAAAATCTTTAAGTTTCAGTATCGGTGCTTCCAAAGGACAATCAGGGTTTATTTCTTTTAGGATTGACTGATTGGTTCTCCTCGTTGGCCTTATTGGTGGTTTTATTTTAATAAGATTTGTTTTCTCCACATTTAACTCATATACAATAACACATATAGCTCATAGATGCATCAATAAACATACATTGTTCTCATAAAAACAATAATGTTGTTAGCCGCCCCGAGTCCACGGAGAGGGGCAGCATACAAATCAAATCAAATCAAATCAAATAAATAAATAAATAAATAACCTATTTTACGCTCCCATCTTGCTCTTTATTAATCAGTCTGTCTCTGTTTTCTCTTTTTCACTCCCTTCTTTCTCTCCACCTCTACTATCTACCTTCTTATACTTCCTCTCCTCCTTCCTACTTCCTTCTCCTCTTCTCTCCTTTCTTCCTCTCTATCTCCTCTTCTTATCTCCCCCTTTCTCTTCTTCCCTTCTACTTCATCTTTCTCCTTCTAAATCCTTCCCTGAGTGAATAATTCTATTCTATTGCATACCGGACTGATGACATATTTCCACACTTCTCTAAATTTATCCACTTTATTTTTACACTTCTTGTTTCTTAAACTCATATCTATACTGTTAAAGCTTTATTTTGGGTATATGTTATTTATCTAATGCTACCTCTTTAGTCTAATTTCAGCATGTGATTTATTCAAATTGTTTCTCTCATTTCCTTTTATTCCAATCATAATGATTAAGTTTTGGCCTTGTTGGTGGTTTGATGGCTGAAGTTTTCATGTAAACACCAGGAAATAGATTAACTTGATGACAGCATTAATTCAATGAATGTCATGAGGAACGGATGAAGCCACATCTCCCTCCCTCTTCCTGCCCCACCTTGGTGTCTCCTGCTGTGCTAACTCAATCTCCTGGCTTTTAGGGAAGTTATGGACTTTTGTTAAAATGATGATCACGTGGTTTCTGCTTTGATCTGTGTAGTGTTGTGAATGGTCCTCGGCCAACTCTGGTAAGGACAGATCCTGAAGAGGATGAACCAGGCCCATCTTGGTACCCTAGGCCAGTGGTCTTGCCAGCTGATGCAGAGAATGAGGCAGAGATAGACCTGGATGAACCTGGGGGACCACCAGAGGTGGCAGTTATGCCAATGATGGTAATGTCTGACTCAGAGGAGGAGGGAGACCACGAGCCTCTGTTAGATACCCAGTTTAGAAGACTAAGAAAAAGACAAGAATACTTGTATGGGAAAAGGAAGTAATCTGTAGTTTTTAACTCTAGGGAATGGTTGACCACACCCATTAAGCATTTAGGGATGGCTTCATGGGAAAATCAGGGTGGAAATTCAACGTTTGTAATGGAGTCAGTTCGAGGTTTGGGGTTCCAGACGTGCTACGCTAGCAAACTGTTGTTTCTCTGCTAAAATCCATGGAGTAGAAATGCCCCATCTGAGAAGCATCCGGAGAATCTATGTCTGTGTGACTCGAAAAACACTTATCTTTCCTCCAGACTGTTAATTGGCTTTGATCAGACGGGACTTTTATCTCTCTTCTTTGCCTTCACTGGGAAAATGGCCAAGATGGACTATAATGCTTGTAAAAAAATGCTGCTTCTCATATAAAAGAGTTTGATTTAAAATAGCATCTAGTGGGATTCCTCCTTTGGTTTTCAATCTGCGTAGACCCAAAACAGAACATGTAGTATGCAAAAAGATCAGAATGTAGGAACTGGGATTGTATGGTGGATAATTACCGGCCAGCATTTATCTCAGGTTTTGCTTTGCTCCGTTTTGTACGCTACAATTTGAGACAAGGGAAGAGAGCTTAAATTTATTTATTTTATTTTATTTTATTTATTAGATTTGTATGCCGTCCCTCTCCGCAGACTCGGGGCGGCTCACAACAGTGACAAAAACAATATATAATGACAAATCTAATAATTAGAATCTAAAATAACAATTGTACATTTAAAAATCTAAAAGCAAGGAACCCCAATATAACAAACATACATACAATCATATCATGCACAAAAACTACATAGGCAGGGGGAGATGTCTCAGTTCCCCCACGCTTGACGACAGAGGTGGGTTTTAAGGAGTTTACGAAAGGCAAGGAGGGTAGGGGCAGTTCTAATCTCTGGAGGGAGCTGATTCCAGAGGGTCGGGGCCGCCACAGAGAAGGCTCTTCCCCTGGGTCCTGCCAGACGACATTGTTTAGTCGACGGGACCCGGAGAAGACCAACTCTCTGGGACCTAACTGGTCGCTGGGATTCGTGCGTCAGAAGGCGGTTAGATAAATCATGGTTAGATAGTGGATTGTGCACACTCCTTCAACCTTTTGTTCTTGTTTTATTAATAGTTTCCTTCTGTCTGCTCTTTTGTCCCTTCTCCCAGCAGTGCTTTGCAAGTTACACCGATGCAAGCTTCAAAGTCCATGGACCACTGGCAGGTAGAACTTCATGATGACCTTTCTGAAGGCCAGCACAAAACGGAGAGCTCTGAGATCATTACAGCTTCAGACCAGCCCCTTTTAAAGCCAAGCAATGATCAAGTCACCACTGTTGGCCCAAGGGACCAAGAGATGACTACTGTGTTCATTGGGGACTTGTCAAAAACCTTAGAAGAATACCAGGAGGTGGAGAAGAAACTCTCACATTTGGCAAACAAGGACAGTCCCGCACAGAAGCAACTCAGGGACCAGTTGGTCAAAATACGGCAGGAACTTTTCAATATCCACCAAGCGTTAGAAAAGACGAACAAGTTCAGTGAAGGCCCTTTGGATCTCTCGATGAAACGGTCTTCTGCACATCCAGAGAAAGGACACCAAGGCAAGAAAGAGTCCAAGGTTGGCATCCAGGGAGATAAAGTCCAAGGCAAAGATTTAGGTTCCACCAATAAATCTTTGGAGGTGGGTGAAGCTGATCTAGAAAAGGTGTCCGATTGTTTCCTTGACGCTCAGAACAAAACCATAGACCTGCTAATCCAGATGAGCCATTCCAAGAACATCCAAAATCCCTCTTCCGAGACCCACTTGGGAGCCGTCATCAAAGCCGAAGTGGTCCCTCTCAATGTGCCCCTAGAATTCAGGCACGTCATGGAACCTTACTACAGTCATACCACCAAGTGTGAGGCGGATTCCAGTGTCCCGCTCTGCACCGATGGAAGATCAAGCGGCAACCAAGCCCCACCACTTTCCATGGCTGAAGAAAATCCACTAGGATGCCGGGCAATTCCATGTTCTTTGTCCTGCAATTTGACCAGTGAGACCGGTGAGGTGTAGAGTAGAGTCCAAAGCTTCATGGTTGCCCCTTGAGAACCCAAAGAAAGGAGACAGTCAAATCTGGAAACCCTCCGGTCCGTCATTATACTTTTTGGAAATTTGAGGATTCTGATGGGTTTGTAAAGCATTTCTCGTCCACGTTTTAGGAATGACGCGCAACTTGGCAAGGGTGTTTTTTTCCATTAGCATTTCTCCATTGCGTCCCATACCTGCTCTGCAGACCAGGACAAGATGAGCGAGGTGGGAAGAGAGAGTAAGAGAGAGTAAGAGAGAGGTAACATTCAGGAGGACAGGTGCCTTTGCATTTTAGAAGATCCACTCCAATTCTTCCCTGGCCATTTGAGCAAGATGCATTCACCATCAACTCTTAACAACCCCCTCCAAATCCCTGGCAGGGTGGAGTCTAGGCAATTGAATGGGGCTAGCAGAGTTTTTTTAATGGCTCGAAATAAATAAATGCAGAGATATGTTCAGCCACTCAGCAGATATAGTCTCAGTGTCCCCAGAGAGAGAAATATCTGCCTCCACCCAGGATTGAACTCACAGCCTCTGATTGTGAGGCAAGTGTCCGGATATATATGCAAAGTAACACAGCAGGACTAGATAAAATACCAGAACATATTGTGGCAATTAATGAACCAGATAAACGACGAAGACTCGTATGTAGAAAACAATATTTTACTCTTCAGTGCAAAATACCTTTTCTATTTACAGGAACTTTACAACAGCTGTATTCCGCTTACTTACAAGTAGATACTCAACCAATCCAGGTTTCCAGTAGATACTCAACCAATCCAGGTTTCCAGTAGTTACTAAACCCATTCAGGTTTTTTCGTATCACTGTTACTACTCTACTCAATATTTAACTCCTGCTCAAACTGCTCCAGCCAGCCAACTAACAACCACCACTAACAACAGCAAACAACCACAAAGGGAATCATGATGAAGTTGATTTGCATCTTATAATGCCCTGGCCCAATCAAATTGCAGTGCACACACAATGACTCAGCATTAGCATGCTTGCATTCTACTTTTTACGTAATACAATGAAACATCACCCAGGATTGCTCCACCTCTAGGCCACCACACCAACCCTTTGAGCAAGATGCATTGTCTGATGCCAACTCTCTCTGGGATCAAGCAGAGATATTGCTGGGTATCATTCCTTTCCCCAAGAATCTAGTATCAACTATATCTCCTCTGACCCAAATAAAAACAGCTGCAAGATAAATTGTGGATTAACTACAATACCAGTTGCCTTTTCAGCAGAAAGCAAGGATAAAGAACATGCATGAGACATCACGTTTTTCCAGAACCCTCTAAATTTCTTGAACGGTTCTTCTAAAGGGATCCCATTCCTAGCCCCTGCTTGAGTTTAAATTCTTCTTTTTGATTTAAATTCCTCTTCCAGAATTCACCATGTAAATTGTCTCAGTAGTGAACAACGATGGGGAACCATTTTTATTTTTTTGCCTGAAGCTTCGTTGAGGCTAGCAGAGCAAACTTCTGAGTAAATAAGGAGACTTTTCTCCATCCTGACAAGCTTTTACGCTGGAAGTCATCTTCTGGACAATGCAGATTGATTTAATCATCCCTGCCTCTGGGCACAATTGTGCTGGGCTTTTTGCGGTAGGAGCTAGACCTTTCCAAGGAAAACCTCTGCCCTCAGAGCAGGCATCTCAAAGTTTGAGAGGACAATTAAACGGGACCTCATCACACTTTTCATCTTCTCTAAGAAAAGAGGATTACAGAAAAGGAAGCAAAGGTTTCTTAGAGACTATTGGAGAACTGATTGACCGGCTCGCTTTCTAGCTAGACAATAGTAAGGCAGTTTCCTGAAGCAAGGGAACTGTGGTGCTCTTTGATATTGCAAAATATTAAACCTTGCAAAATATTTGCTTGCAAGAAGCATCAATGTCCAGCTATCTTGGAGTCTTCAGAGAGGGGCGGCATACAAATCTAATTAATAATAATAATAATAATAATAATAATAATAATAATAATAATAACAACAACAACAACAACAACAATCTTGGTGAGTAGCACTGGAGGATCAACCAGGGGTGAAATTTATTTATTTATTTATTAATTTACAGTGGTACCTCTAGATACGAGCTGCTCCACATGCGAGTATTCCAAGTTACGAGCCGCGACGCGAGCAAAATTTCTGTTCAACACCCGAGTTCAAATTCGGGATATGAGCCGAGCTTCCGCTAGGTGGCACAAGAATCTTCTTGCTTCCGGTTATCTCGGGGCGAAAAATAAAGTCTAAAGGCATTCGTTCGAGATGCGAGTTGATCGACTTACGAGCTCGGGTCTGGAACAAATTAAACTCGTATGTTGAGGTACCACTATATTAGATTTGTATGCCGCCCCTCTCCATAGACTCGGGTTCGGCCTGGTTCAGTCATACCAGGGCCAGGGTAGCGCACCAGGTAGAGTGCTGTACTGCAGGCCACTGAAGCTGACTGTAGATCTGTAGGTCAGCGGTTCAAATCTCATCTCCGGCTCAAGGTTGACTCAGCCTTCCATCCTTCCAAGGTGGGTAAAATGAGGACCCGGATTGCGGGGTCAATATGCTGCCTCTGTTAAAAAGTGCTATTGTTAACATGTTGTAAGCTGCCCTGAGTCTAAGGAGAAGAGCGGCATAAAAATTGAATGAATGAATGAATGAATGAATGAATGAATGAATGAATGAATGAAAGAAAGAAAGAAAGAAAGAATGAATGAACGAACGAACGAACGAACGAACGAACGAACAAATAAATAAATAAATAAATAAATAACACCACATAAAAATTGAATAAATAAATAATACTGATAGTGGTTGGTCGCTGACGGTTTGGAGAACCAGTAGCAATGGCAGCGCAAGGATTTGCCCACCTGCCCAGATGCCATCATTTTAATTTTATAACCCTCTGCGCATGCAGAAATTCTTCTAGTGACAAATGGCAGGTTGTGCACTTCCAAACCAGTACGGAAGGTAAGTATATTTCACCACTGGGATCAACCCAGGGATCCAAAACTAACATTCATCGGTGCAGAATTCAACGCCTTTGCTGAGGATATGGTAATGCAGTTCTGGAAGTTGAGTCCGAACACACACACAAAACTTTAGGGACAAAACAAAAGCATTTGCCGCTGCAGTATTCTTTTTGCTTTCCTAATGGCTCTTTGTCATCAGACTGAATTGTGTGATATGCCCATTGCTCCTTGCTCTCTAACCGTCTCTGAAATGTAACCTTTCAGTCAATGCTGGGACAAATTTCCACTGCACTCGTTGTGTGTCAACCACTGGCAATCACTGGGGAAGAACATGTGTCCTAAAGTTAGTTGTTTACGATGGGAAATGGTGTTCTAAGGAAAGAGGGAAAGGTGGGAGAGAGCATCCACAAGTTATTTATTGTCCACCGTTGGAAATATGTGCAAAAATATAGACAATTTAATTAAAAGACAATTGGAACGTAATGTTCCGAGTCTCTTTGCTCATTTGAATGGGAGATTTTCTTGTGAAGTACCACTGATAATGCCTGTGTACAGTAGTCCCTCGCTATACTGCGCTTCACCTACTGCGGCTTCACTTCATCGCGGGTTTTCAAGAATATTAATGAGAAAAATCATTCGCGGATCTTCGCTGGTTCGCGGGTTTCTGAGGAAGTCAATCGGCAGATTTAAACAGCCCGCCGAACTCGATCGGCAGGTTTTTCAAAAAAAATATATCTAAAATTGTAAATACTGTATTTAAATACTGTATCTAAAATAAATACTGTTTGGGAAGGGTTTATAAACACTTAAAACAATGAAAACTTACCAAACAATTACAATATAAATACTTAAATAAGTACTATCAGTCGATAAATTCCCCATCGCAGATTTCACCTATCGCGGCCGGGTCTGGAACGTAACACCAGCGATAGGTGAGGGACTACTGTAATATCACACTTGGAATATTCCAGTTTTGGTCACCGCACTATAAAAAATGACGTTGAGATTCTAGAAAGAGTGCAGAGAAGAGCAACAAAGATGATTAGGGGACTGGAGATTAAAAATAAAGAAGGGGTTTTCTTTTCTTTTTCTTTTTAAAAAAGGGGAAGGGGAAAAAAATACTGGGATATAAGTGTGAAATTAACACAGCCAAGCCTCACGTAAATGAATATAGAAAATAATAATTTGAAAGCTGTAGTAGCAATGCCAACATGTAGGTTGGCAAATTTATTTGGGGGTTTTTTGTCTTTGTTTTGTATTTGTCTTGTCTTCTTTTTAATGTCAATAATTAATAAAGATATTAAAAAAATAAAGGAAGAGTTGCAGGAAGGGCATATGCAGGGGTGGGCAGCAGGCAGGACGGGGGTGGAATACAGTTCCACCAGCAGAAATGAAGATGCGTGCGCAGCTCCAGCTGATCGGCTGTTGTCACTTCCTGGATTCCTGGTCTCGGCTCAGCTCTCCTTTTTTGCCCTGCTGCTGCTGCTGCTAAGTCTGTGCTCCTTGCTTTTTTCCTCTTTCCTCCTTCCTGGCCTCGGACGAGCTTCCCTCTCTCCTGCCCGGCTCCCCTCCAGCCTCACGCGGCCACCTCCCGCTTAAGATGCAAGCAGAAGGAGTGGGTGGGAGCATTTATGCTTCTGGCAGCACCTGTTCACCTAGCTACCAGCCTGAGGTGGGAAGGGGCGACCCAGGAAGGAGAGCGCGAGAAACGCGAAGCAAATTGTCACCTCAGCAAGCGACATTGGTAAGGTTGTAAGTCGAGGACTTAACGGTTCACTTGAATGATGATCATTCAAGCCACTTCCACCTGATCACATGGTCGGTAAGCCACTCCTACCCAGTCACATGAACATTAAGCCACACCCATAAAATAAGCCACACCCACAGTGTGGCAGTAAAAAATTTGGCTGCCCATTACTGGGCGGACATCTAATTTAATGAAAAGAAGGACTGAGGGTGACATGATAGCAGTGTTCCAATATTTGAGGGGATGTGTTAGAGCAGTGTTTCCCAACCTTGGCAAGTTGAAGATATTTGGACTTCAACTTCCAGAATTCCCCAGCCAGCATTCGCTGGCTGGGGAATTCTGGGAGTTGAAGTCCAAATATCTTCAAGTTGCCAAGGTTGGGAAACACTGTGTTAGAGGATGAAGACTAAACTGTATTACCCCTGCGCAATGGAAAACAGGGAGGTGGAGGATATCCCACTAATATTCCAGAGATATGAGCAGTACTCCAAATAACCAGACCACATACATTAAATATATAAATAGTATTTATATTAGGCAAATATCATAGTAACAGTCCTCGCCATTCACAAATACAGCAATCTATATTCTCAATACCATTAATGGGCTGCAGCCCCCACGCCTGCTTGCTCCTCCTGCCCAACCACCCCCGCCCCCCACTCCTCACCACCTAAGCTGCAGACCCAGTTCCCATGAGGTGTCTGCCCTCTGCTCCAACTGAACTGCCTCCTCCTACCTACAGGCAAGTTGCCTTGTCCTAGCCAGTGATGGCGAACCTTTTTGTCCTCGGGTGCCGAAAGAGCGTGTGTGTGCACTATTGTGCATGCACGGGTGCCCACACCCATAATTCAATGCTTCCCCCCCCCCAGAGGCTCCCTGGAGGTCGAAAATGGCCTGTTTCCCAACTTCTGATGGGCCCCGTAGGTCATGTTTCCCCCTTCCCAGGCTCCAAAGGCTTCCTTGGAGCTGGGGGAGGGTAATAATGGCCTCCCCTATTATTATTGTTGTTGTTGTTGTTGTTGTTTTGTTGTTGTTTCTTTTTTTAAAATTATTATTATTATTATTATTATTATTATTATTATTATTATTATTAATTAGATTTGTATGCCACCCTTCCCCAAGGACTCGGAGCAGCTCACAACAAGAAAAGCAATACAACAAATACAAATCCAATATTTAAAAACAGTTTAAAAACCCTTATAAAAAAGCAATCATACAAGCCAAACAAACCATGCATAAACTTCAATAGCTAAGGGGTGTGCTAATTTCCCCATGCCTGGAGACATAGGTGGGTTTTCAAAAGATTTCGAAAGGCAAGGAGAGTGGGGGCAGTCCTGATCTCCGGGGGAGTTGGTTCCAGAGGGATGGGGCTGCCACAGAGAAGGCTCTTCCTCTGGATCCCGCCAGATAGCATTTTTTTGTTGACAGGACCCGGAGAAGGCCAACTCCGTGAGACCAAATCGGTCGCTGGGATTTTTGCGGCAGAAGGTGGTCCTGGAGGTATTCTGGTCCGATGCCATGTAGGGCTTTATAGGTCATAACCAACACTTTGAATTGTGACCGGAAACTAATCGTCAGCCAGTGCAGGCCGCGGAGTGTTACGAGACATGGGCATATCTGGGAAAGCCCATGATTGCTCTCGCGGCCGCATTCTGCACGACCTGAAGTTCCCGGACACTATCCCCCTGGAGGGTCTCTGGAAGCCAAAAACACCCTCCCAGAGCCCCTGTGTGAGCCAAAAATCTGGCACACACATGCTCGTTGGAGCTGAGCTAGGGCAACGGCTCGCGTGCCAGCAGATATGGCTCTGCCTACCACCTGTGGCACCCATGTCATAGGTGCCATCACTGTCCTAGGCCCCCAACTCCATCCATGGGGTATGCTCTGCCCCCTCCACCATCCCCCACCAAGCTTGCATGGTTGGCTAAGCCGCCAAGGTCCAGTCCGGCTGCATTCCAGGCCACACTTTTTTTATACCATTGGGGTTTTAATTATTACTTTTAGTGTTAGGTTGGGTTTCACTCGTCATATTGTATTTTATTTTATTGTTTTTTTTCTAAGCCGCCCCAAATCTGCAGAGAAGGGCAGCATGAAAACCGACCAAATAAAAATAGTCAATAAAATAAATGGCCCAAGCACCGGACACCACCGTTGCCAAGTTTGAGGTTCCCTATCCCAGAGGATCGGGCCGGGAGGTGGGGAGGGGGTGTAGCAAACTTCGGCCGTCCTCTCACGCCCCCCTCCTCAGGACAAACCCCCATTCTTGAATCCTGGGAGCGTCCAGTTTGGGCTGGACACCCTTGCATTTGAATTCTGATGACATCACCATGGGAATATTGAAAGTATGAAAAACATTTGCACGTCACTTTTTCAGTGCTATTGCAAATTCGGTCATTAAACGAACTGTTGTAAGTTGAGGACTACCTGTACTTTGCCCTAGATTCTGGACTCCAATGCCAGACGATGCAGCCAAGGTCAATGGCTTTAAGCTCATTGTGCCACACTCTTTCTTAACTGCAACAACGAAAGGACGCAAAAAGCTACATAGCTGGCAGGGAGGTAAAACGAGGCGAAAGGGAGGGGGATTTTATGACGCTACGGGCTGCAGGATGGAGGGCAGAGAGCGGACGAGGCCAACGAGACTGCAAGTTCAAAAGGCAAAGGCGTTTAGCTTTATGTTTCCATAATTGAATAGGGGTCGGAAGAACTCGCGGACCTTATCCTGGCTCTCATCAGGCCCCGCGGGCACCCAGCTCTCTCCAGCCCATTACACGGTGATTTGACCCACCTAAAGGCATTTGTTAGCCTGCTTTCTGGAGGGTTGATAGGCATCTGGGTTGGTCTCAGGTGAGCGAGGATGGAAGCCCGCTTTGCTCCGATCTGAAGTCACATCGCATGCCTTCATCCGTGGAGGCCACCTTGTGCTGCTAAGATTAACTGGTGTTCTCAGATCCTGCAGCAATAGCACCTCTATCTAAGTGAGCCTTGGTGGCGCAGTGGTTAGAGTGCAGTACTGCAAGCTGCTTCTGCTGACTGCTGGCGGTAGTTCGCCAGTTCAAATCTCAACAGGCTTAAGGTTGACTCAGCCTGCCATCTTTCCAAGGTCGATAAAATGAGGACCCAGATTGTTGAGGGGCAATAGGCTGACTCTGTAAACTGCTTAGAAAGGGCTGTAAAGTGTATAAGTGCTATTGTTATTATTTTATTTGTTTGTTTATTCATTCATTCATTCATTGGATTTGTATGCCACTCTCTTCAAGGACTCGGGGCAGCTCACAACATATATAAAACATAGTAGTACATCTAATCCAATTAATATAATTTTTTAAAAACCCTAAAAATCCTAAAATTATTTAAAATTATTTATATGCTGCTTCACAGTGGTTTACAGCCCGTTCTAAGCCACTCCAAAGAGGGGCAGCATACAAGTCTAATTAATAATAATAATAATAATAATAATAATAATAATAATAATAATAATATATTAGATTTATATGCCGCCCCTCTCTGAAGTACGTATAGTATAATACTACACTTGTCAAACAAGTATAGTATTGTAGTACATATTAACATAACACAACATAAATAGAACGTAGTAATAGAAAGGATAATAAGACAGTAGGACAGGGACATTAGACACAAAAGTGCACTTATGCACACCCCTTACAGACCTCTTAGAAAAGGGGAGAGGTCGATTGTAGATAATGTAAGGTTGAAGATTTTGGGGTTGGGGGAAGCAACAACAGAGTCAGGTAATGAGTTCCAGGCGGTGACCACTCTATTGCTGAAATCATATTTTCTGCAGTCAAGTTTGGAGCGATTTACATTCAGTTTTTATCTATGACGTGCTCTTGTGTTGTTGTTAAAGGTGAAGTAGTCGCTGACAGGGAGTACATTATGATGTATGATTTTATGAAGAACAGTTAAATCAGTTCGGAGGCGACGTAGTTGTAAATTGTCTAGATGTAGTATTTGAAGTCTGGAGGAGTAGGGTAATTTGTTATGTGAGGAGGAGTGAAGGAGACACTTCTAGACACTTTGTGGCAGAATCGCCGGCTTTGGGGTTTTAAAATGTTTTCGGGAAGAACGCAGAGGCTGCCCAAAGAGGACTACCTTTGAAAAGTGTTTGGAAACTTCAGATTGTGCAGAATGCAGCTGCGAGAGCAATCATGGGCTTTTCCAAATATGCCCATGTTACACCAACACTCTGCAGTCTGCATTGGTTGCTGATCAGTTTCCGGTCACAATTCAAAGTGTTGGTTATGACCTATAAAGCCCTTCATGGCACCGGACCAGATTATCTCAGGGACCGCCTTCTGCTGCACGAATCCCAGCGACCAGTTAGGTCCCACAGAGTGGGTTTTCTCCGGGTCCTGTCAACTAAACAATGTCGCTTGGCGGGACCCAGGGGAAGAGCCTTCTCTGTGGCGGCCCTGGCCCTCTGGAACCAACTCCCCCCAGAGATTAGAATTGCCCCCACCCTCCTTGCCTTTCGTAAGCTGCGTAAAACCCACCTCTGCCACCAGGCATGGGGGAATTGAGATACTCTTTCCCCCTAGGCCTTTACAGTTTTATGCATGGTATGTGTGTATGTATGTTTGGTTTTTATAATAATGGGGTTTTAACTGTTTTTAGTATTGGATTATTATTATATGCTGTTTTATTATTGTTGTTAGCCGCCCGAGTCTTCGGAGAGGGGCGGCATACAAATCCAATAAATAAATAAATAAATAAATAAATAAATAAATTTTCTTTCAACATCTTTCAGAATTGGGTTCTCTGGGGTGGAGCTCCATTTTCGCTGCGTCCCCCCCCCCCCAATCCAAGCAGCAGCCCACCCCCGATTTTATACCATTTGTTGGATTATTGATTATCCTATCTTGGGAGTCGGCCTCTTCCTCCTTGTTTCCACGTTAAACTGATTCATGCCTGGCATGCTTAATAGCCCCTCATCTTTTCTAATTTTAAAATACAGTACAAATGACAAAGAAGTTGTTTTTGTTCCAGAAATAGTCAACCTGGGGAAGAATATTTAGGCCTGTTATCTATTTCTCTTTGATTTTTTGGCTGAACAGCCCCACCTAGTGCTCATTCATTGAAACTGTAACAAAGCATTCGATCTGGACGTTGGGTAGTTTGTTTTGCCCAAAACATAGTTTGTTTGTTTGTTTGTAGTTTGGTCTAGCTACAATCCAGATAGTGTGTAAACCATTCTGAGTGACCTGAAGCCTTGTTGAACCATGTCCTCTAAGGCAGTGTTTCCCAACCTTGGCAACTTGAAGATATTTTTTATTATTATTACTTTTCATTATTATTATTATTATTATTTATTAGATTTGTATGCCGCCCCTCTCCGAGGACTCGGAGCGGCTCACAACAAGAAACAATAAAAATCCAAAGGTTAAAACAATTTAAAAACCCTTAATATAGAAAACAATCATACATCTCATACAGACCATACATAAAGCGGAAACGGCTCAGGGGAATCCATTTCCCCATGCCTGATGACAGAGGTGGGTTTTAAGGAGTTTGCAAAAGGCAAGGAGGGTGAGGGCAGTCCTAATATCCAGGGGGAGTTGATTCCAGAGAGTCGGGGCCGCCACAGAGAAGGCTCTTCCCCTGGGTCCAGCCAGACAGCATTGTTTCGTCGACAGGATCCGGAGAAGGCCAATTCAAAGTGTTGATTATGACCTATAAAGCCCTTCATGGCATCGGACCAGAATATCTCCGGGACCGCCTTCTGCCGCACGAATCCCAGCGACCGGTTAGGTCCCACAGAGTTGGCCTTCTCCGGGTCCCATCGACTAAGCAATGTTGTTTGGTGGGACCCAGGAGAAGAGCCTTCTCTGTGGTGGCCCCGACCCTCTGGAACCAGCTCCCCCCAGATATCAGAGTTGCCCCCACCCTCCTGGCCTTTCGCAAGCTCCTTAAAACCCACCTCTGTCGTCAGCCATGAGGGAATTGAAATTTCACTTCCCCCTAGGCTTATAGAATTTGTACATAGTATGCTTGTATGTATGAGTGGTTCTTTAAATTGGAGTTTTCTAGATTATTTTTAATATTTGATTTGTTTTCATTGTCTTTTCATTGTTGTTAGCCGCCCCGAGTCTTCGGAGAGGGGCGGCATACAAATCTAATAAATAAATAAATAAATAAAATAAACTCTTTGGGACCTAACCGGTCGCTGGGATTCTTGGACTTCAACTCCCAGAATTCCAAATGTAATAACTTAAAAGGACATGTGAAGTTCTATCTCAGAATTGGATCTTCACCGCTGGGCACAAAGCTGAATGCTTTCTGTCCGGAACTAGTTTTATTGTGTGAATTCAATAACTCAACCCAACAGGTAATCTGAGTTGCTGAGCTGGAGAACCAGGAAACAGGTGGAGAGCTGCATTTTTATTTTGCTTCTTCCTTGTTTTGTGAAAACAATGGCACTCGGCAACCAACTCTGACCTTTTGTGGAGCTGTTGTGACTTTAATCATGGAGATAAACATACCAAGAAAGCCTCCGGCATTCCTTCACCTTTCCAGAGACGAAGACTTGTCACATCCTGTTTAGAAGCCACCAAAAGTCACTAACGCTCCCTCTAAAGCCCATGGCTTTCTGGACTTCCAAAAGGTCCCAATTTGGCTTTCTTCAGGTTCTTGAGTTATGACCTACTAGGCAGCAGGGATCAAATTATCACTTATTAATTCACTTTCCCATTGTTAGAGTGTCCATCCATCCAACTGGAGCATAATCCCAGTCCTTGACCACATGGCCCTTGCTGCCAAGCTACGTTAGGGGAGGTGGCCCGAGGCAGCTACCAAAGTTGATAATAATGGAAAGAATTTGAATCCAGGTTTCTCGGGTCCCACTCAAACTACCAGGTATGTCCGGTCTAATGAAGAGAAGGACTAGAGGCGATACGATTAGCAGCTTCCAGTAACTTGAGAAGCTGTCATGGAGAAGAGGGGGTCAACTTGTTCTCTAAATCAAGCGTCTCAGGGCAGCAGAAAAAGCCATCATTAAGAGATCATTAAAAAGAAACCAGTGGAATTGCTTGCCTTCAGAGGTTGCGGGTGGTCCATCACTGGAGGATTTTAAGAAGAGACTGGACAGTCATTTGTCCGGAATGGTAGAGGCTCTGTTGCTTGAGCAGGGGGTTGGACTAGAAGACCTCCAGGGTCCCTTCCAGCTCTATTATTCTATGCTGAATTAGTTGGTTCTTCCGCTAATAAAAGTTTCTGAAGATTTATATATCTGAACTCTGGGGACCTAAATATTTTTGTAAGAAGGCAGGATCTCCACAGATAGTGCTCAGCTATACTTTATTTGAAATCTCCCTCTCTCTCTCTCTCTCTCTCTCTCTCTCTTATCTTGCTCTGGCAATCTCACACTACTTACCAGAGCTTACAAAACTTTTGCCAGACCCATCCTCGAATACAGCTCATCTGTTTGAAACCCATCTCGCATCTCAGACATTAACACTCTTGAAAATGTCCAAAGATACTTCACCAGAAGAACCCTTCATTCCTCCACTCGAAATAGAATACCCTACGAGATGTATCTATGTATATATCTATCTATCTATGTATCTATGTATCTATGTATCTATGTATGTATGTATGTATGTATGTATCTATCTATCTATCTATCTATCTATCTATCTATCATCTATCAATCTATCTATCTATCTATCTATCTATCTATCTATCTACATATCTACCTACCTACCTACCTACCTATCTATCTATCTATCTATCTATCTACGTATCTATCTATCTATCTATCTACGTATCTATCTATCTATCTATCTATCTATCTATCTATCTATCATCTATCTACATATCTATCTATCTATCTATCTATCTATCATCTATCTATCTATCTATCTATCTATCTATCTATCTACATATCTATCTATCTACCTATCTATCTATCTATCATCTATCTATCTATCTATCTATCTATCTACGTATCTATCTATCTATCATCTATCTATCTATCTATCTATCTATCTATCTATCTATCTATCTATCTATCTTCAGCATCTATCTTCTCTATCTGTTTTTATAGAGCATTAAGGCAAAAAACTTGATTTATTGACCCCAAAAGCTGAGTTTACCCAAGACACTTAAAAGACAAATCATAAAGGGTGAACCCAATTTCAAAAACCTGGCACAGAATATTAGATTGATATTGGGCTGCTCATGTCATTTCATTTACAATTTTCACTTTACGCAGCCTAAATGCCATCAAGGATCCTTCTGTTGTGTATTTAATACGTGTGTCTATGTGTTTACAGGGTGAAACTATCCTATTGACACAAGCATGGCTCAGCAAAGGACATTCCTGTCACTAACAACAAAGCCCTAGGTGACTAATTTCACCAGGGTATCACAAGAAACAGATCCTGTTAACCCGCTGTTGTGTTCAAGTTAAAGAGCCGGAACATAATTTATTCAACTTGGATCACAGGTACAGTATATGAAACTGGGAATGCTTGCTAGGTTAAAATTGGGCTACTTGCTGGAAAAGGTGGGCAGCTGGTTGATCACTTACACAGCTGTATTGTTTGGTGTGAAGCCCGTTTATGTAAAATCATTCTCTACTTCCTCAAACAGGTGTTATCCAGGCGGTAAAGGGCTGGTGAAGAAAGGCTGTTCAACAGTGTGACTTAGATTTTAGGGCCATTCTCCAGGTAATCCTTGCCTTTATGACTGTAATAAGCACTGGGGAGTTTTGTTGTTAAGTGGTGCAGTCATTAAGCGAAGCATCACAAGCTCATTATTATTATTATTATTATTATTATTATTATTATTATTATTATTATTATTATTTATTAGATTTGTATGCCGCCCCTCTCTGTAGACTTGGGGCGGCTCACAACACAATAAAAACAGTTCATGACAAATCTAATAATTTACAATTTAAAATATTTTTAAAAACCCATTATGAAGCATACATACATACAAACATACCATACATAAATTGTATAGGCCCGGGGGAGATATCTCAGTTCCCCCATGCCTGACGACAAAGGTGGGTTTTGAGGAGTTTACGAAAGGCAAGGAGGGTAGGGGCAGTTCCAATCTCTGGGGGGAGCTGGTTCCAGAGAGTCGGGGCTATTCACAAAGTTCGAACCTGCGAAAATCGAGGGAACACTATTTCCAAATGTAAAATAATGCACTTGGGGAAAATGAATCCTCAATCTGAGTATTGCATTGGCAGTTCTGTGTTAGCAAAAACTTCAGAAGAGAAGGATTTAGGGGTAGTGATTTCTGACAGTCTCAAAATGGGTGAGCAGTGTGGTCGGGCGGTAGGAAAAGCAAGTAGGATGCTTGGCTGCATAGCTAGAGGTATAACAAGCAGGAAGAGGGAGATTGTGATCCCCTTATATAGAGCGCTGGTGAGACCACATTTGGAGTACTGTGTTCAGTTCTGGAGACCTCACTTACAAAAAGATATTGACAAAATTGAACGGGTCCAAAGACGGGCTACAAGAATGGTGGAAGGTCTTAAGCATAAATCGTATCAGGAAAGACTTCATGAACTCAATCTGTATAGTCTGGAGGACAGAAGGAAAAGGGGGGACATGATCGAAACATTTAAATATGTTAAAGGGTTAAATAAGGTTCAGGAGGGAAGTGTTTTTAATAGGAAAGTGAATACAAGAACAAGGGGACACAATCTGAAGTTAGTTGGGGGAAAGAGCAAAGGCAACATGAGAAATTATTATTTTAATGAAAAAGTAGTAGATCCTTGGAACAAACTTCCAGCAGACATGGTTGGTAAATCCACAGTAACTGAATTTAAACATGCCTGGGATAAACATATATCCATCCTAAGATAAAATACAGGAAATAGTATAAGGGCAGACAAGATGGACCATGAGGTCTTTTTCTGCCGTCAGACTTCTATGTTTCTATGTTTCTACCTAGTTGGATAATGAAAGATGTGCAGGAAAACAACTGAGCTCAGAGAACACCAAGAATTCCACCGTTTTAAATACATCCCATCGGAGTGGAAAATTCTATTTCACTTGGAATCTTCTGCATCTAAAACTGTGGCCTTTCCCTCCTCCCCATGTAGTCTTCAGAACTATCTCCCCCACCTTCCCCGAAACCCTTCCCAGACCATCTAACAATTGTGTTGTTGTTGTTTGAAAGGATGGACTATACCTTGGAAGACACGCAACGCAAGGAGAAACTTCTGAAGACGGTTTATACCCTGCAAGTCAAATCAGACGCCACTTTTCAGAAAGCCAGCCCTCTCCTGACCAACCATCCGGGCATGGGCCTGGTGACTGACCACCAAGTTCACCAACTGGTGGAGAAAGCCAGGGTCATCTGCCACGACCTGGACAATATCAAAAACCACCTTTATTACCGGCAAGATGACCTCGTCCGGAGGATCTCAAACCCCAACAGGGACCACTACGGAGCAGTGTGTGGAATCCACTGCTCCCCAGATGGGGTGGTCTACATCACGACCGAGAACGCACCCAGAGTGGACGTCCTCAATCGCTCCGGCCAGGTGTTTCGGTCCATCCCCTGCGTGGAATGGAAGAAGGAGGTGTTCTTACCCGAGGACGTGACCATCACCCGAGCTGGGATGGTGGCGGTCACTGACATGCTGAACGGAACGGTCCACGTCTTCAACGACCGCTCCACGTTCTCCAAGGGGGAATGGCTCAGGATCGGGAAGTTCTGCTCCCCCAGAGGGATTGCGGTGGACGCATCGGGAAGGATATTGGTGGCTGACTACACCGAAGGGAAAGTCCACGTCTTTGGCCTGGACCGAGATTTCAAGATGCGGAACGCGCATTCCGTCCCCAACCTAAGTGGGCCGCGCTACGTCTGCAACCTCCTCGACGGCGGGTTTGCAGTGAGCGAAGAATGCGGGGAAGTCAAACTCTTCGACAACAGCCATAAGTTGGTCTCTTCCATCAGCAGCAAATACAGCCACCGGTTTGGCAACCCGGCAGGGATCTGCGCCGATAAGGAAGGCAATGTTATCGTCGTGGACGAACAGCGGCAAAAAGTGCACCTGTTTCCTAAGAACGGATCTCCAATCTGTCTGGTATCTAAAGGTCTTCTCAGACCGACCGGCGTCGCCTGTGCCACGGACGGGTCGCTTTTTGTCACCGACAGTGGGGACAACGATGTCAAAGTCTTCAAATATCGCGTGAGGCCCCATTACTATCCTGACATTATACCTGGTGACAATCCAAGTTACTCCCCTCGAGGGAAGGCAGGGTAAAGGAATCTCCACTCTCCTCGTCCTCAATTTACGACCGAGCCAAAAATTTCCATTGTTGAGCAAGAGATTAATGATTAGTCTTGATGAATTTATCTCTTTTTTAAAATAAATTTTATTTTTATTTTTTTAAACGACCTATGTATTTACAAAAATAACTTGCCATATATATAATCATAATAACGATAGTAATAACAAGCAAGTCAATGATAGGAGAGAGAAGAAAAACAAAGGAGAAAAAAACAAAAAGAAGAAAAAACACCATTTAAAAAGAGAGAAATATCTTATTTCTCTCTTGACTATCACGATCTTATTTTTTTTTTTATCAAAACTTATACAGTTATTCATATCGTTTAGCATACTTACAATTCATATTTGGTCTCATATAATACTTTTATTTTTCCTCTTCAATTTATTATTACGAATTTATCTTTTATGTACACTGAGAGCATGTGCCCCAAGACAAATTCCTTGGGTCCAATCACACTTGGCCAATAAAATTCTCTTCTATTTCTATCTCTCTTTCTCTTATTTCTCCTTCTAGTATTTCTATTTCTATTATGTAATGAAAGAGTGTCTTTTATACCGAAAGAGTGTCTTTTATACCGCCTTCTGCCGCACGAATCCCAGCGACCGATTAGATCCCACAGAGTTGGCCTTCTCCGGGTCCCGTCGACAAAACAATGCCGTCTGGTGGGACACAGGGGAAGAGCCTTCTCTGTGGTGGCCCCGACCCTCTGGAATCAACTCCCCCCAGAGATTAGGACTGCCCCCACCATAGTTCCCTCTAAGCTGAGCAGTGAGCAATCGCTCACTTAAAAATCATCATGAACTCAGAGTTTTCCAAACCTGCCCAGAAGCCGAGAGGGAAAGAGTGAGAGGGAAGGAGAGAGAGAGGAAGAGAGGAAGAGAGAGAAACAGAAAGAGAGGAAGGAAAAGAGAAAGAAAAAGAATGGGAGTAAGGAAGAGAGAAAGAAAATCAAAATCTAGTTTGAAACTAGCTCAACTATTTAAGTGGCATTTTGATATTGATAGAGTTGCCCTATTATGAGCTCACTGTTATAGACACACAGTACAGTATTTTATTTTGAAATTCTCTGAGGCAAAACAGGGTGGGTTTTTTATTTGCTTGTTTGTTTGTTTGTTTGTTTGTTTGTTTATTTATTTGTTGTGAGCTGCCCCGAGTCTGCGGAGAGCGGCGGCATACAAATCTAAATAAATAAATAAGACGCCTGATGGACCCAGAGGGCTTTCAGACGGCGCTTGGGGTTATTCCAGAGGCACTCGTCCACAGTTCGGCAGAGTCTCTCGCAGAGGCCTGGAACAGGGCTGCAGCGGGGCCTCTTGACCGGATTGCGCCTTTGCGACCTCTCCGTGGCGTTAGACCCTGTAGAGCCCCATGGTTCAACGAGGAGCTCCGGGAGTTGAAACGCCAAAAGAGACGTCTAGAGAAGCGATGGAGGAAGAGTAGGTCTGAATCTGATCGAACACTTGTAAGAGCTTTTATTAAGACTTACAAAGTGGCGCTCAAGGCGGCAAGATGCGCGTACCATGCCGCCTTGATTGCATCAGCGGAATCCCGCCCGGCCGCTCTGTTTAGGGTGACCCGCTCCCTTCTCAACCAGGGGGGAGTTGGGGAGCCCTTGCAGAGTAGTGCCGAGGAGTTTAACACGTTTTTCGCTGATAAAGTCGCTCGGATCCGGCCCGACCTCGACTCCAATTGTAAAACAGAGTCGACTGAAAATGAGTCAGTCGAGGTGACTGGGGCACGTACTTGTCCACCTGTCTGGGAAGAGTTTGATCTGGTGACACCTGATGAAGTGGACAAGGCCATTGGAGCTGTGAGTTCCGCCACCTGTTTACTGGATCCGTGTCCCTCCTGGTTGGTTTCGGCCAGCAGGGAGGTGACATGGAGCTGGGCCCACGAGATTACCAACGCTTCCTTGGGGAGGGGAGTTTTTCCAACACTCTATAAAGAAGCGCTTGTGCGCCCCCTCCTCAAGAAGCCCTCCCTGGACCCAGCCGTACTTAATAACTATCGTCCAGTCTCCAACCTTCCCTTTATGGGGAAGGTTGTTGAGAAGGTGGTGGCACTCCAGCTCCAGTGGTCCTTGGAAGAAGCCGATTATCTAGGTCCCCGGCAGTCGGGTTTCAGGCCCGGTTACAGCACGGAAACCGCTTTGGTTGCGTTGATGGATGATCTCTGGCGGGCCCGGGACAGGGGTTTATCCTCTGTCCTGGTGCTCCTTGACCTCTCAGCGGCTTTCGATACCATCGACCATGGTATCCTTCTGCACCGGCTGGAGGGGCTGGGGGTGGGAGGCACTGTTCTCCAGTGGTTCTCCTCCTACCTCTCTGGCCGGTCGCAGTCGGTGTTGGTGGGGGGTCAGAGGTCGACTCCTAGGTCTCTCCCTTGTGGGGTGCCTCAGGGGTCGGTCCTCTCCCCCCTGCTATTTAACATCTACATGAAACCGCTGGGCGAGATCATCCAAGGACATGGGGTGAGGTATCATCAATATGCGGATGATACCCAGCTTTACATCTCCACCCCATGCCCAGTCAACGAAGCGGTGGAAGTGATGTGCCGGTGCCTGGAGGCTGTTGGGGCCTGGATGGGTGTCAACAGACTCAAGCTCAACCCGGATAAGACGGAGTGGCTGTGGGTTTTGCCTCCCAAGGACAATCCCATCTGTCCGTCCATTACCCTGGGGGGGGGGAATTATTAACCCCCTCAGAGAGGGTCCGCAACTTGGGCGTCCTCCTCGATCCACAGCTCACATTAGAAAAACATCTCTCAGCTGTGGCGAGGGGGGCCTTTTCCCAATGTTCGCCTGGTGCACCAGTTGCGGCCCTATCTGGACCGGGACTCATTGCTCACAGTCACTCATGCCCTCATCACCTCGAGGTTCGACTACTGTAATGCTCTCTACATGGGGCTACCTTTGAAAAGTGTTCGGAAACTTCAGATCGTGCAGAATGCAGCTGCGAGAGCCGTCATGGGCTTACCTAGGTATGCCCATGTTTCACCATCACTCCGCAGTCTGCATTGGCTGCCGATCAGTTTCCGGTCACAATTCAAAGTGTTGGTTATGACCTTTAAAGCCCTTCATGGCATTGGACCAGAATATCTCCGAGACCGCCTCCTGCCGCACGAATCCCAGCGACCGATTTGGTCCCACAGAGTGGGCCTTCTCTGGGTCCCGTCAACTAAACAATGTCGGTTGGCGTGCCCCAGGGGAAGAGCCTTCTCTGTGGCGGCACCGGCCCTCTGGAACCAACTCCCCCTGGAGATTAGAACTGCCCCTACTCTTCCTGCCTGCCGTAAACTCCTTAAAACCCACCTTTGCCGTCAGGCATGGGGGAACTGAAACATCTCCCCCTGGGCATGTTTAATTTATACATGGTATGTTTGTGTGTATGTCTGTTAGTATATGGGGTCTTTTTTAAATCTTTAAATATTTTAAACTTGTCACATTATTTATGATTTGTTCTACGTGTTGTGAGCCGCCCCGAGTCTTCGGAGAGGGGCGGCATACAAATCTAAGTAATAAATAAAATAAATAAATAAATAAATAAATTTATTATTTCTGTGCCGGCCAGTCCCGAAGGGACTGCCGCTCAGACACTATACT
Organism: Erythrolamprus reginae; assembly: GCF_031021105.1. Taxonomy (NCBI): domain Eukaryota; kingdom Metazoa; phylum Chordata; class Lepidosauria; order Squamata; family Dipsadidae; genus Erythrolamprus; species Erythrolamprus reginae. The sequence continues at coordinate 44,298,046 of NC_091958.1, forward strand.
TTTCCGCCCACCCCCCCAAAAAATTAGAGGGAACACTGGCCCCCACCCTCCTTGCCTTTCGCAAACTCCTGAAATCCCACCTTTGTCACCAGGCATGGGGAAATTGATTCCCCTCGGCCGCTCCGTTTTATGTATGGTTTGTTTGGGTTGTATGAGTGGTTTAAAATCAAGAGTTTTTAACTGTTTTGGTTTTTAATCATTGGATTTGTATTTTGTTTTCTTGTTGTGAGCTGCTCCAAGTCTTCAGAGAGTGGCAGCATACAAATCTAAATAATAATAATAATAATAATAATAATAATAATAATAATGATATAATAAAACAACAACAATATAATAATAATAATAATAATAATAATAATAATAATAATAATAATAATAATAATAATACACACTGTCACAAAGACAGATATTAAAGAGGAAATGGTGTACAGGAAAATTCTGAGCCATTCTGTAGAGTTATCAGCTTCCAACAAAATATTTTGGAGGCAACCAAGGCTAATCCTCAAAGAGATAATAGTTGAGATGGCATGGAGCTTATCAGGAAATTGGAGGATGCAGACCTTCCATGGAAGGGAAGCTATGTGCTCTGCCCAGGGTGTGGACAGCAACGGTTAATTTGCCTTCAATGCTCTTGGTGCAGTCAGGAGGGAGCATTTGGCAAACTGAAAAGCCGCTACCAGAGCTTCCACATTCTGCATTACCGTACATTTAATCAGGTCAGTATGAAACAAAAGCTAAATCCGTGCCTGATGTAAGCAAACAGTGTTTCATATGTGTGTAAATCATTAGTGAAGTTTTGTGATTGTAATGTCTGTATTGTGGTATCAAATTATATGCTGCGCATGAGTAAACTTGCAAGTTCTGTTCTATGATTGTGTGTGCATGGGTGTAATTAATGTGCATATGAATTTAATATTGTTGGGGGCAATATGCTGATAACTGATGTAATGTGACCTTTATATTATTGTTTTATTTCAGTCTTTCTGAAACTTTTATACATTTTTAAAAATTTTCTCCACAATTCCATTTATATATCTACACACATACCTTAAAATATATCAATATATTACATATTTGAACTCAGTTAACAAACTTATTTTGCACCTATTTTTGAATCCTATTCATCAGTCTGTATTTCTTCTTTACTTTACATTCCTCTCCATTTCCTTTTACTACCTCCTTACTCCTTCTCTCCCCCTTCTACTTCTTTCCACACCTCCTTCTCTCCCTTCATCTTTCTACTTCCTCTTCCTCTTTGCCTTTCCCTCAGTGTTTCTTATTTATTTATTTATTTATTTATTTTATTTTATTTTATTTTATTAGATTTGTATGCTGCCCGTCTCCGTAGACTCGGGGCGGCTAACAACAATAAAAAACAATATGTAAACAAATCTAATATTAAAAGTAGTTTAAAAAACCCCAATTTAAGAAACCAATCATACATACAGACATACCATGCATAAATTTTGTAAGCCTAGGGGGAAGGGAATATCTTAATTCCCCCATGCCTGACGACAGAGGTGGGTTTTAAAGAGCTTACGAAAGGCAAGGAGTGTGGGGGGTAACTCTGATATCTGGGGGGAATTGGTTCCAGAGGGTCAGGGCCGCCACAGAGAAGGCTCTTCCCCTGGGTCCCGCCAGACGACATTGTTTAGTCGATGGGACCCGGAGAAGGCCAACTCTATGGGACCTAACCGGTCGCTGGGATTCGTGCGGCAGAAGGCGGTCCCGGAGATATTCTGGCCCGATGCCATGAAGGGCTTTATAGGTCATAACCAACACTTTGAATTGTGACCGGAAACCGATCGGCAACCAATGCAGACTGCGGAGTGTTGGTATAACATGGGCATATTTAGGAAAGCCCATGATAGCTCTCGCAGCAGCATTCTGCACGATCTGAAGTTTCCGAACACTTTTCAAAGGTATCCTAGCTCATCTCATATTTAACAGTCTTTCTGAAACTTGACATTTGGACTTGAACTCCCAGAATTCCCCGGCAGGTTTGCTGGGGAATTTTGGGAGTTGTAGTCCACACCTCTGCCAAATTTGAGAAGAAACACTGCATTTGAATGTGTCTCAAAGAGACAAACTTCTACTTCTCCATTTGCTTTCTGTGGATTTGTTTCTGAGAGGCAGTGTGTGGAAAGCTCAGCATTACCCGGATAACTATCCACCTTTATTGTTAATGTTTAACATTTTATTATTGTTGTTAACTTTATGATTATTGATATTGTCAATCAGTAACTGGGAAAAGAAACCTCATTGGACAAAACTAAAAGAGCAGCTGCTTTTTGCCATTAAAAAATGGGTCGAACTGCTGGTGAGAGTGAAGAAAGTAATAGTAATAATCTAAAATAAGCAGCTGGATCAGTTTCAAAAAATACAGGCCAATGGCAGTAGCGGGTTTCCAAAAAATGTATTGCCAGTTCTGTGGGCGTGGCTTGTTTGGTGGGAGTGGTCATGTGACTGTGTGGGAGTGGTTTGTGGTCATGTGACTGGATTTTTCTTTTTATTTCTTTGTTTCCTCTCTCTCCCTCCTTCCCCCCTTCTCCCTCCCTCTCTTCTTTCTTCTCGTCCCTTCTTCCTTCCCCTCTCTCTTTTCTCCTTCTTCTCCTCCCATTTCCTCCTTTCCTGCTCCCCTTATTTTCCTTTCCCTCTTCCCCCTCTTCCCTTCCTCCCTCCTTTCCTGAATTTGTATGCTACCTCCAAAGTAAACTCAGTGGTTCTCAACCTTTCTAATGTCGCGACCCTTTAATACAGTTCCTCATGTTGTGGTGACCCCCAACCATAAGTCTAGCACCAGTTCTCTCAACAGAGCTTTAAGCTGATTGGCAGGAAGATCCGAGGGACACCCCCACTGTAAATGTTAGTCAGATAGTAAAAGTATATAGTTCCTAACATTGTGGGAAATTTGTCTTTTTCTGTGGTCTTAGGCAATCCCTGTGAAATGGTCATTCAACCCCCAAAGAGGTCCCGACCCCCAGGTTGAGAACCACTGCATCTAGTAGCTCAGGAAGCAAAGCAACATCATTATTATTATTATTATTATTATTATTATTATTATTATTATTATTTAGATTTGTATGCCACCCCTCTCCGTAGACTCATTACTTTCTTCAGTAAAGTCTCTGTGTATACAAACACCGTTTCTCTAAACTTTGCATGTAAACTCTACATCCCTTTTTCGTAATAGAACAGACATGATTTATCATTGTAATTTTTCGTTCACAGCCTACAGCTCTGAGGTTTTTGAAGTGATTTTTCACCCAAGCAATTTTCAGATCTGGTCTTGCTTAATTTCCCCCCCCCAATTCATCCAAAATGTTTTCAAATGTTAAAAATAATACTTGCTCAAGTTTATTCCCTTTTTTTTAAAAAAAAAATACTTTTTATTGATTACAGAAAGAAAAAAAAACATAACACATAGGACATAACAAAACATTAAATGAACATTTCCAAAATGTGAACTGTAGGTGGTACACATCACAAAAGTAAAAACTTAAGGCTGTGACTATAAAAATTTATTTTTATGAATATATCAAGTTAATCAAGTAACTTATCGCTAAGTAGGGATAACATATATAAGTTAAGGTTAACATAATTTACATTTTCATTCTCATTTTACTTATATTTAGATCGTATACTATAGTCAAACTTGAACTCCATAGAATTGTAATGATACCAAGCTGAAGCTTATTCCATGCTTAACAGCTCTGATCCTGCTTCAAAGGATTCCTGTAAATATTGATAATATTGAACGGGATAACAATAAGAAGTTCAAGATAATTTTTGCTATTATAATCTCTTGGAGTAAAGCAGAATATAAATCATAAATGACAAGTTTCAGACAATTAGCCCAAACACTGGGTGAAGGAAAGCCAGTATTAAAGTTTATTCCTTTATAGAATATTAATCTGTCCTGAATTTGCATTTTCTGGAAAGTCACAGCTTTCTACCATAAAGTTTTTGCTCCAAATCCAGCGCTTTGCAAATATATCGGGACTACATTTCCCAAAATTCCCTCGCCACAAAAGTAAACTGCTCGGATTCCTGGGAGTTGAAGTTCCGATACATTTGGAAGATACCAAAATGCGAAAACTTGGGGGGGAGATATCAAGTTATACATTATTAGGGAATGTTTGGATCTTAAAAATAAATAAACACGACCACAACAAAAGATCCTTTGATTCTCTTCCGAATCCTATTCTCTGGATTGCTTGAAATTCGCCAAACTTTACCGTCGTAAGAGCACGAGCAAAAACTGACATTCCCCCCCCCAGTCATTCGCGCTTAGGTTACTAGCGACCAGCTGCAGTCGGGGCGGAGCCTTACAGTGAACACGAGAAGCCTAATTTCCCTTCGAGAGCACCCATGATGCACTGCGCAGAAAGAAGGCGCAATTTTGCCGCCATTTCTGCAATTTGTAAAAACCGTCTTTTCCATTCAAGCTTCACTTTGTTCATTTTTTCTTAATAGTACGTATTCTCCCAACGTAATTTATTTGTCGTAGGGAAGGGTCACCCTATTATAATGGACAGGCACGGACCGGTCTCTCGAACCAGGGCAACGTATTCTCTGGTTTCTCTTCAGATCGTATAAATCTTTCCCCTTTTATTAAAGATTTCCGTGGAGAGGATTGCTTATGAGTTTCGAATAATTCTTTTGAGATCCTGCTACGGTAAGGGCTTATTTGCGAAGTCGTAAAAATAGTTGGAGGTGTGGCTAGCTGGAGGTCCCTACCGGTTCGCTTATTTATGCAAATTTCTGCTAACGGTTCGTGTAGAGGGGAGCCCTTTCTGCGAAAGGGAGTCTCGGCAAGGTGGAACTCAACGTAGGCGGACGCAGGAGGTCGCCGGAAGGCTATTAGGGAAGGACTGCTCGGCCGGAGCTCTTTGAGGCGCGGACCGCGTCTCCTAGGAAACCATCCAGTAGCACCCGGAAGTGGGTTGAATGTCAAGCGGGCCCAGTTTTTTTCTCCCTCTTCCGCGTTTCGGGGGGCGGCGAAAGCGAGGGGGGGTAAGTTTGGGGAACAAATGTATTTATTTATTTATTCATTCATTTATTCATTTATTTACTCCATTTCTATGCCGTATCTCTCCGAGGGGGGGCTCTCCACTGAAAAAGGGGCAAAGGGGGACACGGTAGCTCCCCCTTTTTGACCAGGGTTCCTGCCCAGGTCGAAGCCTAGGCTTAAACTGAGTTAGCTGAATAAACCACCATGGGATGGGTCTCTCTTTGGATGCTGGGCCTTTCATGGGGGATTCATTCATTCATTCTGACTGACTGACTTATATGCCGCCCAACTCTCAGAAGACTCTGAGCAGCTTAAAACCAAATAATAATAATAAAAATAATAAAAATAAATAATTAATAATAATAATAATAATAATAATTTATTAGATTTGTATGCCGCCCCTCTCCGAAGACTCGGGGCAGCTCACAACAATGATAAAAACAATATTATAGTGGCACAAATCTAATATTAAAAGAAATAACTAAAACCCTATCATATTAAAACCAAACAACACATACATACCAAACATAAATTATAAGGAGCCTGGGGAAAAGATGTCTCAAATCCCCCATGCCTGGCAGTATAGGTAAGTCTTGAGTAGTTTACGAAAGGCAAGGAGGGTGGGAGCAGTTCTAATCTCCAGGGGGAGTTGATTCCAGAGGGCTGGGGCCGCCACAAAGAAAGCTCTTCCCCTGGGGCCCGCCAGACGACATTGTTTAGTCGACGGGACCTGGAGAAGGCCAACTCTGTGGGACCTTATCAGTCGCTGGGATTCGTGCGGCAGAAGGCGGTTCCGGGGGTACTCTGGTCCAATGCCATGTAGGGCTTTAAAGGTCATAACCAACACTTTGAATTGTGACCAGAAACTGATCGGCAGCTACTCCAGGCCACGGAGTGTTGTAGACACGTGGGCGAATCTGGGAATCCCCACAATGGCTCTCGCGGCCGCGTTCTGCATGATCTGAAGTTTCCGAACACTTTTCAAAGGTAGCCCCATGTAGAGAGTGTTGCAGTAATCGAACCTAGAGGTGATGAGGGCATGAATGATTGTGAGCAATGACTCCCTGTCCAGATAGGGCCGCAACTGATGCACCAGGCGAACCTGGGCAAATGCCCTTCTCGCCACAGCCGAAAGATGATGTTCCATAATGTGATATAACCCTCCCTAAAAACATTTCAAAACAATTTAAAACCAGCAATTAATAATTAAAACAGGTTTTTTTTAAAACCATGCCTATCTTTACTGATCGGGTAGCATTCCACTGGTTGGGTGGAGTCGCCTGATACAGGAATCAAACCCAGGGATAGATGGTGTATGTGTGTTGTGGTAATTCCCAGGTTGAGTGAGTCCTGGAAGCATTTGATGGGAAGGGGATGAGTGAGGAGGGTCGCCTGTTCATTGGGAAGGACCTCGTACGGCAGGAGTCCCCAAAATTGCCAATTTTAAGACTTGTGGACTTCAACTCTCAGAATTCTCCAGCCGCCTAGAATTCTGGGAGTTGAAGTCCACAAGTCTTAAAAGTTTCCAAGTTTGGGGACCCCTGCCGTAGGGGAAGAAGCTTTTGCAGATTGCAAAAAGGGCTGGGGTCTGCCTTGGGCTAAGCCAGAATGGGGATGGGTATTTGGGAGAAGTTGTTTGGAGTGCGGTCTTGGGGAGAGAGAGTATTTGTGTTTGGGGGGAGAATCTTTGGGGTTGGGTCTTTGCCCCTATGTCCTAGGATCTTTGAAATACAATGTTTTATGGGGGGATCTTTGAAGTGGGATCTTTGTGGGGAGATATTTGGGCTGAGCTTCTGGGGAGACAGTGCTTGGCATAGAGTCTTTGGGGAGGATCTTTGGGTTGGGGTCTTGGGAAAAGAGATTTAGGGTGGAGTCTTTAGAAAAAGATATTTTGGTTGGTTTGATGTTTGAAGTGTGCTTTTTAATATTAGATTTGTTTTTCGCTGGAATATTGTTTTTATTATTGTTGTGAGCCGCCCCGAGTCTTCGGAGAGGGGCGGAATACAAATCTAATAAATTGAATTGAAAATTGAATTGAAGTGAGGTCTTTGGGGCAAGATGTTTGGGGTAGGGTCTTGTTAAGGAGTGTGCAGAACCCTTGAGTTATCAAGGACATGCACAGAGGAAAACATGGGATTCCAGCAGCTATCCAGGAGATAAGAGTAATTATTCCGTCATACAAAAGAGATAAATTAAAGTATACAAAATAGTGTTTACTTTAGAAATAGCATAATCAATTTAAACAGTCAATATCTCTCCCTTTATTTTTTTGAGCAATATATATATAGAGAGAGGGTGGGGGAGAGACCAGGTTGAGCCAGGGGAAAAACATACACACACACACATATATGGAACATGAACAGCCATCATAACAACCCATTGCCATGAGGGCCACTGAGATAGCTGAGTCCAGCAAGGACTAGCTATGGCCAGAGGCCCTGAACATATCCCAAGGCATTCTTTGTATACTTTTCTGCACACATTTCACAACGTACGTCTTTGTTCTGTTGGCTTTCACCTGTGTACATCTCAAACCTCTATCCATCAGCTACTTTTAGTTCCCTATTTCTCACAGTTTCAACGTTCCGATTCCAAATATATTGCAAAACTACATACTTGGCAAAAACACATTTCACTGCAACAGCTCAGCAAGATTACAAATAGTTCTGATACACTTTGCTGTCTTTCTGTCTAAAACTTTGCTTCATGTACCTTTTTTATAGGGCCTGCTATCCTTCTAAAACAGTGGTTCTCAACCTGGCGTTCGGGACCTCTTGAGGATCGAACAACTGTTTCACAGAGGTCGCCTAAGACCATGGGAAAAGACAAATTTCCCATGGTGTTAGGAACTATTCTATTCTGGCACCTTGGAACATATTTTTACAATCTGGCCAATCAGACGTTTACAGTGGGGGTGTCCCTCTGACCTTCCTGCCAATCAGCTTGAAGCTCTGTTGGGAGAATTAGCGCTAGACTTATGGTTGGGGGTCACCACAACATGAGCAACTGTATTAAGGGGTCACGGCATTAGAGAGGTTGAGAACCACTGTTCTAAGACCTATATAATCAAACCCCACTTTCCCTCTTCTTGCAGCATTTCCAGTGCAAATGAATTGTCCCTTTTCCCGGGCAAAATGTCAGAGATCAGCTGTACTTTATTTTAGCATCTGTGCTTTCCAACCTACCTGCTGTAAACCAACATTCCATTCTGCTGATTGGACCTAGTACAGGGGACACAGCCCAATGGGGTGGGTTTTTTTTTAATGGTGGTTGCTTTTGCCTGACAACCTTGGAATGGTGCTGAAGGACAGCAGCTGGCGGGATACTGTAAACTGGTCTTATTGACTGTAATGTTTGTGTTTGTTATTAACTTACTTAAAAAGATAAGAATTCGTCCCTTTCAAGGTCACGTGTCAGGTGTTTTGATGTCACCTTGGGTTTTAGAGTGAAAACAGAGCGGTTGATCAGGGCGGAGAATTCAAATAACATGATACTATCCCTCTATCATGCTTTCCACTCAAAAAATTCTTTAGTTCCTTGTAACACCTCCTCCATACCACAACCAAAATCGATAGCAGTTTTTTAAAAAAATTACTTCTCCTTGTTCTTCTGACGCAGAAACCTAAAAAGGCAAATAATTTGTTAGAAGGGAGGTAAGTGGTGGGATCAATGCCATCTGCGCTGGTGTTGGATTGCTGCTTGCTTATTATTTGTTTGTTTGTTTTATATGGTGTCACAACATAGTAGCATCGATACATTAGCAAAAAATGCATATAAAGTGTCTATCAAAATATAAAACTTCAGAAGAGTTGAATTGTTTTTTTAAAAAATGCACAGCACGAGGGATGAATACAATTGTGAAATTATGTATGAGCAAGTTACTTGTGGGGCGGCTAAGCATGAGAGATGAATACAGTTCTGTACAAAATGAAATTATGTGTGAGCAGTTACTCATGGGGTGGCTAAGCTTGTGTAACCTAAGCCTTGGGGTGCAGTGTAGACTAGCCACCTTGCAGGACACCCCAGGCCAATGTGACCTTGGCACCGCTAAATAGTCTCACAGAGTGGGCCTTCTCCGGGTCCCGTCAACTAAACAATGTCAGTTGGTGGGCCCCAGAGGAAGAGCCTTCTCTGTGGCGGCCCCGGCCCTCTGGAACCAACTCCCCCCGGAGATTAGAACTGCCCCTACTCTCCTTGCCTTTCGTAAGCTCCTTAAGACCCACCTTTGTCGTCAGGCATGGGGGAACTGAGACATCTCCCCCGGGCATTTACAATTTATGAATGGTATGTCTGTCTGTATGTTTGTTTAGAAAATGGGTTTTTTTAAAATGTTTTTTATATAGTAATTTAGATTTGTTGTAAATTGTTTTTCACTTTGCTGTGAGCCGCCCCGAGTCTGCGGAGAGGGGCGGCATACAAATCTAAATAATAAATAAATAAATAAATAAATTTTCCAGCTGCTGGATCTCCCAGGGATCTCCCACCAGGAAGAAAGCAGCAGGAATTCGATAAATACCGGATTGCTGCTAAAAAGTACAGTAACTGGGGGAGTACAAAAGCTGGCCTTGAGAACCTCTGTGACTGCTGCTGTATGCTTTCTCGGTAGGACTGTACTGATGAAATTAAGTTGCTGGTAATGAAAGACCTTAAGGTACTATAATTTTGAGGGCGGAAGGCAGGCCAGGCTATTGCTGGAGACATTGGAGCCTTCTACGATTAAATGCTGGGTACTCCAGCTGGGCTCTCTATAGAAACTTCCCATGAAGAACTTAATTGTTCTGGTGGTTTAGAAAGGATTTCTGTATTTCTTGCTTTCGAGGGCGGCATCAGCTTTCGTGACTTTAAATGTCCGTGGAATAAAAGCCACCATTTGACTTAATATCTGAGATGAAATGCTTGCTTTTAATGAGACCACCCAGTTCTTTCTTTCAAGAGAATCCCAGTTCTAAACTCTATTAAATTGCAACCAGCTTTTGAGCTGATTCATTAATCCAATCCGCCATGGCAGTCCTTGTGCTTGTTTAGTTTAATCATCTGATTAATTGACTTAATTGTTCCCATGGCAGCTGTACAAGGAAATGCCACTTTATCCACATTTCATAGTTGGAAAATAATAACAATTGGAGACCCTTTATGGCTCCCCTTTGTCCTTTGTAATGAAGCGATGATCTGAGAGATGGCTGTCGAACGTATTTATTCTGTTATATTTATATTCTATCATTGTACAACGCAAGAAAATGTGCGTAATGTTCCCATCTGCTCTTTTCCTCACAAACAACCCTGTAAAGTAGGTTGGATTGAGGAGAGGGAGGGAAAGGAAGAGGGAGATTGTGATCCCCTTATATAGAGCACTGGTGAGACCACATTTGGCATACTGTGTTCAGTTCTGGAGACCTCACCTACAAAAAGATATTGACAAAATTGAACGGGTCCAAAGACGGGCTACAAGAATGGTGGAAGGTCTTAAGCATAAAACGTATCAGGAAAGACTTCATGAACTCAATCTGTATAGTCTGGAGGACAGAAGGAAAAGGGGGGACATGATCGAAACATTTAAATATGTTAAAGGGTTAAATAAGGTTCAGGAGGGAAGTGTTTTTAATAGGAAAGTGAACACAAGAACAAGGGGACACAATCTGAAGTTAGTTGGGGGAAAGATCAAAAGCAACATGAGAAAATATTATTTCATTGAAAGAGTAATAGATCCTTGGAACAAACTTCCAGCAGACGTGGTTGGTAAATCCACAGTAACTGAATTTAAACATGCCGGGGATAAACATATATCCACTGTAAGATAAAATACAGGAAATAGTATAAGGGCAGACTAGATGGATCATGAGGTCTTTTTCTGCCGTCAGACTTCTATGTTTCTATGTTTCTATGACCCATAATCACTGGCTCAAACTCCCAGCCTCCTGGTGTCTAATCCAGGATTGTAATTGACGACCTCAATCCTCCTCTCACATTTCACCTATTCTTGAATACAGGTAGCTCTCGACTTAAGACTGCCACTGAAGCCAAAATTTCTGTTGCTAAGCGAGACAGCGGTTAAGTGAATTTTGTCCCATTTTATGCGGAGTATAAGACGCACCTTAGTTTTGGGGGAGGAAAATAGGGAAGAAATAATCTGCCCTACCAGGCATTCATCTGGCTAGTCTTTAGTCTGGTCAGCTTCAGCACATTAGTTTGTTGTTTTTGAGCCCACTTGCTTGCCTTTTATCCCCTGGTTGGGGATAAAAAACAGTTTCTAAATTACTTTTCTCTCTCTTCAGCAATGCATGCAAGAATCCAATAAGAGTTCACAGAGTCTGCCTCCTCCGGGTCCCGTCGACTAAGCAATGCAGGTTGGCGGGACCACGGGGGAGGGCCTTCTCTGTGGCTGCCCCGGCTCTATGGAACCAACTTCTTCCGATATCCATACTGCTCCCACCCTGCTGGCCCTTTCGCAAGGCCACGAAGACCTGGCTTTGCCAGCAGGCCTGGGGGCCATACATTTACATCTTCAATGGTCCAATTATATGAATGGTGTACACGTATAGGAGTGTGATTGCCATTTTTTATAATAGCTTTTTTAAAAATGTTTTTATTATTTTTCAAAAGACAAACATTACAAACACAACATATAATATTATTATTATTATTATTATAGGGTACGTTATTAGGGACATTATAAGGTACATTATTATTATTATTATTATTATTATTATTATTAATATTAATATTATTACAACATATAACATAGAAAGGAGCTACAATCGCTCCGCTCAAGATAGAAGTTTTCATTGTACAGAAGAAAAAAAAAGAACTTATTATTGTTTAGATCAATCCAGAGAATATATAAGAATATCTATTACAATTCGCTATTTAAAAAACATATCTATTAATATATTAAAGTACCATAAAAAACTTAATTATGAGTTAAATCAAATCCAAAGTAGAAAGAAAAAAACACATTGTATTATAAAACATCACTATCTAGCTTTTTCTATTAAATTTGGCTTTTTTGCTAATATTTCAACAACCTTATGTATTTTTTATTTTATCCCACCAAATATATATCATCTGCCAAATATTATAAAATTCCGATTCTTCTTGGTTATTTTAAAATTCCGATTCTTCTTGGTTATTTTTTTATGGGGTTTTAGTTTGTTATGTTTTAACCTTAGATAATGTTCGACTTCTTTTACTGTTTTGTATCTATTTATATTGTACTCATACTGTTGTTGTAAGCCGCCCTGAGTCCTTCCGGATTGGGCGGCATAGAAGTTGAATGAACGAATGAATGAATGAATGAATGAATGAATGAATGAATGAATGAATGAATGAATGAATGAATGAATGAATACTGTCTATAGCCATGATGGCGAACCTATGGCCCGTGTGTCACAGGTGGCACGCAGGGCCCTCTCTGTACCCCTGCCAGCCATCGCCCCAATCCAGCTCCACTGTGCATGCATGCTAGCTTCCCACTACCCAGCTGGTGTTCGGATCTCTGCCATGCACGCTCATGGGGCAGGTTGTATGCGGGAGATGCGTGCGTGCATGCCCGGAGGCAAAGCACATGCGCCGGGGGTGTTCACGTTGCATTTTGGGGCCTCCCATTGCATCCCCGCAGCCCTTTTGCCTTCCAGGTTGGTGCAGGAGGCTTTCCAGGCCCCAAACAGAGCACGGGGTAGCTGTGCATGTCCCATTTTATTTATTATTATTATTTATTAGATTTTGGGCCTGGAATAATAATAATAATAATAATAATAATAATAATAATAATAATAATAATTTATTGGATTTGTATGCCGCCCATCTCCGTAGACTCGGGGTGGCTAACAACAATGATAAAAACAGCATGTGACAATCCAATAATAAAACAACTAAAAACCCTTATTATAAAACCAAACATATACACAGACCAACCTGGAAGCCAAAAATGAGCGAGGGGGGACAGGGTGCATACGGGGGGGTGGGGGGGTGCTCACACACATGCCCAGGGATGGAAGGGTCATGCAGGGGGAGGAGTGCGCGCATTGCATCATGGGTACAGGCAGGCATGCTGTTGCGTGCATGCGTTCACTTTTGACATGCAACAAGCTACCATCAGTGGTCTATACCAGTGTTTCCCAACCTTGGCAACTTGAAGATATTTGGACTTCAACTTCCAGAATTCCCCAGCCAGCGAATGCTGGCTGGGGAATTCTGGGAGTTGAAGTCCAAATATCTTCAAGTTGCCAAGGTTGGGAAACACTGGTCTATACAACAGCAACAAAAGTATTTCCTTCAGCTAAAGGCTTAAACTCTCTTAATTTCGTCTAGTGTCCGAATTAGGAAAGTCTTCATTTATTTCATTTTTTTTCTCTATTACTTAATATATTTCAGATTTCCACATCATGGCGTTCAAAGTCTTTTTCCCTCTCTGCTGTGCTTCGGCGGAATGCGGCCTTTTGATCGGACAATGGATCCCGGAACAAAACTCCATTGTTATCCTGGCGGTGATCCATTTCCCGTTGATCCCGGCTCAGGTGAAGCAGTATCTCTCCCAAATGCAACACGCCACCCAAGTCCAGCTGGCCGTCTTGGGTTCCTGGACGAACAGCCGCGAAAAGGAGACTTTGCAGAAGTTCCTGGAAGATCTGGGCATAATTTTTTCCCAGGGCCCCTGGATCCAACTGGGGAGGCGAAAAGACAGCAAGTTTTGGAACTGTTTGGCCACCTGGAAGGAATCCAACAGCGGCAGCGGCGACGACAACAGCGTTGAAGAAATCATTGTGATCTATTACGACCAGCGTAAAGTCATGCTGTCGCAGCTTCACCCTCCTAACTATCCCGGAGTTCCTTCCGATCAGAAGGCGGGCGACGCTTCCAAGCTAGCCGCTGTTTTTGACACGGTGGCGAAAAGCCAGTTGCTCTTCATGAAAGACCAGTATGACGAGGGACCCATCAGGCTCACCCACTGGCAGTCCGAAGGGGTGGAGGCCAGCATTATCGTAGAACTGTTGAAACAGGTGTCTGTCCCCGTCTGCATGCTGATAACGCTCCTCCTTTCCTTCGTGGCTGGCATCTGTCAAAGCAGGTAGGTGGGTTGATGGGGAAGAAAGCAGGGGTGAAAATCCAGCAGATTCTGGCGAACCGGTAGTGGAAATTTTGAGTAGTTTGGAGAACTGACAAATGCCACCTCTGGCTGACCCCAGAGTGGGGAGGGAATGGGGATTTTGCAGTATCCTTCCCTGGATTCAAAGTCACCTAGCCACCTTTCATGCCTAAAGCAGAACTAGAACCTACGAGTCTGCGGAGAGGGGCGGCATACAAATCTAATAGATAGATAGGATAGATGATAGATAGATAGATAGATAGATAGATAGATAGATAGATAGATAGATAGATAGATAGATAGATAGATAGATAGATAGATAGATAAGGTAGGTAGGTAGGTAGGTAGGTAGGTAGATTAGATAGACAGACAGACCCACAGACAGATAGGATAGATTGATATAGATAGATAGATAGATAGATAGATAGATAGATAGATAGATAGATAGATAGATAGATAGATAGATAGACAGGACTCACTGCCTCCCAGTGATTGATTCAAAGTCACCCAGCCAGCTTTCGTTTAATTTTAAAAGTATTTTTATTGATTATCATAAAAGGATGAACAAGACAAAACATACATTTAACATATACAGGGACTACAATTGCCCCGCTCGTAGTAGAATTTGTAAAATCAATACAGTATTTTAAGTAAGAAAATAAGTCTTTTCATGTAATTTAACCTTTCTTAATAATAATAAAAAAGGAAGTTAAGAAAAGAGAAAAAAATTCAATTCATATACATTTTTCTTTGTATTCCATTCATTTAACATTTTTTTAATTCAACCATTCGTAAATCTTTTCCCAAATATTATAAAAATCAGATTCTTCTTGATTTTTTAACCGTCTCGTCATCATATCCATTTCTGCACATTCTATAATTGTCCTTATTACTTCATCCTGCAGCCAGCTTTCATGCCTAAGGCAGGACTAGAACTCACTATCTCCTAGTGATTGATTCAAAGTCGCCTAACCAGCTTTCATGCCTAAGGCAGGACTAGAACTCATTGTCTCCTAGTGATTGATTCAAAGTCACCCAGCCAGCTTTCATGCCAAAGGCAGGACTAGAACTCACTGTCTCCTTGTTTGTAGCCTAGTGTCAGGCCGAAGCCATCATGTGGAGTTAGAGACTTTGGCCTGCCACAGTAGAATAGTATTAGGGGAACTGGGAGGGGTAGCTGCATGAGAGGGAAAGTTACTAGTCACAACAAATTCCTTTCTTGGAGTCCAAGGTCATCTTTCGTTCTGCATCAACTGAAGTAAAGAGGAAGTCGGTGAAATCCCTGCACTCGGACTGGTCCTCATGATGAACTTGTGGGTGTAGGGATCGGGATGAACCTTAACCTGGATGGGATACTGGAAGGAAGTTAGTATCGGGATGGCAATGGCTTGACCAACATGGCTCTGCTAATAAATTGAACCTTGGATGAGAGAATTGGACCGGAAGCTAATTTATTTCTCAGATGCTATTTGGGGTGCTGACACCTAGAGATACTTCCCCATTAGATACACTACCTCTCAGAAGTTGACTTATGTTAACTCAGAAGTGGGTGTTTAGCAGTTGGCAAGGCTCCACATTACTAACTTTCCATCCCTGCTAAGTCCTCCCAGTGTTTTGAATGGAAAACCCTGGAAAAGCCCCCAAAGGCAACCCTCCCACCTGTAACTCTGAGTGGGCGTGGAATGAAAATAGAATAGAATAGAATAGAATTTTATTGTCCAAGTGTGATTGGACACACAAAGAATTTGTCTTGGTGCAGATGCTCTCAGCGTACATAAAAGAAAAAGATACATTTGTCAAGAATCATGTGGTACAATCCTTAATGATTGTCATAGGGGTCAAATAAGCAATGAAGAAACAATCCATATTAATAAAAATCGTAGGATACAAGCAACAAGTTACAGTCATACAGTTCTAAGTGGTAGGAAAAGGATTATAGGAATGATGAGAAAAACTAGTAGAAATAGAAGTGCAGATTTAGTAAATAGTTTGACAGCGTTGAGAGAATTATTTGTTTAGTAGAGTGATGGCGTTCAGGGAAAAACTGTTCTTGTGTCTAGTTGTTTTATTATTTATTTATTTTATTTATTCTTTGTCCAATATACAATACATATGAAAGAGAATAGACATTAAGTAATATATATAAAGATTGAAAGTAAGAAAGAAGAGAAGTAGAAGGAAAGGAGAGAAAATATATGATATATGAGATAAGGAGAGACAATTGGACAGGGGACGATAGGCACATCAGTGCACTTATGTACGCCCCTTACTGGCCTCTTAGGAACCTGGAGAGGTCAATCGTGGAGAGTCTTAGGGAGAAATGTTGGGGGCTGGGGGCTGACACCACTGAGTCCGGCAATGAGTTCCACGCTTCGACAACTCGATTGTTAAAGTCATATTTTTTTGGTGTCATTAAAGCCATATTTTTTGGTCTTGGTGTGCAGTGCTCTGTAGCGACGTTTTGAGGGTAGGTGTTGAAACAGTTTGTGTCCAGGATGCGAGGGGTCAGTAAATATTTTCACAGCCCTCTTTTTGACTTGTGCAGTCTACAGGTCCTCAAGGAAAGGCAGGTTGGCAGCAATTCCACACCCAGTGATCTTATACTTTAAAGTGGAGTAGGTCTTCAGAGGGGATCTGGTTGTACTGGCAAGAGGGAAAAGGGGAATTGAAGTTTCGTTTCCCAGCTGGCAAAGGGCAGTTTGATTAATTCCATTTGGGTAGTAGCTTCTCAGCCATTCAATCCTTAGCAAGTGCAGCCTCGGGCTACGAAAACAGAAACCACAGCCTGGTTTCCAACTGAGTAATACTGTCGTGAAAGATTACAGCTAAGGTATTCATACTATCTGTTGGAGGTAGAAGCCTGTTAGCATCCACATGTATTTGAAATGCCTGTGGGGGAACTGAAGGCCTTTGTTCAAATGACAATCTTGTGCATACAGATGACTAAACATCAGCCTGGTTACTTTGAGCTGATCAATGGTTATTCCTGAAGCATTTGTGTGAACGGTTAAAGAACTGGGCAAATGCTGTTCACATCCTCAGCACTAAGGCACAGAGAATCTTGGACCATATTCTAAAAAGTGGCCTTTTTCCTCAGATGAAATCAAGGAAATTTAATTTCATTTAATTTATTAGATTTCTGAGCCGCCCAATTCCTTTCGGACATAGTAGGTTAGACAAAATGTGTGGACTTCAACTCCCAGAATTCCCCAGCCAATATTCCCTATTCTCCCAGTATTCCCCGGTCAACTTTAAAGGTGTGGACTTCAACTCCCAGAATTCCCCAGCCAGTATTCCCTATTCTCCCAGAACTCTTATATAGAGCGCTGGTGAGACCACATTTGGAGTACTGTGTTCAGTTCTGGAGACCTCACCTACAAAAAGATATTGACAAAATTGAACGGGTCCAAAGACGGGCTACAAGAATGGTGGAAGGTCTTAAGCATAAAACATATCAGGAAAGACTTCATGAACTCAGTCTGTATAGTCTGGAGGACAGAAGGGAAAGGGGGGACATGATCGAAACATTTAAATATGTTAAAGGGTTAAATAAGGTTCAGGAGGGAAGTGTTTTTAATAGGAAAGTGAACACAAGAACAAGGGGACACAATCTGAAGTTAGTTGAGGGAATGATCAAAGGCAACATGAGAAAATATTATTTTACTGAAAGAGTAGTAGATGCTTGGAACAAACTTCCAGCAGACGTGGTTGGTAAATCCACAGTAACTGAATTTAAACATGCCTGGGATAAACATACTGTATATCCATTGTAAGATAAAATACAGAAAATAGTATAAGGGCAGACTAGATGGACCATGAGGTCTTTTTCTGCCGTCAGACTTCTATGTTTCTATGTTTCTCTGATCAACTTTAAAGGTGTAGACTTCAACTCCCAGAATCCCCCAGCCGACATGCTGAAGGTGAGATCTATACATTTTAAAGTGATCAAAGTTGATACACACTAACCTCTGTTTGTGTGTGTGTGTGTGTGAGAGAGAGAGAGAGAGAGAGAGAAATTCTGTAACCCACGTAAGACAATTCTGTGCTCTCTACCCAAGACACCTTGGTTTTTTAATCAAAGCTGCATCCTCCCAGTTTTCTATGGGGGGTAATTGAGCTTTCCCAATACAATTAAAAGAATGAGTATTGCAGAGGGAGATCAGTTTATACACTGCTCAAAAAAATAAAGGGAACACTCAAATAACACATCCTAGATCTGAATGAGTTGAATGTGCATAACAGCAGGTGAAATTGATTGTCAATCAGTGTTGTTTCCTAAGTGGACAGTTTAATTTCACAGAAGTTTGATTTACGTGGCGTTACATTGTGTTGTTTAAGTGTTCCCTTTATTTTTTTTTTTGAACAGTGTATTTTAAAATGTTGTATGTTTTGAAAGTCAGATTGACGTGGTTAAGGCATCAGCCTAGAAACCTGGAAGGCCATCAGTTCTAGCCCTGTCTTTGGCATGAAACTTGGAACAAACTTCCAGCAGACGTGGTTGGTAAATCCACAGTCACTGAATTTAAACATGCCTGGGATATGTTTATGTTTGTTTATGTGTTTATTATATTTGTATGCCGCCCCTCTCCGCAGACTCGGGGCGGCTCACAACACAATAAAAACAGTTTATAACAAATCTAATAATTTACAATTTAAGATATTTTTAAAAACCCATTATTAAGCAGACATACATACAAGCATACCATACATAAGTTGTATAGGCCCAGGGGAGATATTTCAGTTCCCCCATGCCTGATGACAAAGGTGGGTCTTAAGGAGCTTACGAAAGGCAAGGAGAGTAGGGGCAGTTCTAATCTCCGGGGGGAGTTGGTTCCAGAGGGCCGGGGCTGCCACAGAGAAGGCTCTTCCCCTGGGGCCCGCCAACCGACATGGTTTAGTTGACGGGACCTGGAGAAGGCCCACTCTGTGGGACCTAATCGGTCGCTGGGATTCGTGCGGCAGGAGGCAGTCTCGGAGATATTCTGGTCCAATGCCATGAAGGGCTTTAAAGGTCATAACCAACACTTTGAATTGTGACCGGAAATTGATCGGCAACCAATGCAGACTGCGGAGTGTTGGTGTAACATGGGCATACCTGGGGAAGCCCATGACTGCTCTCACAGCTGCATTCTGCACAATCTGAAGTTTCC
Source organism: Erythrolamprus reginae (assembly GCF_031021105.1). Taxonomy (NCBI): domain Eukaryota; kingdom Metazoa; phylum Chordata; class Lepidosauria; order Squamata; family Dipsadidae; genus Erythrolamprus; species Erythrolamprus reginae. Next base: position 44,317,292 of record NC_091958.1, read on the forward strand.
GAACACTTTTCAAAGGTAGCCCCATGTATAAACATATATCCATCCTAAGATAAAATACAAAAAATAGTATAAGGGCAGACTAGGTGGACCGGGAGGTCTTTTTCTGCCGTCAGTCTTCTATGTTTCTATGAAACCAGTTGGATGGTCTTTGGCAGGTCCCTTTTATTCAGCCCTAGGAAGAGGGGAATGGCAAAGAGCCAGGGTGACACAGTGGTTAGAGTGCAGCACTGCAGGCTACTTCAGCTAACTGCTAGCTGTAGTCCAGCAGTTCAAATCTCACCACCGGCTCAAGATTGACTCAAACTTCCATCCTTACAAGGTGGGTAAAATGAGGACCCAGATTGGTGGGGGCAAGAGGCTGCTTCTGTAAACTACTTAGAGAGGGCTGTAAAAGCACTATGAAGCAGTATATAAGTCTAAGTGCTGTTGCTAAATGCTATAAACCACTAAAAACCTGGGTAAGAAAACTGCAAGGGACTTGTTCGGGGAATCTCCGAGAATCAGATATGATTGAACTGAAGGGGGCGAAGGACAGGTTAAGTTTTATCCTGCAGGCTACAAAGAGGGATGTGAATATAAGCAAGGCAGTTATCTTCATTGTAGGTGTTAAGGAAGAAAGATGGATCTTTGGTTGTTCTCTAGCGCCATCTATTGGTTAGAAAAGGTTACGTTACGTTTATCTTTTTAAAAAGAGCCAGTTTTACTGGACTCTGGAGATTCTCAGTCCACCTCATGGTTGTCCCGAAGGTGCTTTTTTCAAGAGGCTGAAGAAGTTTCTTGGATGAGAAGCGAAGCACTTCAGAAAAAAACCAGAAAGCCCAGTTGCCTCTAGAAAAAGCATCTCTGGAACCGCGAGTTTACTTGTGACCTTCCCTGTTATGTTCGTTTAAAAGAAAGTGATTTAATATTCCCTACTAAGCATGCGCAGAAGTGTCTTGTGGCAAATAGGTCTATCAGGATGCGCATTAAGAGGACATCACCTTGCACTCATTCCTTGGGCAAGCTGCAGAAAAGATAACGCACCTTGTGAAAGGCGTGCAAAACTGAATGTAAACTTTATTTTCAGAAGCTGGGCAGTGGGGTCTTTACAGAGGAATGTTTGACCAAAAGTACCTATGGAGGATAGAAGTATCGCAAAATAATCCAATACATCCTTTTCAACTGCAGGCATTTATTTATTTATTTATTCGTTTGTTTGTTTGTTTAGTTAGTTAGTTAGTTAGTTAGTTAGTTAGTTAGTTATTTGATTGATTGATTGATTGATTTTTATGTCGCCCTTCTCCTTAGACTCAGGGCGGCTTACAACATGTTAGCAAAAGCACTTTTTAACAGAGCCAGCCTATTGCCCCCACAATCCGGGTCCACATTTTACCCACCTCGGAAGGATGGAAGGCTGAGTCAACCTTGAGACGGTGATGAGATTTGAACTGCTGACCTGCAGATCTACAGTCAGTTTCAGGGGCCTGCAGTAGAGCACTCTACCTGCTGCGCCACCCAGGCTCGTTGGATCACACTGGGGGGGGGGGGGTCAGTCTGGCTTCTCCAAAATCATGCTTTAAAGCATTTGTCCTTTAACATTTTTTGTAAGTGTCATCAAACATGATAGCATCGCATTGCTAATCTTAACATTCATCTTATGGATCAGAAATTGCTTAAAATGAGCGTGTAGGATTAATTGTACAGAGATATGAGCAATCATACCATAAAGCAATTTTTTTGGATAGACAAAATCTGCAACAGGATGTTACACTAACGTGCTAACTGGGAACCTCTCTGTTTTCCAGAACTTTTTATTAAATTTGCATTCTTTTCTAATTCTTGTTAATGCACTTCTGAGCCCATTTCTATGGTTACTTGTGTAGACATTTTGTAATATTTCTGAAATCCCTCAGGCTCTGTTAATGTCTAAGCATTTTAGGTACATAATGGTCTCCATTTGGGAAATGAGTTTGTAGTTAATTTGTTCAAATTCATTCAACAGTTAAAAATATGAAAGGATGAGTTCCTAAGAACACATGGGCAATGCTCATTTAACAATCCTTGAATGGGAAACTCTCATACAGTTTTACAGAAAGTCAACAAAGTATTCAAAATGCAAGCTCTTGAGAACCACAATAGTGCTTTATAGAGAAGAGGAGAGAAAAATAGAAGAGAAGAGAAGAGAATGCAGAATACTTTATTGGTCAAATCTGATTAGACACACAAGGAATTTGTCTTTGGTGCATAGGATCTCAGTGTGCATAAATAAAAAATAAAATGCATACATCAAGAATCATAAGATATAACACTTAGTGATAGTCATAGGTTGCTAATAAGCAATGAAATTGTACTAGGAAACAAAACAATATAAATTGTAAAGATACAAGCAATATGGTTATAAGTGGGAAGAGATAGGTGCTAGGAAGGATCAGAATAATAATAGTAATACAGTGATACCTTGTATTACAAACTTAATTGGTTCCGGGACGAGGTTCTTAAGGTGAAAAGTTTGTAAGACGAAACAATGTTTCCCATAGGAATCAATGGAAAAGCGATTAATGCGTGCAAGCCCAAAATTCACCCCTTTTGCCAGCCGAAGCGCCCGTTTTTGTGCTGCTGGGATTCCCCTGAGGCTCCCCTCCATGGGAAACCCCACCTCTGGACTTCTGTGTTTTTGCGATGCTGCAGGGGAATCCCAGCAGGGGAATCCCAGCATGGCAAAAAAGAGCGCTTCGCTGGCAATGGAAGTCTGGAGGTGGGGTTTCCCAGCGAAGGGAGCATCAGTGAAATCGCAGCATCGCAAAAACACCGAAGTCCTCAAAACCCCACCTCTGGACCTCTGTGTTTTTGCGATGCTGCGATTTCGCTGAGGCTCCCCTCGCTGGGAAACCCCACTTCCGGACTTCCATTGCCAGCAAAGTGCCCATTTTTTCACTGCTGGATTCCCCTGCTGGGATTCCCCTGCAGCATCACAAAAACATGGAAGTCCAGAGGTGGGGTTTCCCATGGAGGGGAGCCTCAGGGGAATCCCAGCAGCGCAAAAACTGGTGCTTCGCTGGCAACGAAAGTCCAGAGGCGGGGCTTCCCAGCGGCGGCAGTGGGTTTGTAAGGTGAAAATAGTTTGTAAGAAGAGGCAAAAAAATCTTAAACCCTGGGTTTGTATCTCGAAAAGTTTGTATGACGAGGCGTTTGTAAGACGAGGTATCACTGTACAGTCTTAGTAAACAGTTTGACAGTATTGAGGGAATTAATTGTTTAGCAGAGTGATGGCATTCGGGGGGAAATGTTCTTGTGTCTACTTGTTCTGGTGTGCAGTGCTCTATATGGTCGTTTTGAGGGTAGGACTTGAAACAGTTGATGTCCAGGATGCAAGGGGTCAGTAAATATTTTCACAGCCCTCTTTTTGACTCGTGCAGTATCTAGATCCGCAGTGGAAGAATTATCCTCTCTGTGTCTGTCTTGTTGGGTTGCAGAGCCAAACCAGACAATTACAGAGGTGCAAAAATTAAAAAAAAAAAAAAAATGAAAGAGAAAGGCTTGTCATTTTTCTGACAGGCTAAGCCAAAATAATTATTCCAAGCATATAAAGGGTTTTCTGACTGTATTTTAGCTTTTCACCCATTAATATAGGACTGATATATTCTCTCAAAAAAATAGTTCACATCTATGAAAATTGATATTAGCCATTCAAAGAAACAAATGGTTCCAAGAAATGCTAGGGTTTTTTTAAAAAAAAAAATTGGACATGAAATTATTTGCTTTTTGCTGATTCATAAGCTGGAAACTTCTTTATACCAAATAAAACCCTGAAAATATTATTCATAAGCTGGAAACTTCTTTATACCAAATAAACCCCTGAAAATATTATTTTATTTATTTGGCCGGCACCACGGAGATTAAAAACTAAATGGTTCTCATCAGATCCTGACAAACAGAAAAAAAATATAGTCAGTACAGCTATAATCTGGAGCGGGTATATTTTATATAAGCAACGTGTGTCAAGTTCAATGGAATATGGAGCCATTTCAGCCTGGCTTAATTTACCATATCCTGCCTTTGCATTTGCAACACTTGTATTCAACCCATAAATAGAATAATAAGAGGAAATGAAATGCCATCAAGCTAAAGAGGGAAATACAAGCCACATGAACTTGAGGTCACGCATTGCGCATAAGCAACCATTCCTCAACCTTAACTTGCTTTTTATTCCTTCCGCCAATTTCCAAGGGATTCTATCTGGGGAGGGTGTACTTGGTAGTTAAATAATGCCACATTTGAAGGATCATGTTTATTCACTGTGGTCCATTCATCTTTTCTTTCTACCTGTCAACTTTCTTCTACATTATTATCATATCTTCAAGTGGCATGAAATGGAGTTTATTCGGTATATATGTATATGTACTGTGTGTGTTAGAATTTGCACTGATGTTACTATATTTAAGAATGTTCCAAAGTCATCTGTCGAACAAGCCAGGAAATTGTTGTTATTTATCAGGCTAAACCCAAGAACAAAGAGCAATTCAGCCAGAATTCAGTTCTTTATTTGCTTACACCCAATAGACAAAATCTTGCCGGACTAAATCTGTATTGCTCTCACTCTAACAGATATATCTGGGAAATTCAAAGGAATGGCTCTCATTCTGCTCCAGGCTATCCTGCCTTTTGTCCTCATCCTCCTTCTGGGGGTGTGACCCTTCCTTCCTGAGAAACAGCCATCTATCTATCTATCTATCTATCTATCTATCTATCTATCTATCTATCTATCTATCTATCTATCTATTTCTTTCTTTCTATTTTTCTTTTTCTTTCTTTCCCTCTATCCATCTATTTCTATCTTTATTTCTTTCTATTTCTTTCTCTCTTTCTTTGTCTCTTTGTCTGTCTGTCTGTCTATCCACCTACCTACTTACCTACCTACCTACCTACCTACCTATCTATTTTTATTTCCATTTTTTGCTCTCTTTGTCCTTCTGTCGATCTCTATCTATCTATCTATCTATCTATCTCTTTATTTCTATCTATCTATTTGTCAATCAAGTATAGGATAGTAGGACAGTTGGACAGGGACAGTAGGCACAAAGGTGCACTTATACACGCCCCTTACAGATCTCTTAGAAAAGGGGAAAAGGGGAGAGGTCAAATGTAGACAATCTAAGGTTGAAGATTTTGTGGTTTGGGGAAGAAACAACAGAATCGGGTAGTGAGTTCTATTGCTGAAGTCGCATTTTCTGCAGTCTGGTTTGGAGCGGTTTAAATTTAGTTTGAGTCTATTATGTGCTCGTGTGTTGTTGTGGTTGAAGGTGAAATAGTCACTAACAGGAAGGACATTTTGGTATATGATTTGTGAACTATGGTTAGATCAGTTCAGAGGCAAGGTAGTTGTAGATTGTCTAATTTCAGTATTTCAAGTCTGGTGGAGTAAGGTATTTTGTTGCGGGAGGAAGAGTGAATGACTCTTGTTAGATTAGATTAGATTTATTGGATTTATATGCCGCCCCTCTCCGCAAACTCGGGGCGGCTGTTGTTGTGAAATACACTGCTCAAAAAAATAAAGGGAACACTTAAAAAACAGAATATAACTTCAAACTTCTGTGAAATCAAACTGTCCACTTAAGAAGCAACACTGACAGTCAATTTCACACGCTGTTGTGCAAATGGAATAGTTGTGCAAATGAAACGTTCAATGAGAATATTTCATTCATTCAGATCTAGGATGTGTTATTTGAGTGTTCCTTTTATTTTTTTTGAGCAGTATATTTTTATCTCTTATAAGCTGGGTATAATGATCAGCAGTGAGGTTAGATCTCAGTTCCCCAGGATGATGCCCTCAATGTTTTTCCTGCAGGGCCTATTGAAAAAGAAGGGAAAGTAAAGTAGCAGTGTCAACCTCTCGTTCCATTTTTATTTGGAGGAATACTTGAGGATGTTATGTGTGCCCAAGAGTCATTCATAAGAAATAAAAAAATGATCCCTGCCATCCTTTAAATTATTTCAGGGTGCTGGTGAAAGATGGAGACAGATGTTCTTGGAAGTCTCCATTGGATTACAGTGATCAATTTTTAGTCCCTTGTATCCAATGGTAAAATCCTTTTTTTTTTTACTACAGATTAAAAAAAAGTGTGGCTTGGTGGGAGTGGCAGGAGAAGGATATTGCAATGAGAATATTTCATTCATTCAGATCTAGGATGTGCTATTTGAATGATCCCTTTATTTTTTTTGAGCAGTATATTTTTGGACACTCTCAATTGTATTAATGTCTGATATGCAATGCGGGTTCCATACAGGTGAGCTGTATTCTAGAATTGGTCTGACAAATGTTTTGTAAGCTCTGGTTAGCAGTTCGATGTTACCAGAGAGGAAGCTACATAAGATTAGATTGACAATTCTTAATGCTTTTTTGGCAATGTTGCTACAATGGGCTTTAGGACTTAGGTAGTCCATCATACCAGTTTTTCCTCTGTAGGGAACCACATAATTCCCCACATCATCATCATCATCATCATTATTATTATTATTATTATTATTATTACAGTATTGTTTTATCATACAAGCATATGCACATACGTGCTGTAAAGGCTAAGAGAGAGGGGCTGGCCCAAAATCACCCAGCCATCTTTTGTGCCTAAAGGCAGAACTCGAACTCGCAGTCTCCTGGCTTTCAGGGCAGCACCTTCACTGCTTCCCCAAACTGATTTAGAAGAAAGTGCCAACAAATACAAAACATTCAATCATATTTGGTAGCTCAGGAGGCATGCATACCATTCTCTCCTGTTTCCCCCTTTCCCCTCCCTCCCCCCAAAACATCAGTCCTGCAAGGTAGGTCAGGCTAGGAGAGAGCGCCTGGACCAGAATTATTCAGGAAGCTTCTGCAGCTGATGATGGACTGAGCTCCAATCCAACAGTCTCACCATACAGTGATTAAATTTGGCCTGTTTCGCCTTATTGACTGAGTTTGAAAAACTCTCCCATCTCCTTCAGTATATTTGTCTACTGAGAGATTGAACATTTCTTTAATTAACAAATCTTCTTTGTTAATGAGGATGCCCTTCTATTAAAAGCTGAATAGATCTAACAGTTTAAAGAAGGGCAATTTAAAAAGAAAGAACATTTCCATACAGTTCTAGCCGCTAGCGAAATAGAATGCAGGCATGCTACTTGGTGCTTTAAATTTTTATTGCAATGAGATATATAGCCCCATTATTTACAGCCAGAAAGAGCTGGGTTGCAAGTCACAATAGCCGATGGCTTTTAGTAAAACATGTCTTATCAGGTTCTTTCTGATTTCTTACCACTGTAGACCTATATCTCTTCCTATAAATTTCCATTGCTGATTCTGAAAGAAGTGATGGAAAGAAGCAGTGTCTCGGTGAGTCCCTTAGTTCACCTTCCCAGGATGAGCTGGTGGCTCAGATGACCTTGGCCAAGCACCATCTGCTTTCTTCTGTCACTTCAGAGGTTAGAAACATAGAAACATAGAAGACTGACGGCAGAAAAAGACCTCATGGTCCATCTAGTCTGCCCTTATACTATTTCCTGTATTTTATCTTACAATGGATATATGTTTATCCCAGGCATGTTTAAATTCAGTTACTGTGGATTTACCAGCCACGTCTGCTGGAAGTTTGTTCCAAGGATCTACTACTCTTTCAGTAAAATAATATTTTCTCATGTTGCTTTTGATCGTTCCCCCAACTAACCTCAGATTGTGTCCCCTTGTTCTTGTGTTCACTTTCCTATTAAAAACACTACCCTCCTGGGCCTTATTTAACCCTTTAACATATTTAAATGTTTCGATCATGTCCCCCCATTTCCTTCTGTCCTCCAGACTATACAGATTGAGTTTGTGAAGTCTTTCCTGATATGTTTTATGCTTAAGACCTTCCACCCTTTTTGTAGCCCGTCTTTGGACCCGTTCAATTTTGTCAATATATTTTTGTAGGTGAGGTCTCCAGAACTGAACACAGTACTCCAAATGGGGTCTCACCAGCGCTCTATATAAGGGGATCACAATCTCCCTCTTCCTGCTTGTTATACCTCTAGCTATGCAGCCAAGCATCCTACTTGCTTTTCCTTCCGCCCGACCACACTGCTCACCCATTTTGAGACTGTCAGGTTATCACTGTTCTGATCTCAACCCGAGGACAGTGATGGCGAAACCTTTTTTCCTCGGGTGCTGAAAGAGTATGGGTGCACACTAGTGCCGACACCCATAATTCAATGCCTGGGGAGGGTAAAAACAGCTTCCCCTGCCCCCGGAAGCCCTCTGGAAACTGGAAAGAGCTTGTTTCTCAACTTCTGGTAGGGCCAAGCGTGTTTTGCCATCCCCAGGTTCCAATGGCTTCCCTTGAGCCATGGAAGATAAAAACGCCTTCCCCATTCGTCCAGAGGCTCTCTGGAAGCCAGAAATTATTATTATTATTATTATTTATTAGATTTGTATGCTGCCCCTCTCCACAGACTCAGGGCGGCTCACAACAATAGTAAAACAGTGTACAATGAACAAATCTAATATTTAAAAAATATCTAAAAACCCATTAATTTAGAAACATACAACACAAGCATACCATACATAAAACTATATGTCTCAATTCCCCCATGCCTGACGGCAGAGGTGGGTTTTAAGGAGTTTGCAAAAGGCAAGGAGGGTGGGGGCAATCCTAATCTCCAGGGGGAGCTGGTTCCAGAGGGTTGGGGCCACCACAGAGAAGGCACTTCCCCTGGGTCCCGCCAAACGACATTGTTTAGTTGACGGGACCCAGAGAAGGCCAACTGGTCACTGGGATTCGTGCGGCAGAAGGGGGTCTCGGAGATATTCTGGTCCGATGCCATGAAGGACTTTATAGGTTATAACCAACACTTTGAATTGTGACTGGAAACTGATGGGCAACCAATGCAGACTGCGGAGTGTTGGTGTGACATGGGCATATTTAGGGAAGCCCATGATTGCTCTCACAGCTGCATTTTGCACGATCTGAAATGCCCTTCCAGGGCCTCTGTGTGAGCCAAAAATCAGCTGGCCGGCACAGACATGCACGTTAGAGCTGAGCTAAGGCAACAGCACGTATGCCAGCAGATATGGCTCCGCGTGCCACCTGTGGTACCCTTGCCATAGCTTCGCCATCACTGCCCTAAGAATTTGTCTCCTGAAAACTCCATTCCCCTTTCACTCATCTTTATTCCTTATGGAAGGGGCCATTCAGCATCCACTTGTGCCTTCCACCGTCCGTATGACAAATGTGATTTCGCCAAAACATCGCAAAGACACTCAAAATATTACATGGGGAAAAACCCAAACTCACAACAATCTACACACACACACACACATACATATGAGATAGGTATATAGGATGGATGGATAGATAGATAGATAGATAGATAGATAGATAGATAGATAGATAGATAGATAGATAGATAGGATATGTATATCCTGCAGCAATCCATTGAGTTCTTGGGAGCTGTGTCTTCTAACTGCTTTGTTATTATATATTGTTTTTGTCACTGCTGTGAGCCGCCCCGAGTCTGTGGAGAGGGGCGGCATACAAATCTAAATAATAATAATAATAATAATAATAATAATAATAATAATAATAATAATAATAGTAGTAAATATCTTGCATAATTTGATGTTACTGGACCACAGTGTTTTGTCCCGCGTCTCCTCTCCAGATATCGAATGCTAGATCTCTGAAAACATGTTAATGAAGAGACTGCCCCTGTCACTTTCAAGCACTGCTTTTTAGCTCCAGCAGTTGCTCTTTATCACACTTGTGGACATAATTTATTAGCAGGCATTGGGAGGAAATAACCCCGTGTAATTAGCCTTCAGGAGATGACACCGCGAGACGCCTCTAAAAGCGCATCGTTAATTTTGAAATGTCATACGGAATTGAACTATCAGATCTATGCCAGTTTATTGTCCAAGTGAGCAATGGCATATGTTAATCAACCTTCCAGGGCAAAATTCCCAGCCTATGGAAAGCTAGGATGTCAGGGAGTAAAATGTTTATTTAGGCGTCAGCTTGTTACTGTCGGCTATGAGCAATCCTCAAGCAATGACCCCAGTCGAGCCCCAAATTTTTGTTGCTAAGGGAGACATTTGTTAAATGAGTTTTGCCCCATTTTTACGACCATTCTTGCCACCATTGTTAAGTGAGTTGCTGCATTTGTTAAATCAATAACCCACTTGTTAAGTGCACCCGGCTTCCCAAACTGACTTTTCTTGTGAGAAGGTCACAAAAAATGGTTGCATGAGCCTGGGACATGACGACTGTCATAAGTATCTGAATTTTTGTTTGTTTGTTTGTTTGTTTATTGGATTTGTATGCCGCCCCTCTCCGTGAACTCGGGGCGGCTAACAACAGTGGTAAAAACAGCATGTGACAATCCAATACTAAAAAAAGCTAAAAACCCTTGTTATAAAACCAAGCATACATACAAACATACCATGCATAAATTGTAGAAGCCTAGGGGGAAAGAACATCTCAGTTCCCCCATGCCTGACGGCAGAGGTGGGTTTTAAGGAGCTTACGAAAGGCAAGGAGGGTGGGGGCAATTCTAATCTCTGGGGGGAGTTGGTTCCAGAGAGCCGGGGCCGCCACAGAGAAGGCTCTTCCCCTGGGTCCCGCCAAACGGCATTGTTTAGTTGACGGGACCCGGAGAAGGCCAACTCTGTGGGACCTAACTAGTCGCTGGGATTCGTGCAGCAGAAGGCGGTCCCGGAGATAATCTGGTCCGGTGCCATGAAGGGCTTTAAAGGTCATAACCAACACTTTGAATTGTGACCGGAAACTGATCGGCAACCAATGCAGACTGCGGATCACGTAACCACAAGGATGTAGCAACGATCCTCGGTGTGAAAAACAGTTCACGCTTAAGTCAGTTTTTTTCAGTGCCGTTGTAACTTTGAACAGTCGCTAAATGTTGTAAGTTGAGGACTGCCTATAAAATGCCTTTGCCCAACACCCGAAAGAATACTACTATGTTGCCTTCTGAGAAGGAAGATCCTTCATTAGCAGTGTTTGTTGTTTTTCTCTCCAGGGCTCTGACATTTTGGCCCCTGTCCTTCGTCTGGAGCAAACTTTCCACCTATGAACAGTTGAGGCATCGGTTCCAACATCTCCAAGTCATCAGCAGTAAGAAGGCAGCTTCAGACCAGGCCGAAGCCATGAGGTAAGAATTCCGCTGCACGAAATGGTCGGTATCCTGAGAGGCTCCATGACCGACATCCAACGTTAATGTTGACTTAACAGCAGTTAATTTAGTGGCCGTTCAGAGTTACAACATCACTGAAAAGAGTGACATCAACAGACATATTGACCTACAGTCAGCCTACGAACCTCTCAGAATCTAAATCAATCACACATTTAACCAGAGCAGAGACAGTAGAGGGAGGAAGGAAGGAAGGAAGGAAGGAAGGAAGAAAGGAAGGAAGGAAGGAGTAAGAAGGAAGGAGGAAGGAATGGAGAGAGAGAAAGAGAGGGAGGGAGAAGGGAAAGAAAGAAAGAAAGAAAGAAAGAAAAAGGGAAGGGAGTAAGGAGGAAGGAAGAATAGAGCCGGGGTGGCGCAGCAGGTAGAGTGCTGTACTGCAGGCCACTGAAGCTGACTGTAGATCTGAAGGTCAGCGGTTCAAATCTCATCACCGGCTCAAGGTTGACTCAGCCTTCCATCCTTCCAAGGTGGGTAAAATGAGGACCCGGATTGTGGGGGCAATAGCCTAGCTCTGTTAAAAAGTGGTATTGCTAACATGTTGTAACCCGCCCTGAGTCTAAGGAGAAGGGCTGCATAAAAATCGAATGAATGAATGAATGAATGAATGAATGAATGAATAAAGGGGAGAGAGAGAGAGAATTAAATTATCTGCTACAACATCCTACCTGTCAACGACTACTTCAGCTTCAACCACAACAATACACAAGCACACAACAGATACAAACTCAAATTGAACCACCCCAAATTTGATATAAACAGTTATATCTATGTAAATTACAATACATACTTGACAAATAAATAAATTGGACTAAGGCAGGGGTTGCCAACTTTTAAACCATGGGTCCTCCAACTATGGCCCGTGGGCTTTATCCGGCCCACCACAGGCCCACCCTTCAGCAGAGCCAGGACTTGCCTTCGGGAGCCCTGCAGGATGGAACTGAAAGGTCATTTTGGAATGGTTCTGCAGGTGTGGGGAAGTGACAGGGAACCACAGCAGAGGGGCCAAAGAGCCTCTTGCGGCTCCAGAGCTGTGGGTTGCCAACTCCTGGCCTAAGTAGCTTGATCACGAAGTTTCCTTTTGGTGTCCCAGTAGGCTTACATGCAAAGAGCTCCCTGGGGCGGAAAAAATGGACTCTTAATATTGTGGTATTGTCTTTGTGGAGGGGGGAGGGAGGGTTTTTTTTAATAAGTGAACATAGAACATTCTGTTCCCCAAAATATAGTTGTGTGTGTGGGCATGCTTCTCATTGTTTCTGGAAACATTCTGTTCCATTGTGTTTATATTTTGTGGTGCTGCACCTGAGACAATCGCATTGGGCTGAACATTTTGAGCTTTTTTCCTCCCCATCCCGCTGCTGCCCCCGTACCACTGCCCACACAACTTCCATTTCTATCCAGCAAGCGAGAGGGTTGCCCAGGAAACAGAGGCTGGCATGCCAACCCTGGCACAGCTGCAGGCAATATCTGTACAGCACCTGCCTCTGCGTGGTGGCGGAAACCTCAAATGCCTCCGGAGAACTCTTGAATTCTACCTTTCCCTCGACACGTAGCCCTTCCCTTACCGCCATTCGTTTAGCCACCATTCAAAGTTACAACGGCCCTGAAAAAGATGATTTGCAGCGGCTCCTCACAGCTACAGCCATCCACAACATCCCCACAGTTGTGGCGTAGCACGTTTGGAAAATCTAGCCGATGGTGTCTCCGGGTCCCGTCAACCAAACAATGTTGCTTGGCGGGACCCAGGGGAAGAGCCTTCTCTGTGGCGGCCCCGGCCCTCTGGAACCAACTCCCCCCAGAGATTAGAATTGCCCCCACCCTTCTTGCCTTTCGTAAGCTGCTTAAAACCCACCTCTGCCGCCAGGCATGGGGGAACTGAGATACACTTTCCCCCTAGGCCTTTAAAATTTTATGCATGGTATGTCTGTATGTATGATTGGTTTTTATATAATGGGTTTTAACTGTTTTTAGTATTGGATTACAGTGATCCCCCGATTATCGCGAGGGTTCCATTCCAAGACCCCTCGCAATAATCGATATTTCGGGATGTAGTGGTGCGGAAGTAAAAACACCATCTGCGCATGCGCGCCCCTTTTTCCATGGCCGCACATGCGCAGATGGTGGAGTTTGCGTGTGGGCGGCGGGGAAGACCGGGGAAGGTTCCTTCGGCCGCCCAACAGCTGATCTGCTCCGCAGCGCGGCGGCAGCGAGGAGCCGAAGATGGGGTTTCCCCGTTGCCCAGGCAACGGGGAAACCCCATCTTCGGCTCCTCGCTGCCGCCGCGCTGCGGAGCAGATCAGCTGTTGGGCGGCCGAAGGAACCTTCCCTGGGTCTTCCCGCCGCCCAGGCAAAGGGGAAACCCCAAGATCGCTTGCCGCTTGCCCGTCACCCGCTCGCCCGGCCGCTCGCTTGCCGCTTGCCCGTTCGCCCGCCTGCCTGCTCGCTTGCCGCTTGCCCGTTCGCCCGCCCGCCCGGCTGCTCGCTTGCCGCTCGAGAGCAAGAGGGGGAGAGATAGAGAAAGAGAGAGAAGGAAAGAAAGAGATGAGAGAGGGAGGAAGAGAGTGTGAGAGAGGAAGAAGCAAGATAGAGAAAGAGAGAGAGAAAGAAAGATGAGAAAGGAAGGGAGTGACGTCATCGGGTGGAAAAATCGCGATATAGCCTTTCGCAATGATCAGGATCGCGAAACTCGGGGGATCACTGTATACTGTTTTGTTACTGTTGTTAGCCGCCCCGAGTCTGCGGAGAGGGGCGGCATACAAATCAAATCAAATCAATAAACAAACAAACAAACAAACAAATTATAGGAGACGACTAGGCCAGTGATGGCAAACCTGCAAGGTCCCTCCAACTCTCTTAATCATCTAGTCAACCTTGAATTCTTTTCTATTCTTATCTCCCGCTCGTTTCCCTCCACTGCCAGTAGCTCAGATTCTTGCAGGGAACTCAAGTTTGCAATAAATCTTTCCCAGATTTGCAAAATGGGATATGGGGGGGTGGAGCTTCAGCAGGCCATAAACGGCTGTATTATGTGTCTAAGTCGCACCGACATTTCCACCCTCTTTCAGGGAGGGGGAAAAGGTGTGTCTTATACTCCGAAAAATATGGTATTCGACAAATGATGCAGCATATAAACTTGGTTCTCATCCTGAAGAAAAGCTTGAATGTGTCTGAATTTTGAGGAACGTTGAACTCTACCTGACACGGCAAACCATGGTTTGTTTGTTTTTTCCCAACACAGGAAAGCCAACATCTTCATCTCTCTCCTCATCGATGTGGCTCTGGGCGTCGTCCTCATGTCCTGGTTGTATCAAATGAACTGGATCGGTTACCTTGCCAGCGGCCTCGTCCCAGTGGCTGATGTAAGGTCTCCTTCATGCATCTCACATCCCGAAGTTTAACTCAGTCTGATAGATAGCGTGCAGGTAGTCCTCGACATATGACCAAAGTTGAGCCCAAACAATTGTTAAGCCAGTTTTGCCCTGTTTTACGACCATTTTTCTGGCCATGCATCTGTTAAGGGAATTGCTATGGTCGTTAAGGTAGTAATGTAGTCATTAAGTGAATCTGGCTACCCCCCTCCCCCCCCGACTTGGCTTGTCAAGAAGGTCGCAAAAGCAGATCACGTGACCCTGGGGTCCTGCAACGGTCATAAATACAGATCAAGGGTCGAAACTTTGATCAGGTGATGTTGCAGAGGCCTGAAGTCTGAAAAAATGGTTCTAAGTCACGTTTGGTTCAGTGCCGTTGTAATTTTGACTACGGTTGTAAGTCGAGGATTAATGGCGTTTGGGGAAGTCTGTTAAAAAAACAAAGCCACACCCTGATTCACACACTCAGCTGAACTATTGGTTAGCTTGGTTATATAGATGTGGCACTAGGAACCAGATCAGATTTCCCCAACATTTTCGGCTTTGACGACTGATGGGTCTGAAAGGACAGGGGTGAAATCCAGCATGTTCTGACAGGTTCTGGAGAATCAGTAACAGAAACTTTAAGGAGTCCAGAGAACCGCTCTCTACATGGGGCTACCTTTGAAAAGTGTTCAGAAACTTCAGATCGTGCAGAATGCAGCTGCGAGAGCAGTCATGGGCTTCCCCAGGTATGCCCATGTTACACCAACACTCCGCAGTCTGCATTGGTTGCCGATCAATTTCCGGTCACAATTCAAAGTGTTGGTTATGACCTATAAAGCCCTTCATGGCATCGGACCAGAATATCTCCGAGACCGCCTTCTGCTGCACGAATCCCAGCGACCGATTAGGTCCCACAGAGTCGGCCTTCTCCGGGTCCCGTCAACTAAACAATGTCGGTTGGCGGGCCCCAGGGGAAGAGCCTTCTCTGTGGCGGCCCCGACTCTCTGGAACCAGCTCCCCCCAGAGATTAGAACTGCCCCTACCCTCCTTGCCTTTCGTAAACTACTCGTAACCCACCTTTGTCGTCAGGCATGGGAGAATTGATCTCCCCCTAGCCTATATAATTCATGTATGGTATGTCTGTAGGTATGTCTGCTTAAAAATGGGTTTTTTTAACTATTTTAAATTTTAAATTGTAAATTATTAGATTTGTCATGAACTGTTTTTCTTGTGTTGTGAGCCGCCCCGAGTCTACGGAAAGGGGTGGCATACAAATCTAATAAATGAATGAATGAATGAATGAATTTATTTATTTATTTATTTATTACTTAGATTTGTATGCCGCCCCTCTCCGAAGACTCGGGGCGGCTCACAACACGTGGAAACAAATCATAAATAATCTGACAATTTAAAATATTAAAGATTTAAAAAAGACCCCATATACTAACAGACATACACACAAGCATACCATACATAAATTAAACATGCCCAGGGGAAGATGTTTCAGTTCCCCCATGCCTGACCCCATGAATGAATGAATGAATGAATGAATGAATGAATGAATGAAACCGGCAAATACCACCTCTGACTAGCCTCGTCCCCATCTATTCTCTGCCTCCTGACTCCCAGCTGATGGAGAGAAAATGGGGATTTTGCAGTATCCTTCCTCTGCCACGCCCACCAAGCCATGCACACCGAACCGGTAGTAAAAGAAAAATGGATTTCACCATTGGGAGAGGGAATGGTTCGTGCAAAAAGCTGACAGGCATGCACATCCTCATTGTATAGGTGAAGATGTATATGTAGATTGTTCTGAGTTCGGGTTTTGCCCCGTGTAATATTTTGAATGTCTATGCTACGTTTCGGTGAAATCACATTCACCATCATCAGGCTGAAGTTGTAAGCTTCGTGCTGCTGTAAATATAGTATATGTATATGCGTAGACACACACTCGCCAGCAGTTTCCACTGCCCAGTTGCAAAACCCTCACGCCCCCCACAGGTTGGGCGACCCCTAAACTGGGCCCCTGCAGCTTGTCTAGCAAATGTTGATTTAAATCCTCCCTTGCTTGATATGTGTGCATATAATCCCAAAGGCCATTAACTTGGTTTAAACAAGGTTCCAATTGCCTCCGTTAAAAATCAAATTGTCCCCCTGTGAGGCATAGGCCCTACGCTGTTAACCAGTGATTTAAAAGTGGATTGGAGGCTAAAACATATAAAGAACAGTTGCAAGAACTGGGCATGGCTAGTTTAATGAAAAGAAGGACCAGGGGAGACGTGATGACAGTGTTCCAATATCTCAGGGGTTGCTACAAAGAAGAAGGAGTCAAGCTATTCTCCAAAGCACCTGAGGGTAGGACAAGAAACAATGGGTGGAAACTAATCAAGGGGAGAAGCAACTTAGAACTAAGGAGAAATTTCCTGGCAATTAGAACAGTTTGTGGAGCAGCTTGTCTCCAGAAGTTGTGAATGGTCCAAAACTGGACGTTTATGAAGATGGCGGGGTGGCACAGCAGGTAGAGTGCTGTACTGCAGGCCACTGAAGCTGACTGTAGATCTGTAGGTCAGCGGTTCAAATCTCATCACCGACTCAAGGTTGACTCAACCTTCCATCCTTCCGAGGTGGGTAAAATAAGGACCCGGATTGTGGGGGCAACATGCTGGCTCTGTTAAAAAGTGCTATTGCTAACATGTTGTAAGCTGCCCTGAGTCTATGGAGAGGGGCGGCATAATAGAATGGAATAGATTTTTTATTGGCCAAGTGTGATTGGACACACAAGGAATTTGTCTTGGTGCAGATGCTCTCAGCCGTACATAAAAGAAAAAGATACATTTGTCAAGAATCATGTGGTACAATACTTAATGATTGTCATAGGGGTCAAATAAGCAATGAAGAAACAATCAATGTTAATAAAAATCTTAGAATACAAGCAACAAGTTACAGTCATACAGTCCTAAGTGGGAAGAAAAGGATGATAGGAATGATGAGAAAAACTAGTAGAATAGAAGTGCATATTTAGTAAAAAGTAAAAAAAAAACCAAAAAACCCGAATAAATTAAATAAATAAATAAACAGGGGGTTGGACTAGAAGACCTCCAATGTCCCTTCCAAATCTGTTGTTATTATTAGCTAGAGGTATAACAAGCAGGAAGAGGGAGATTATGATCCCGCTATACAGAATGCTGGTGAGACCACATTTGGAATACTGTGTTCAGTTCTGGAGACCTCACTTACAAAAAGATATTGACAAAATTGAACGGGTCCAAAGATGGGCTAGAAGAATGGTGGAAGGTCTTAAGCATAAAACATATCAGGAAAGACTTAATGAACTCAATCTGTATAGTCTGGAGGACAGAAGGAAAAGGGGGGACATGATCGACATATTTAAATATATTAAAGGGTTAAATAAGGTTCAGGAGGGAAGTGTTTTTAATAGGAAAGTGAACACAAGAACAAGGGGACACAATCTGAAGTTAGTTGGGGGAAAGATCAAAAGCAACATGAGAAAATATTATTTTACTGAAAGAGTAGTAGATCCTTGGAACAAACTTCCAGCAGACGTGGTAGATTAATCCACAGTAACTGAATTTAAACATGCCTGGGATAAACATATATCCATCCTAAGATAAAATACAGAAAATAGTATAAGGGCAGACTAGATGGACCATGAGGTCTTTTTCTGCCGTCAGACTTCTATGTTTCTATTATTATAAATATATAAGCACCTTTCCCGTCTTCTTCAGTGGAATGTGGACGGCAGAACCTTTGAATAACTTGTCTCATATTAGCTTCCATTGAGTTTCCATCTCTGGCCTCCTATTTTGACACCAGACGCTTAGCTTAATAATTGCCAATAAAGGCCTGGGCTACTTCAGATTCCTCTCCCTCTGATCCAGGATCAAGCATTTCTCCTGGATTCCCTCCAAAGGCTGCGTGACCACAATGTCACTGTGGACTAACACGCCGAGCCGCAGCCATCAGAACGGTTAGAGTGTTCCTACCCACAAAAATGCTCCACTTAACATTGTTCATTGTTTTATAAAAGCACCGGCGCTACCCATTTTAAGCAAAATCTATTTTTCTCTATGATGCAAGTTGAATTGACTTAGAAAGCCCAGCCAGAAGGAGGAAGATTTGTGGTGGCGGCTGTGCTTGTTATTCCCATGATGAATTCTTGCGGCTTTTGACTGCTGAAAGCCCTGTGGCAAATACATACAAGACCTTTTCGTCCATAAATCATAAGAACTTATGATCCGTAGCCAAATACTGATAAAAAAATTACATCCCTCGTGTACTATTGCATTCCTTCGTTCTCTTTCCCCCTGCTTCTCTAGTTTCCGTTCCCATTAACTGTTTTTAGCCCTAAGTCACTGGGCGCCCAAGTCATCCTCCCCCCCCCATTCTCCGAAATCCAGGCTGAGAAACAGCATCCTAATCTGCTATCATGGTTTAATTGTGGCTAGTAACCCCTAGGCAGAAAACAAAATCTGGCCAATGATCCCAACGATATTTAAATATGTACAGATGAAAAGAGTTGGAAGGGACCTTGTAGGTCATCTAGTCCAACCCGCTGCCCAAGCAGGAGACCCTACCCCATTTCTGACAGCTAACTGTAAAATCTCTTCTTGAAAGCTTCCAGGGATGAATTTTTTTTAAAAAAAATTGTAAATTATTAGATTTCTTATAAACTGTTTTTATTGTGTTGTGAGCCGCCCCGAGTCTACGGAAAGGGGCGGCATACAAATCTAATTAATAATAATAATAATAATAATAATAATAATAATAATAATACAGTAGTCCCTCGCTATATCGCGCTTCACCTACTGCGGCTTCACTTCATCGCGGGTTTTCAAGAAATATTAATGAGAAAAATCATTCGCGGGTCTTCGCTGGTTCGCGGGTTTCTGAGGAAGTCGATCGGCAGATTTAAACAGCCCGCGGAACTCGATCGGCAGGTTTTTCAAAAAAAATATATCTAAAGTTGTAAATACTGTATTTAAATACTGTATCTAAAATAAATACTGTGTGGGAAGGGTTTATAAACACTTAAAACAATGAAAACTTACCAAACAATTACAACATAAATACTTAAATAAGTACTATCAGTCGATAAATTCCCCATCGCGGATTTCACCTATCGCGGCCGGGTCTGGAACGTAACACCAGCGATAGGTGAGGGACTACTGTAATAATAATAATGAAGCTCCCACAACTTCCAAAGGCAAAGCTGTTCCACTGGTTGTTCTCAGTGTCAGAAAGTTTCTCCTTATTTCCAGGTTGAATCTCTCCTTGTTCAGTTTCCATCCATTATTCCTTGTCTGGCTTTCGGGTTCTTTGGAGAATAGGTTGACTCCTTCTTCTTTGTGGTAACCCCTGAGATATTGGAAGACTGCTGTCATGTCTCCCCTGGTCCTTCTCTTCACTAGACCAGCCAGGCCCAGTTCCTGCAACCATTCACCATATGTTTTAGCCTCCAGTCCCTGAATCATCCTGGTTGTTCTTCTCTGCACTTTTTCTACAGGGATATATTGATATAGAATGATATATTGATCAGTGTTTCTTATTGGTTGCCGATCAGTTTCCGGTCACAATTCAAAGTGTTGGTCATCACCTATAAAGCCCTTCATGGCACCGGACCAGGGTATCTACGAGACCGCCTTCTGCCGCACAAATCCCAGCGACCGGTTAGGTCCCACAGAGTTGGTCTCCTCCGGGTCCCATCAACTAAACAATGTCGTTTGGCGGGACCCAGAGGAAGAGCCTTCTCTGTGGCGGCTCCGACCCTCTGGAATCAGCTCCCTCCAGAGATTAGAACTGCCCCCACCCTCCTTGCCTTTTGTAAACTCCTTAAAACCCACCTCTGTCGTCAAGCATGGGGGAACTGAAACATCTCCCCCTGCCTATGTAGTTTTCTGTGTATGACATGACTGTATGTATGTTTTTAATATATTGGGGTTTCTTGTTTTTTAGACTTTTTAAATGTATTATTGTTATTTTAGATTCTAACTATTAGATTTGTCATTATATATTGTTTTTATCATTGCTGTAAGCCGCCCCAAGTCTACGGAGAGGGGCGGCATACAAATCTAAATAATAATAATAATAATAATAATAATAATAATAATAATAATAATAATAACCTTAGCAATTTTAAGATATGGATGGCTGGGGAATTCTGGAAGTGGAAGTCCACCTATCGTCAAGTTGCCACAGCTGAGAAACACTGTATTGATGCATTTTCTTTCTGTGAATCAAAAGGGGAATAAAACTGTTCAGGATATTTGGGGTGTTTTTTTTAAAATCACCCTTTGTTCTTTCCAAGCTATTTTCCACTGATGCTACTGATCTCTTCCTATTTCTGCAGCATATCGCCCAGCAGCTCCAGAACCTTCTGCAGTGGCTGATGGGCGTGCCAGCCGGTCTAAAAATGAACAGAGCTTTGGATCAAGTGCTGGGCCGCTTTTTCCTTTACCACATCCACCTCTGGCTTAGTAAGTGCCGTTCTCTTCCTTTGTCTGTGACATGGGACACACTCCTCTGCGCCAGTCAAACCAGCTTGTGGCATCTGATGGTTTGCAAATCCTTGACTTTGTTGGCTGGCAGACACCAGGCTGGACACCAGGCACATCTGAATGTATCGTTGAATGACGAATCTCTTGTAGAGGTTCTAGAAGCTGTGCTCTGGAACCAGGAACCCTAAGATTTGAGAACACAACAGGACACCTTAGAGTTGCGTGTCCCATTCTTGTCCTGGTTGCTATGCCACTCTCTTTGATTCATAAATAGATTATAAATTTACAGATTGATAAATTACCTATCTCCTTCTGCTTATGACTATAACCTTGTTTCTTGTATCTTTATGATCTATATTGTTTTATTTAGTTTCCTCGTATGATTTTGATTGTTTATTTAATCCTATGGCTATCACTAAGTGTTATATCTTATGACTTTTGATGAATGTCTCTTTTATGTACACTGAGAGCTTATGCACCGAAGATAAATTCCTTGTGTGTCCAGTCACACTTTGCCAATAAAGAATTCCATTCTATTCTATTCTACTCTACTCTATTCTACTCACCTCTACTCACCTCTACTCTAATCCTACTCCTATCCTACTCTACTCCTACTCTACTACTTCTGTTCTGTTCAGTTATTTTCTTACAGAGTTCGTGCTTGTTTGTTCTTGTTGGTGAGATACAAAGGTGTTGTCATTTTAGCCTCTGTTTTATTTATTCTTGTTATTGTACAGTAATTCCAAGCCCCTGATGACCTGATGGCTATTGTTTTATCAGGATTGCATGACTGTTCCTTTACAGGGTGATAGGCTCAGACTTGGGTCATCAATGGTGGTATCTGACCATCTTTCCTTTTACTCTCTTTTTCTGTTTCTAGGCATTGGGAATATTCTCCCTTGATGCACCCAAAGTTTTAGCGTCATGTTTAGGGCTGGCAGTAAACATCCTGATGTGACAACAGCTGAACACTTAAATTCCGATATCAGATTTCATTTGTTTCTCAACAAGCTATCATCTTTATGGTGATCATTTCCACTATCGTTTTGTTAAGAGATTTAATCTCTAAAGTCCCTTCCATTTCTGTCGTTCTGTTTCTGTTATTTGTGATAACTCTCATTGAAGAGAGATGGTTGCTCTTCTTTAAGCACTGCTGTTTCCTTGTTCAGGCTACATCCATCTGATGTCTCCATTCATTGAGAAGATCTTGTGGTATGTCGGCTTGTCAGCTTGCCTGGGCTTGACTGTGGCCCTTTCTATCCTCTCGGACATCATTGCCCTCCTGACATTCCACATCTACTGTTTTTATGTCTATGGAGCCAGGTGAGTGTGCTAGCTCCTTTGGGTTACCAGGCAAACAATTCCCATATTTTTTGGAGTACAGTGGTCCCTCAATTTTCGCGGGTTCGAACGTCGCGAAATGGCTATACCACGGTTTTTCAAAAATATTAATTAAAAAATACTTTGCAGGTTTTTTCCCTATACCACGTTTTTCCCCTCCCGATGACGTCATACGTCATCGCCAAACTTTCGTCCACCTTTAATAAATATTTTTTTAAATAAACTTTAATAAATAAACATGGTGAGTAATAATCTAAATGGTTGCTAAGGGAATGAGAAATTGCAGTTTAGGGGTTCAAAGTGTTAAAGGAAGGCTTGTGATACTGTTCATAGCCAAAAATAGTGTATTTACTTCTGCATCTCTACTTCGCAGAAATTCGACTTTGGCGGGCGGTCTCGGAACGCATCCCCCATGGAAATCGAGGGAACACTGTATAAGATGCACTGGAGTATAAGACGCACCTTAGTTTTGGGGAGGAAAACAAGGGGGAAAAAATCTGCCTCTGCCTCGCAGCAATTTGCCAAACAGCAAACAGGCACAGATTTATTTCTTTATTTTATTAATTAGATTTGTATGCCGCCCCTCTCCGTAGACTCGGGGCGGCTAACAACAGCAAATAGACAATATGAACAAATCTAATATTAAAAGTAATGTAACCCCCCCCCCCAATTTAAGAAACCAATCATACATACAGACATACCATGCATAAATTTTATAAGCCTAGGGGGAAGGGAATATCTCAATTCCCCCATGCCTGACGACAGAGGTGGGCTTTAAGGAGCTTACGAAAGGCAAGGAGGGTGAGGGCAACTCTGATATCTGGGCGGAGTTGGTTCCAGAGGGTCAGGGCCGCCACAGAGAAGGCTCTTCCCCTGGGTCCCGCCAAACGACATTGTTTAGTCGATGGGACCCGGAGAAGGCCAACTCTGTGGGACCTAACTGGTCGCTGGGATTCGTGCGGCAGAAGACGGTCCCGGAGATATTCTGGTCCGATGCCATGAAGGCCTTTATAGGTCATAACCAACACTTTGAATTGTGACCAGAAACCGATCGGCAACCAATGCAGACTGCGGAGGGTTGGTGTGACATGGGCATATTTGATGATAAACAATGTATGCTGTGTATTTCTGTGCATGTGTGCCTGGCCCATAGACATAGCAAAGAATTGGAGAAATGTACATTGCTCAAAAAAATAAAGGGAACACTTAAACAATACAATATAACTCCAAGTAAATCAAACTTCTGTGAAATCAAACTGTCCACTTAGGAAGCAACACCGATGTGTTGTATTGCTCTCTCCTTTTCCTTCAATTAAGACATCAACTACTTATTATGATAGAGGTTTAATGCAAAAACTATATATTTGTATGTTTTTTTTAATATCCTCCATGCTCAAATTTCTCTTATGATTTGTACATGTAGACACATATATATTGTGGTGGTGTTCTTTCTTCAATAAAGTTTTTTTTTTTTTAAAGGAAGCAACACTGACAATCTATTTCACATGCTGTTGTGCACATTCAACTTTGTACAGAACAAAGTATTCAATGAGAACATTTCATTCATTCAGATCTGGGATGTGTTATTTGAGTGGGGTTTTTTTTGAGCAATATATATTATGGCAGTATATTAATGCCAGAAATTTCCTTAAATGTAGTCACACTAACTCCTCCCAATTATTTAAATAGATCTACTCCAAATATGACTAAGTCAGGGTTTAACTCAGCTGCCTTATCTTAATCCTAGATTGATTGATTGACTGTGTGCCTGTTTTTTATATATATTGGGATTGTTTTATGAAATTACTAATTTTAAATTTTAAATTGTAATTAGATTGGTGGGCATTGGATTTGTTATTATGTACTGTTTTTTATTATTATTATTATTATTATTCTTGTGAGCCGCCCCGAGTTTGCGGAGAGGGGCGGCATATAAATCCAATAAATCTAATCTAATCTAATCTAATCTAGATGCCTTCTAGCAGAATTAAAAATGTCCCAAACACTGAGTTCCTCCAGCAGGCTTATATTTACAAAAATACTAAAATGCCCAGTATTAGTCCCAAAAGCAAAGAAGCAAACCAAGACTTGCCAGTGCATTCCATTTCCCAATCCCTTCATTAAAGCAAGCCCACTTTATGGATTGATTTCCATTTGAAAAAACTTTCCTTTTTAAGTAGCCAAAACCAAAATAAAACCCCAAGGCTCTCTCTTTGGGAAAGCATAGGAAGTCATGGGAATCACAACATTAGGCCACGTTTACACGTGGGAATTTTCTCGCAAGCCAGTCAGTTCTCAGACTGCCTTTTCCCCCACTGCCCTGACCTCGGGGATCTCATATTACCCTTGCTAAGCCCAGCAGCCAACCCACACAATATTCCATTTTCCATATATGTATATGTGTGTGCGCACAAGAAAGTCCTATTCAGACTGTGGCTGGCTCTCAGAGCCAAAGATTCCCATCCTCGTACAAGTAATAATAATAATAATAATAATAATAATAATTATTATTATTATTATTATTATTATTATTATTATTATTATTATTTATTGGATTTGTATGCCGCCCCTCTCCGCAGATTCGGGGCAGCTAACAACAATAATAAACACAACATGTACAATCCAATAATAAAAAAACAACTAAAAACCCCTATTATAAAACCAAACATACACACAAATATACCATGCATAACTTGTAATGGCCTAGGGGGAAGAGCTATCTCAACTCCCCCATGCCTGGCGGTATAGATGGGTCTTGAGTAATTTACGAAAGACAGGGAGGGTGGGGGCAGTTCTAATCTCCGGGGGGAGTTGGTTCCAGAGGGCCGGGGCCGCCACAGAGAAGGGTCTTCCCCTGGGGCCCGCCAAACGACATTGTTTAGTCGACGGGACCCGGAGAAGGCCAACTCTGTGGGACCTTATCGGTCGCTGGGATGTCAATCGCCCGCCCAGGCACATCTTACAGGGGTGGGCAATCCTAAACCTGATCACCCATGTGGCAGCATCCAGAGCGTAACCTAAATTCTGCATCTGGGGACCATCCTTTTGACATGGTTGCCACGATGTGGAGACTCTAGAAAGAGTGCAGAGAAGAGCAAGAACAATTGCAGTTCAGAGTTCATTTCTTGGAGGAAACCTTTGAGGTCAAACCTTCAGATCCACATCTGCTTTTTTTTCCTTTCAACCACAACCACACAAGAGCACACAACAGATTTAAACTTAATATTAACCGCTCCAAACTTGACTGTAAAAGATATGACTTCAGTAACTGAGTTGTCGAAGCGTGGAACTCATTACCGGACTCCATAGTGTCATCCCCAAACCCCCAACACTTTACCCTTAGATTATCTATGGTTGACCTATCCAGATTCCTAAGAGGTCAGTAAGGGGCGAGTACAAGTGCACTAGAGTGCCTTCCGTCCCCTGTCCTATTGCTCTCCTATATCTCCTATACCTTTCTTCAATTCCTATATCTCTTCTTCTATTCTTTCATTGATATGTTCTATTACTTTACCATCTTTTCTATTATTTCTTAGATATACAGTGATACCTTGTCTTACAAACGCCTCATCGTACAAACTTTTCGAGATACAAACCTGGGGTTTAAGATTTTTTTGCCTCTTCTTACAAACTATTTTCACCTTACAAACCCACGGCCGCCGTTGGGATGCCCCTCCTCCGGACTTCCATTGCCAGCGAAGCACCCGTTTTTGCACTGCTGAGATTCCCCTGAGGCTCCTCTCCATGGGAAACCTTACCTCCGGCAATGGAAGTCCGGAGGTGGGGTTTCCCAGTGAGGGGAGCCTCAGTGAAATCGCAGCATCGCAAAAACACAGAGGTCCGGAGGTGGGGTTTTGAGGACTTCTGTGTTTTTGCGATGCTGCGATTTCAGTGATGCTCCCTTCGCTGGGAAAGCCCACCTCCGGACTTCCGTTGCCAGCGAAGCACCCGTTTTTGCGCTGTTGGGATTCCCCTGCAGCATCACAAAAACACGGAAGTCCGAAGGGGTGGGATTTCCCATGGAGGGGAGGCTCAGGGGATTCCCAGCAGCGCAAAAACAGGTGCTTCGGCTGGCAAAAGGGGTGAATTTTGGGCTTCCATGCATTAATCACTTTTCCATTGATTCCTATGGGAAACATTGTTTCGTCTTACAAACTTTTCACCTTAAGAACCTCGTCCCGGAACCAATTAAGTTTGTAAGACAAGGTATCACTGTATTTTACTATGAGTATCTCCTCTATAACCTTCATCATGTATTTTACTATGTGTATATAGATATATACCCACTAAAACCCTCATTGTGTATTGGACAAAATAAATAAATAAATAAAATAAAACCAAAAAACCAGCAAGATTCTTGCAAACTTCCAACAACAGTAAGTCCATTTATTTCAGCCATTCCTGCAGCTTTCCTGCTTGCTTGTCCCTGACACAGCCTTGGTTATTTGAATGGACCCCACTAGAACCAGGTCTTGGATAGAAGTCTGGGGTTTGATTTCAGGGCCGTCCTGACTTTCTCTTTCCCTCCTTCTGGATTTAGGCTGTATTGCTTCAAGATTTACGGCCTCTCCTCTCTGTGGCGCTTGTTCCGAGGGAAGAAATGGAACGTCTTGCGGCAACGCGTCGATTCCTGCTCCTATGATTTAGACCAGGTAAAGGCTCTCAGGGGGAGGCACCAGCAGAGCGGTCGCATTGATGGACAATCATGATGATGATGATGATGATGATGATAATAATAATAATAATTATTATTATTATTATTATTATTATTTATTAGATTTGTATGCCGCCCCTCTCCACAGACTCGGGGCGGCTCACAACAATAATAAAACAGTGTACAATGAACAAATCTAATATTTCAAAGAAAATATCTAAAAACCCATTATTTTTTTAAAAAACCATAAAACACAAGCATACCATACATAAAACTATATAAGCCTGGGGAAGATGTCTCAATTCCCCCATGCCTGGCGATATAGGTGGGTCTTAAGCAATTTACGAAAGACAAGGAGAGTGGGGGCAGTTCTGATCTCTGGGGGGGAGTTGATTCCAGAGGGCCAGGGCTGCCACAGAGAAGGCTCTTCCCCTGGGGCCCACCAGACGACATTGTTTAGTCGACGGGACCCGGAGAAGGCCAATTCTGTGGGACCTTATCGGCCACTGGGATTCGTGCGGCAGAAGACGGTCTCGGAGGTATTCTGGTCCGATTATGATGTTGACCTTGACATCTAATGGGTTGTGGGTTGTGGGTAATCATAGTGCGATCACCATCCCAGCGACCAGTTAGGTCCCACAGAGTTGGCCTTCTCCGGGTCCCGTCAACTAAACAATGTCGTTTGGCGGGACCCA